>NW_026571152.1:37089855-37144855 GCF_026225935.1 Boleophthalmus pectinirostris | reverse complement strand
AAGTAGTTTGGCCTTTGCATTAAAAAGGCACAAAAGATGAATAGTAAATAGAATTACTTTTCAATTTTTCTATTTAAATCTGTATTTTTGCTTCCAGGCGTAGCTTTTTGCAGCATTTTTCTTGCACTGAATCGAATTAAATGATGTGTTCAGAGTTCCCACGGGCATGGAAATCCTGGAAAAGTCATTGAATTTTTGTATCTTTAGTATTTCTCATTAGGTTATTATGATTATTTTGCACATTTTCTTTAAAAGAGACGAGAATAAATGCACTGACAGTATTTGAATGTTAAAAAACAATAATCCCAAACCATAAGGTGAGTGAAAAAAGTTAACATTTCATATTTAGCCCTAAAAGTCTGATCAATTTTACACATGTAGGTGCCGTAAAGTCATGGAAAATTCACTTTAGGTCATGGAAAAGTTTTGAAATTTTGTCAGAGTGGGAATCCTGTGTGTTCAAGTTTTTCTCCGCTGTGTTGTCAATGAGGAACCCCTTACATTAGTACACTTATTTCTGGACACTTTTGGACAGTTGATACTTTGCAGTGACGTGACTTTGGGGGTGTTCTACATGTATCTCTATGGGAGGAATGTTGAGCAGTTAGCGTAGAGACACAATACACTCATGGGCAAACACAGGCAAAAAAAAATGTTTTAAGAAAAAGATACAAAATGGATTTAAGCAGGACATTTTCAAGAGCCTGTGATAGATTTGAGCGTTCATGCTGATTTCAGATCTGTAAGGTTATTACAGTATTTACTAGAGGTGTAAAGGTACAAAAATCACGGTTCGGTATGCACCTCAGTTTGGTTTGGTACAGTATGGGAACACAATGCTAAACCATTTCCCGTTTAGGTCCCGTTTAGGGTTTGATTTTTAACAAAAATAAAAAAAACTAGGTGAGAGACTTTTGTACACTGTGCGATTCTTGGCCCTTTTTGAGCAGATTTTTCACTTGTGTGACTGTTTTTGAGAAAGGGCCGTGTTTTGGCTTAATCGTGTGTCGTGCTTTGTGTAGTAAACGAGAACCGATTAATACCTCACGACCAGCTCATAGAAAATCAAACCTGTCTGAAATCCAAGTCGCCTCTCGTGAAGGTTTAGTACTGTTGACTTGTTTAAGCCCACGCATCATTTTAACTCTTTTAAAGCGCCACAAACTACAGGATTTCCAGTCTTAAATGATTTTTAAATGTGCGACAAAAAGCGCACAACACAGACATGAGGAGAATCTGATGAGATTTAAAATCTCTGATCGCAAAGACCGCAGCGGGATCTGTCTGCGAACCACAGGATATGAAATTCTGAGCATAATCGCCTAAGCCGTTTCCTGTCTACAGTAAAACGACTCGCTTTGAGACTCTTCAGTGTTCAAAAGATCAGAGAACTGCACTTTTAATTTAGATACAAGTCAAAACTGTACTATTTTTATTTGTGGAATGTGGTGCAATACTTCAGATACATGATTTTTAACGCACAGAATCGCACAGAAGTGGAGTCAGTATCTTTAATCTGCAGCTTCCCCTCGATCCGTGCGCTGTGTGGATGTAAACAGACACAGGTGAGGAACTACTCTGGCCTTTTTACTTTTAAAGAACACCTTAAACTGGATTAATAGCGCTGGATTCATTTTGTGGACTGGGGTCATTATGTTCAGAAGACAAATTCTATGGATAATATGAACGAAAATGCTGCAGTTTAACTTTACAACTTTAGGAGAGGTGAGTAATAATTATTTTTGCTGTTTCCTGGTAAAACATTTGGAAAACGCCCTCTTCAGTCTGAACAGTGAGCCGTTACAACATCAGCTGTTTCATGTGGTGTGCCGCTTTGAGCTCGGTTTGTAAAAATGCAAAACACACAAAACAGCTCTGGGATAAAATCAGAATAGTGATTAATGATTGACACCATTATTTGCACGAGTCCTTTTTTATAAACACAGACTGATTTTGCTGTTAACACGGTGAGTTTTCAAGTGATAATTGTAATTCTTTTGTGCTCGGATTTTTACCTGCCTCTGAATACCGTTACAAATCTTTTTTTTCTCACTTCTTAGGAGCTCTGAGGCTGTACATTTAGTTCTTTAGTTGGTTCTTTAATCGGTTGACGCTGTATTAGTTGCCAATTTTTCATTTATTAGTGAACTAAATATGTTTTAATAGAAATAAAGGTGAAAGCAGAGTGTGGACGAGTGTGTATGAAGTCACTTTGACACTTTAATTTGCTTTTCCACTGATAAAAATACTGTTTACAAGTACTTTTTTCTCTGTATATATTCATTTTTGCAAAGATCGCAATAATTTTGAGAGATTTTACCTGTGCCACACCCCCTTTTAGTGGAATAATAGATGCACACATTTTTTTTTAGTCAACCACAAGCAACCAAACCTAACAGACACTAATTGATACTTTGCAGCGACATCATGCCGGGGGTGTTCTACAGGTACGTGTATGATGGATTGTTCAGTAGTTATCGTGGTGACACAATGCACACATTAGCAAACACTGCCTAAAAAGTCTTCAGGAAAAAATGCAAAATAGATTTAAACTTATTTTCAGGAGCCTGTGATGAATGCGAGCGTTCATGGTCCTGTTTAGGAGTTTGAATTTCAGCAAAAAGGTGAGAGCGACTAGACTGACCAGACTGAGTTTTGAGCCCTGTGTCCCAGTGGATTTATCCCAAACTATAGATTTGGCCCAGTTTTATATAAGAAATGTCGCAGGATTCCCTATTTTTGACCAATTTGATCCCTGCCAACAGTAAAGAGAGGCATAAATTGCAATTTGTTTGCGTAAAATACAGAAAAAGCTGCTTAAAAAGAAAATGTGACTATACTGGCTCACATGTTCGTCACGAATGGTCTCAGCATAACAACTTCCCTTAATTACGCACTCTTTTTATTTGGAAATTCTGGTCCGTCTATGTGTGAGAGACTTGTTTAACAGCAAAAAACATCCAACATAGACTACGTTCAGACTGCAGGGCTTAATGCTCAGTTCCGATTTTTTTGTGAAATCAGATTTTTTTTGCGAGGTCTTTCACATTTCCAATTAAGAGTGACTTGTATGTGATCTCCAGTGTGAACTTTAAATGCCCCAAAAGTGTCCCGCATGCACACTGGAGGACATGACGACTTCACGTGCAGTGATCGTAATCAGTGTTTATAGAAGTCGCCTAAACGCTGGGCTTGTCTCCAAAATACGGTCCAGTTTTTCGTAAAATGGACAGGTTACACGTCCATGGCCGCTTCATTTGTTTGAGTCTTTAGCCTCCTTGTATTCGCTTTTTATTTTTTGTTGACATTGGAGCCAGGACCGCCTGTAGCCGCGCTCGGCAACTTCTTTGACAATCGTTTAAAAAATCGCCTGGTTCCGATAAGACCCCTCCAATTTGTCCTGAATACAGCGATCTCCCCAAATATTAATAAACTTCCTAACTTCACTTTCCCTCCATTGACTAGACCCCGAGCCTGACGTGAAGGTGGGATGAATGTGACCTGGCCATTCAGACTGAAGTCGCATGTCAAAAGATCGGATATGTATCGGTTTTAGGACCACATATCGAAGTGTAGTGGGGCACGTTTGAAAAAATCAGATCTGTGTCGTTCAGAAAAAGATCAGATACGAGTCGCAGAGGGGAGAAAAAATTGGATTTGGGTCAGAAACTCAGATTAAACTCTAAAAAAATCTTTGTTAGCGTCACACCCCAAGAAATATCGATGACGTCAGCTGCAAAGTATCTGTAAAACTTATGTATGCATGTAGTAAATATCAGTATAGTGCGTACCTTGGAAGCCAGGTGGGCACACGATGAGAGCCTGTTGGAAGGGGTCCGGTCGGGCGGCGCAGAGCTGGGGGGCGCCCGGCTGGAGGGGCATGCTCCTCTGGGCCACGGCTGCCATGGACGCTGCGGAGGGCTGGTAGAGTGCAGATTGGTAGTTTAGTATGGAGACATCGGGACTGGCAAAGGAAAGGGTGGCATTGTTGGTGGAGGAAGGAGCCAGGTTGGTGGCCTAAAGGAATGGCGGGATAAAAAAAAAAATCAAAGAAAAAAATCAAAAGGGTGCAGGGACGGCGGAGAATGAAAAAAAAAAAACACAAAAGCGTTCAAATAAAAAGGATTGTAATGATTATGTGTGTTTGATGAGAGCGGATGGCGGAATAAATGTCTTAAAAATGCAGATTGTTGATTTGATTAATTATAAGATGGGGAAGATGCGATGGGGGCTGCAATCATGTTTGAATTTCCCCGTAGTGATACATCAAGGCGGAAAACGCAACCGACCAGCAAGGGAGCCTATTTTCTACTTAAGAATGAAGCGCTCTGTCTACATCACACATTACACACACGCATCGCACGCTTTAAGTGTCTCATTTAGCTATAATAAACCACTCACTAAAAGATCTCCTTTAATTTTACACTAACAAATGCTGATTTCAGATGTGGAAGGAGCCGCTTTAAAGGTTATTACAGTATTTACGAGAGAAATAAAGGTACACAAGAATAAAAACGGTTTGGTACGTACGTCGATTCGGTTCGGTTCATTTTCGGTACAGTGCACGAACAGAAGCCTAAACCGTTTGTGTGTTTATTAAACCAACAATTTGTTTTAACATTATACAAATGGGAAAATAAAATAAATGCAAAGTGCTGCTTGGTAATACTAATAAGTGAAATAAAATATTCTCAAATAAACGACATGTATGGAATATTATAAAAACTAAATTCCTTGTAAACAGTAAGACACAGACAGTTTCGACTGTAGTAGTAGTATGTTGTATGGCACAAGTAATCGTAGTCATTGTAGTAGCAGCAGTAGTAATAGTAGTCGTAGTAGTAGCAGTAATAGTAGTAGTAGTAGTAGTAGTAGTAGTAGTAGTAGTAGTAATAGTAGCAGTAGTAGGAGTAGTAGTAATAGTAGTAATAGTAGCAGTAGTAGGAGTAGTAGTAATAGTAGTAATAGTAGCAGTAGTAGGAGTAGTAGTAATAGTAGTAATAGTAGCAGTAGTAGGAGTAGTAGTAATAGTAGTAATAGTAGCAGTAGTAGTAGTAGTAGTAGTAGTAGTAGTAATAGTAGTAATAGTAGCAGTAGTAGTAAGTAGTAGTAGTAATAGTAGCAGTAGTAGTAGTAGTAGAAGAAGTAGTAGTAGTAATAGTAGCAGTAGTAGTAGTAGTAGAAGTAGTAGTAGTAGTAGTAGTAGTAGTAGTAGTAGTAGAAGAAGTAGTAGTAGTAGTAGTAGCAGTAGTAGGAGTAGGAGTAATAGTAGCAGTAGTAGTAAGTAGTAGTAAGTAGTAGCAGTAGTAGCAGTAGTAGTAGTAGTAATAGTAGTAATAGTAGCAGATAGTAGTAATAGTAGTAGTAGTAGTAGTAGTAGTAGTAGTAATAGTAGTAATAGTAGTAATAGTAGTAGTAGTAATAGTAGTAATAGTAGCAGTAGTAGTAGGAGTAGTAGTAATAGTAGTAATAGTAGCAGTAGTAGTAGAGTAGTAGTAATAGTAGTAATAGTAGCAGTAGTAGTAGTAGTAAATAGTAGTAGTAGTAGGAGTAGGAGTAATAGTAGCAGTAGTAGGAGTAGTAGTAATAGTAGTAATAGTAGGAGTAGGAGTAATAGTAGCAGTAGGAGTAGTAGTAATAGTAGCAGTAGTAGGAGTAGTAGTAATAGTAGTAATAGTAGGAGTAGTAGTAATAGTAGTAGTAGTAGTAGTAGTAGTAATAGTAGTAATAGTAGCAGTAGTAGGAGTAGGAGTAATAGTAGCAGTAGTAGGAGTAGTAGTAATAGTAGCAGTAGTAGGAGTAGTAGTAATAGTAGTAATAGTAGCAGTAGTAGGAGTAGTAGTAATAGTAGTAATAGTAGCAGTAGTAGGAGTAGTAGTAATACTAAGCAACACATGTATGAAATATTATAAAAACTAAATTCCTTGTAAACAGTGAGACACAGACAGTTTCGACTCTCAGGTATGAAAACAAACTCTTGGTCTGAAAAAAGAACAACATAAAGTAAACAAAACTTTTCAAATAGTTCTGCTTTTCAAACAGAAAACACTCCCACCTGGGCACGTCATGTGGTCATACAGGAAGTGCTGTTCTGTGTTTTTAAACTCCAAACACCTTCACTAGAATCGTTTGGATCATTTCAGCCCTGGAATCGCTCATCTCTAGAGGAAGCTGTTAATGCCGGACGAACACTGTGTGATTTTTCGCCCTTTTTAAGTAGATTTCTCACTCGTACGACTGTTTTTGAGACTTTTGGCTTAATCGTGTATCGCACTTCGTGTAGTAAACATGGGGTAACAAGAAATGATTAATACCTCATGACCAGCTCCCGATCGGCAATAGTCGCAAGAATATCCAACCTGTTTGAAATCCAGTCGCCTCTCGTAACGGTTTCACACTGTTGATGTAGTTCCTGGAGCTGTGATCATTTAAACCCTGTGATCTGGTCGTACAGTTGAGTGAAACAATCGAAAATATCGCCGTGTATCAGTGTACGCCTGACGTAACATGAAAACTATCACTTCATGACATCACATGGTGGAAAAAGAACATGTTGAGCTTTGCAGACGTACACAGACTGATAATAAAGGATTACTCAATCATGTGTGGATGAAACAAAACAGAACTCTGGGTCTGTTTTTCAGGAGGAAACAATGCTATAACATGACTAAAGCTCACGAGAATCAATGTTGTGTAATACCAGACCTTTAAATTATAAATGAAAATAGATTTCAATTGAAACATTACAATTGAAAATAACAAGGCTTTTGACATTTCTCGCTCTGATTCAGTCTCTCACCGGCCGATCGATATGACTGACAGGGTAATGTTTCACAGAGGTTATAATTATGTAAGCAAGGTAACTCTGGCATGCCCTGACCATTAATAACACATGTAGAAGTCTGCCTGGGAACATCCGAGATACAAATGCTTTTGAGACAAATGTTAGTGCAGCCTCTTAAGTACTGTTTACTCTCTGCTACTGTCTTATTCGAGTTTTCTTTCTTTAAAAGGGCCCATATTACATAATTTTCTGCTCTATGTTACGTTTTTTTCCCCCTCATCGCAAACAGACCTGGAGTTGTACCTTGTTTTGTTCACGTGGTTAAAACACAATCCTGCATATTTAAGCTGGGTTCTTCTCTCAAACATAAAACACACTGTTCCACCTTGTGATGTCATGCGGTAATACAGGAAGTGCTCTACTGTGTTTTCAAACTCCATACATCTTCACTAGAATCATTTGGATAATTTCAGACCTGGAATTGCCAATCTCTAAACACAGCAAAAAGTGGAGTGTTAAAATCGACTCTCACAGAATCAGTTTTAACATTTTCTCAGTGTTTATATGAGTCCAATCTGTTCTAGAGTTAATTTTACATTTCTGGAAATGTTAGACCAAAATTCCTTTTTAATCTCAAAATCAAGAGTTATATTAACATTTTCAGAGCAAATGGATAACACTTTGCAGGGTTATCCTGATTTAGCTAAACGACGCACAGAGGTGTTTTATTTTTACACTTTATTTTAGTTAATTTAAAATGAAATTATGTACAAAACTGGTTCAAACTGGTCTTCTCTCACGGGAGTTTGAAGTGGTGGGTGGGAGGTGCCAAATTAACACTAGTGGAAGCTGAATTAACTTCAATCATATCAACTCGAACCCCCATTTAACTTTCAAATAGTTAAAAATAACACTTCTTGTGTTAAAAACATCTGAAATATTTTAGCCTGAAATTTTAACCCTTCAGTTTTTGCTGTGTGTCGCTTCATAAAATAATATAAGATAATCCTTTATTGTCTCCCATGAGAGAAATTTGTCTTTGGACAGGGGGTAACATGTTTTATCAAAAAAAACAGGACAACACAACAATAAAAGCACCACACGAACTTTCACCATAGAACAGAAATAAATAAGAGACCAAGTCTGACCACGAGTGATGCACCAATAGGACCTTTAAAGGTTGTATGGAGGATTTTTTTGTTTGTTTCAAATTGTCAATGAAAGTTTAAAATACCATTACAGAGACGCAGCAGCTTTGTAATTATAATGACCAAAAAAAAAAAGAAAGAAAATCTATCAACTGTGGACGTGTTGAGGCCAGATAAACATCAGCCAATAGAAAACGAGGCTGCCTCATTTTCTATTGGCTGTTAGGTTGTCAATCAAACTCCCTACGTTTCTAAGGTAACTATGCAGCGGGTCTTAGAGGCTTTTTCTAATTGTGGCTCTCGCAGTTCGCATAAAGTTTGTCGCGATGTCGGACGAGAATCGACGACCAGTTCGCCGCAAAAGAAAGTCCGTTTTTGAGGTCGCTGAAAGAAGAAGAGAAGGAGAAAAGGAGCGAAGACAAACTGAGGTGATTCTTGGAGATTCCTTCCAGCGATGGCGCGACTGAAGCAGACAAAGGGTCTAAAAACTGAGGTGTCGGTCTCTAAATTATTTCTAGAGGGAGCTGTGGAGGAGGAAGGTGGTGTCAAGGACTGTCGCTGGATTTCTCTTTCCTTAAAAAAATCCTCTATACAACCTTTAAGTCACTCTTTACAGGCAAACCCTTCGCAATCTTATATTCTGTTAGTAATTGCACACTCCCTAAACCTATGTGCAATTTTGATTACACATTCCCCTGACCTATGAGCAGTTCATGACATCACAGATTGGAACAGAGCATTCTGAGCTTTGGAGATGTAGACAAACTAATATGAAAGTATCAAACATGTGAGAATGAAAGAGTCAGTTTTGCGTAACATAAGCCCTTTAAGACACGAGATACAATTCTAATTTCTGTTTTCTTTCATTGCGCTACAGAGACGATTGAGGCGAAACTACAAAGAACGCGCTTAAATTTTTCATTTGCTCTCTTTAGCGAGCTCGATGAGCACCCGGGGAGGGAACATAATCAATATAGGACTGTGGCATTCATCATAAACAAGCATACAAGCTGCGAAACACACACACACACACACACATACAAGGCTGCGTGCATACAGCCCTGCAAATGAGTGAGCCTGAATGCATCACTATAACTTAAACCTGTCTCGTTAGCGAAGAGAAAAGATAAGCTCGGGGAATACTAATCCATTTACATCACAGCAAAATTGGTGTTTTGTTGCATGTTTCACAGCAGGAAGCCCGCTCAATATAGCCGGTGATAAAAATAATGCGTAAATAAATGAGGAGGGTGATGGAGACGGCTGGAAAACCCTACAAAAATCACAGTTGACGAATAGCGCAAGCCAAAAGTCAGCAGTTTTCAAAATCGCCACCGCTCGCACAGTAAGGGCAACGCCACAGGACTCTCTAACCCAGCGAAAATGTGAGCGAGGAGGGCAGAGGAGACGCCGAAGAAGGACAGAAGAGAGAAGGAGGAGGAGGAGATGGAGGAGGAGGAGGAGGAGGAACGCTAAAGGGATTCTTAAGGCCTGAAAGCTCCCAGAATGCAAGGCAAGCAGGAAGTGGGGCTTGTCATGTGTGTAATCAGCACTTTGTGACAGTCCCACAGGGCCCAGGGCAGAGACGGAGCTGCAGACAGACACTTGTGTGGGAGCGGTCAGGGAGACAGGCGAGCGAGGGAGGACAGACTGGATGAAGAGGAGAACCGAGGGAGTGTGGATGAAGTCGCCCATAGTGTTCAGCTCCAGTCAAATGAAGCTAAACGAAACAAGCAGGTATACAGGCGAATTTGGGGTCAAGTTCCATATTTGGATTTTAGACTAATGATGGGCATGATTAGTCGACTAATCGATAATTGATCATTAAGAATTTTGTCAATTACGTTCGTTTTAATCAACAAACTGAATGTAGGTTGCTGTGCGTTTAGTTGTGGCTTCAAAGTCCCATGTTTTGGCTCTGGCTCATCCTTGGAGACACTGTACCTCTCAGTGAGTGTGTTTACAGCACATCAGTGTTTCAGTTGCGTCGTGGTGCATGTACACGCAGTATCCCGGTTATTGCAACATAAAGAGCTGCACTAAACCTGCACATGTACAATCTTTGAAAACATGAACCATTTCCAACACGATATACGCACAGAACTGCCTCACCAACACCATCATCATCATCCCTCTGTCACAGAAAGAACACTCATATTCCTCTGAATTGTGTCCTTTAGTCTGACAGAAGCTGAACCTCATCAGTGCAGTTTTTTTTTTTTTCCCCCCGCTTAGTTTACGCAAATTAGCCATGCGGTTTTAAGTTTTGTTTCTGTAAGACTTGAGCAAATCTGCATTAAACACATTATAATCTCAAACGGGCTGATGTGGCTCTAGAGTGATTATGGCTTATACCAGGGGTGTCGAACTCATTTTGGTCCGGGGGCCATATCCAACCAACTTTGATCTTCAAAGGGGCCGGATCAGAAAACTCATGTCATATAAACCCCAAAAATAACAATAAGTTCAAATATTTGTGCAGAGAAACACAAATCTATTACATAAATCTTTTTTAATTGATGAACTCTTTCTTATTATAAGTTTATAATATTATGAACAACCTGAAACTTTAAGAAAAATTCAATTTCAACACAATATTTTAACATGAACTTGTATGTAATAAGTCAATTTTTCTTGGAAAATCCTGCACTCGGCTCCACTTTTCTAATTTTTGACATTTTTCTGATGAGGGTGTCACGGTCAACAGTCAAAACGATCGTCCTTTAAGAGCGTTTGGAAAGAGACAAGTCTTCATTTGTGCTGCTCTGGTGGGAGGAGCCACGTGCAGAGACGCTGGAGACACTGCTGTGATCAACACCACAGAAAAATGACCAATATTTTAATAGAAAATATAATTAAAATATTTTAGTAGAAATCACCCAAGGGCCACATTAAAAGTCTTGGAGGGCCGGATCTGGCCCCCGGGCCTTATGTTTGACACCTGTGGCTTATACGATGTAAAATTGAGTTTATTTATGCAGACTAGTAATAGTAATAATAATGATGATCATTTTAATTATAAAAAAAAAAATCGATTGTTAATTCTCCCTACAATTGATTAAGAAAATTTAATCGAATGCCCGTCGCTATTTCAGACCACAGGTTTCAATCAAAGAGCCAATGCAAATGCGGTGGGAAAAATTACAGATCTCTTGATGATAAATAATTAATCCATTTGTGAAGTGTTGTACACCATGGTCTTCCCTTGGCAAACCATTATGTAACCTGTGGTATATTTCTGTCTAACCGGTGCCTACTGGCCTTTATAGTCTCACCACAGTTGATTTATAAACCTCCTCTTTTAGAAGCAGAGTCAAGGGGCTTGAACACTCAAAGATCACACTATGTTCACTTTTGAAATCTCGCTATGTTGACTTTTCACGTCCCCTGGGTCCGTATTATTGACGCTAAATAAACTTCTCCAGCTTAAGACATCCAGTTGGTCTCCAGACTTTTACTTCCACTCTTTCTTGGACAAGCTGAAAACTTCTACAACACGAAGCCCGATGAGTTTTTAGAATACAGACAAAGGTTTAGACATAAATACGTTTGTGTCTCTGTCCAATCAGAACCCAATCAGAAATTAAATAAAGCCGATTTAACGTGTCTTCCATGTAAACTCAAATTCCAAACTATTTAATTCTGAACAATTAATTTGGAATAAAAAAAACTTCATGAAAACGTGACCACTGTGAAACAATCCAGACCAAAAGTTACACAATGGGTTTAAGGTTGAAATTCCAGCTGGTTTAAAGTGACTCCACATTCCCGAGGTTCACCCAGACGGGAGAATATTGAATAAATTTTCATTTCCATACTGCAGTTTTATACTTTTATGTGTAAGTGGATATTTTGAATTGTTGCGTTCAAAACCACTGAGCAGAAAAACAGGAAATATGAAAGGAACACAGGTTTACTTTGAATGAAAATGATTGTGACACCGTATGCCGACGGAGAAATGCTAAAACAGCGACTTCCCAGAATCCCTCCGGGGCTTTGGCACTCCGGAGTTTTCCTGCATTTGGAGGAAACGGTCACTTCAGCCCTGCCCTTGGAGCCAGATGTTTAAAGTTACTGCTGTAATCAATTTATATTTCCTGTCAATTCAATGAACGGGCCGGCGAAATGGAACAGTAAACAGGGATTATTACTGAGAAAGAAAGAGGTCACATCTCCACAGACCTGAGCTAAAACTAGGCCTGGTGCTGCCATCAGGCTGGTTTCCATGGAGGTAGAAAACTTTAATGCCATATTGGGGAACATTCTCGGTAAAGCAGTAAAAAAAATGAGCGTAAACTGGTGTTATCTGCTTGTTTCCAAAGGTTTAATGCCATATTGGGGAACATTCTTGGGTAAAGCAGTTAAAAAAACACGTGTAAACTGGTGTTATCTCCTTGTTTCCATGGAGGTAGAAAAGTTTAATGCCATACTGGGGAACATTCTTAGGTAAAGCAGTAAAAAAAAAAAAATAAAATTAAACTGGTGTTATCTGCTTGTTTCCAAAAGCTTAATGCCATATACATGCATCCCGAATTTCCAGTCATCGCGCAATGCATACTGGGAAGGGTCCTCCAAAAAAGTGAGCATCAAACCGCCATGTTTGTTTTCCCAGTGGGATGCGTCTATTGACAAAGCCGATCTTTTTAAGTCTTTTGAACCATATCGCTTTTGTTTCTGGTTCTGATATTGTCATATTTCAGTTTTGGGATTTGGACATCGTAATTGTGTGGTTGTTGGATCCTAACAGCGGAAAACAGGCTTCGGAAGTTTGCGAACTACATAACTGCAAAAGGGAGTAAGATCTGTGTGACTGTAAACCTACATGTTTCCCTTCCCAACAGAATTGAAAAATAGTGAAAGGCGCTGGGCAGGATTGATCCACAGGAAACACGAAAAAGGAAACCTTTGACTGCCTAAATCATCCCGAGTTTGCAGCGAACATTTTGTATGTGGAGCGACAACAAAGCAAAATCGTGATCCCTCGCTCAACCTTGGTTATGAATTTAAAAAGTCAACGCCAAAGCGAAAGGCACCAGCTGTTCACCAAGAAACACCTTCCGCTGCAAAGAGACCGAGACGTGATGTTGCTGTAAAACCACAAGAACAAGAAAGTGCAGCTCGGCCTGTTTCTCTTCTGCACCTCTCGATTAACAAACGGGATTCTGCTTTGTTGTCGCTCCACATACAAAATGTTCGCTGTAAACTCAGGATGATTTCTTAGGCAGCCAGTTCTTCCTGTGGATCAATACTGCTCATCGCCTTTGCCCTTCATTATTTTTCAATTTCATTGGGAAGGAAACAGTTTGAACGGAGGTTTGCAGTCAAACACATCTGATTCCCTTTTACATTTATGGAGTTTGCAAACTTCCGTAGCCCATTTTCCGCTGTTAGGATCCAACAACCACACAATTACGATGTCCCAAACCCAAAACTAAAATATGACAATATCAGAACCAGAAACAAAAGCGATATGGTTCAAAAGACGCTTTGACAATAGACGCATCCCACTGGGAAATCAAACATGGCGGTTTGATGCTCATTTTTTCAGAAAATCCTTTCCAGTATACATTGAGCAATGACCAGAAGTCCGAAATTTGGGATGCATGTATTGGGGAACATTCTAGGTAAAGCAGGGGGAAAAAAAGTGTAAACTGGTGTTATCTGATTGTTTTCCAATAAACACATATAAAAACACTGTTACAAATAAAGTTTTACAGTGCTTCAGTGCAGAATGTTTTTGTTCCATAAATAATTGATTCATTCATCACACTTGGCTAAAAATCACATTAAATATGAAATAAATAAACTGTAAACTGACTGTAAACTTAATCTGACCTGTAACTTGGTCTAGTTTGATCTCCATGAAAATAGAAAAGTGTGTGAAAACTTCCAGACGAAGCCAAAACATCTCCGTGGAGAAAAGCGTTCGACAGACCCTCCACCAGAAAAGTTACAGAATGCACTTTAAGTAAACGCGTTTGTCCTTGTCCTGTACGTGGCCCGTAGGCTGGCTCATTATGTCAGTGCATTCCTCTGACTCACCAGTGACCTGCACACGCTCGTATGTGTGTCATTAGAACAATAGTGTGCAGAGGAAGCCAGGAAAACACACACTGTAACACGGTTAAAGCATGAAAAAGAACCGAAAACAATAGGACTTCTTCAATGCTTAAACACATATTCACTGCGGACTTTTTACACTTACACAGATATAATATTTAGGTCTGAATTGTCCTCATTTTTGTAGATTCTAAAACCCATGGATAGGCAAACATAATTCTGGTGATGGAGAAACTTGTAGCTATACATCGTGTCTCTGATTAACTATTGGAAAAATAAGAGATGTGGCCAAAACCTCTTCATCAAAGCCTCGTCAGATCTCAGAAGCTACGCAGGGCTGGGGTTAGTGCTTGGATGGGAGCCTGCTGGTAAAAAGTGGTAAAAAACTGTCGTTGTGTCTCTCAAGCAAGAGACTAAGACACTTCACCCACATTGTATGAACGTGGTGTGTGCTTGAGTGTTGGTGGTGGTCAGAGGGGTCGATGCCGCAGATTGGCAGCCTGGTTTGCGTCAGTCTGCCCCGGTGCAGCTGTGGCTTCAATAGTATGTTACCACCTCCGAGTGTGGAGTGAATGAATAATGCACCAAACTGTAAAGCGTCCTTGAGCGTCTGGTAAAGCGCTACATAAGACCAGGAGCGTCAAATTCTAATTCACAAAAGGCCAAAATTAAAAACTGGGACTAAGTCGTGGGCCAAACGAAATATGTATTGAAAAATTGCAACAACATCTGCATGTTTTCTCTTCTTTCGAGATAAGTAATGTTAAACCTTTTCTTATTAGAATAAATGTTTAATAATAGTTTTGCTTAAACACTGAATCCAGAACAAGCAGAATATAAAATAATACATTTTAAATAAATAATGTCTCTATAGCAGAGGTCTCCAACCTCCAACCAGCAGCTCTCCATCCCACTCCAAGTCTCTCACTAAAGTATATCTGAATTATACGTCAAGTGTGCTGAGTAAGTCAAATTTGATTAATTACCATTGTAAATCTACCATATTAATTCCCAGTTTTGTGCACTAATAAATGAATAAT
Source organism: Boleophthalmus pectinirostris (assembly GCF_026225935.1). Lineage (NCBI taxonomy): Eukaryota > Metazoa > Chordata > Actinopteri > Gobiiformes > Gobiidae > Boleophthalmus > Boleophthalmus pectinirostris. Next base: position 37,129,823 of record NW_026571152.1, on the reverse strand, counting down.
GGTTTATATTTTATCTATCTAACTGCCCTAATCTAAGGCTGTGGCTCTTATATTTACTACATTTCTTGCAAGTGTTAAAATAAGTAGCTCTTTGGCATTTTTATTTAGTAAAGGTAGCCCACCAGAGGAAAAATGTTGGAGATCCTTGCTCTATAGTCTATCTGTAGCCTGCGGACCAGCTCTAATACATATTTGGCATGATCTTGTAGGCCAAATATAATTGTATTGTGGGCTAAATTTGGCCCCCAGGCCTGAGTCTGACATGTCTGTGTAAAACTAATCCATTATTATTACTCGTTGTAGTAATTTTTGGTCCTTTGCTGTATTTCAGACGACATCACAACATCCTATAGGCCAACATTACTTAGATCAGCTAAATGTAATATTTTTCAAATGCAGATTTCTAATAATGGCAAAGGAGAAATTCAATTTGTCAACTGGAATGTTTTTTTTTTTTGGTCGAATACATGTTAAATTTTACATACAGATTTCTAATAAGAAAAAATCATAATACAGATATCTTGGGTCTAGTAGTCACTGATAGAAACGATTAAGCTCAACATTTATGAATTAAATTTTCGGATCTTTCATGGCAAAATAAAATAAAAATCAATAAGGAAAACTGGCTGTTGCCCCCATCTGACCGACTGATACATACTTGAGATTATTGTCATGAGATCGATAGGCCAGACAAGATGTTGTTTGTGCATTCATTTTAATGCACAAACAATTCCATTTATATCAACGGGGAATTTCAGAAATGTTTTGTCACTTAAATATAACAAAAAGACTGTTCATTTGTGTAAAATTTTGTGCACCAACAAGTCAACCCTGCACCGATTCTGTGGAGGATTTACTTCATAGTTCATACTCATGATGCACCCGCGGAAACTTTCTGGGATAAGGAGAAGAGTCTACAGTTTTGAAGAGCGTGTTGTGTGTTGTGTGTGTGTTGTGTGTCTGTGTGTTGTGTGTCTGTGTGTTGTGTGTCTGTGTGTTGTGTGTTGTGTGTCTGTGTGTGTGTTGTGTGTCTGTGTGCGTACCTGGCTGTGCACAGTGTTGAGCTGGTTGTTGAAGGTCATGGTGAGGTTGGTGGAGGTGGTGGGGGCCACGTGGGTGATAAAGGGCGTCTTGCTCTGGTTCACTGTGTCGTACATGTTCACGCGGCGTTTGCAGATCTCCATGTTCTGGAAGCACGACTTGACGCTGCGCAGAAAGGAGAAGGTAGAGAGAAAGAGAGAGGGAGTTAGGTTCATGCGTTTTGATACTTTGCTGGGGGTGTTCTACGTGTGTGCCGATGGTGGAATCTTCAGAGGTTACCATGACGACACAATGTACACATTAGCAAACACAGTCAAATAAGTTTTAAGATCACTGTTGGGCAAGTTACTTCAAAACTGTAATGTGTTATTTATGACTTGTTACTGTTATTTCAAAGTACTTCGTTCCGATATAATATTACTGCATCTAAAATGTAAGACATTACATGACTATTACAGCACTTTAAAATACTCTAAAACAGTTTAAAATACTCTAAAAAATACTAGAAATAGAAAACAACTATTGCTGATTGTCAAATAACAATCAGCGAGCAAAGATGCCAGACTTTTGTGCCATATACAGATTGAACCAGGACTAAACCAGGTCTAAACCAGGTCTAAACCAGGTCTAAACCAGGGCTAAACCTGAACTGAATCAGAGCTGAACCAGGACTGAACTAAGTCTGAACCATGTCTATACCAAGTCTAAACCAGGTCTAAACCAGGTCTAAACCAGGTCTAAACCAGGACTAAACCAGGTCTAAACCAGGACTAAACCAGGTCTAAACCAGGGCTAAACCAGGGCTAAACCTGAACTGAATCAGAGCTGAACCAGGACTGAACTAAGTCTGAACCATGTCTATACCAAGTCTAAACCAGGTCTAAACCAGGTCTAAACCACAACTGAACCAGGTCTAAACCAGAAATGAACGATGTCTAAACCAGGACTAAACCAAGACTAATCTTGGACTAGGACTTGGACTCTAGGACCTCTAGTTGCTGTTTCAATGAGTGGTAATTGGATTAACAGTTACTTGTTGAAATAAATGGATTACATGGAGGTGTTTTCCTGTTTTCACATTTTGGGCAAATTAATTCCACTCATTGCCGGAAACCCAAACAGAACACATGCAATAAGAGCGATGTAAATGTCTTGGTGGCATCAATCACACAATGGACGAGGTCGAGGAGCCAGTAGAACAGATCCAGCAGTGCATGGGCAAAAACGCACTTGTGTCTTGGAAATTCAGACATCACTTTGTATTTAAAGAAGGAGAGGGACGGGCGTGTGATGGGCGTGGTTAGGGCTGGGCGATATGGATCAAAAAATATATCTCGATATATTTTGCTATATCTCGATATACGATATATATCTCGATATCTGTACAGGAAAAAATAACCCCCTAAAACGGAAAACTGCAAAAAACAATATGTAAATTCCACAAGGTCCTTTTTTTAAAAATGAAAGTGTAAGAGGTCGGCAGTTCATATAGGAACATTTAAGATTACAAAAAAAACCTAATTACATAAATAATAATTTAACTGTCAAATAAAAGAAATAAAACAAATTTCCTTTGTTTCATTCATAAATAAAACAACTCAACACAAGCTCATCTTTGCATTAACTCTGTTATCCAAATCAGAACCAGAACCATGAGCTCATTTAGCAGAAGAAGCTCAGGATGTTCCTTATTTTAACAGATCCATGTTCCTATCCAGCAGTAAGGAGCTATGAGGTTTCCCACAATCCACTGCAGATCAAACCCAACGTTTCCAAACACTTTTGTACAAGTGACACTGCAACAGATTATTAATTAAAATCTTCTGCATAAATAGAATTTACATTATTAAACTTTACAAGATATATAGCATAACGACTCAAGAGCCACATCAGCCCGTATGAGATTATAGTGTTAATTATTTTATTTTATTTATTTATTTATTTTTTTTTTTACAGCTTTGCGCAGACTTCTTTACGTTTTACAGAAACGAAACTTAAAAAGCGCATGGCTAATTTGCATAAACAGCTCCACGTGCCGCTCTTGCGGTTCAACTTCTTTTGGACTGAAGGACATGACTGGTGGAATATGAGATGTGTGCTGGTGGTTTTGTCTGTAAATGGTGGAAAAGTTTCGTGGCCTAGAAGCTTTTCATTGGCCACTTTCGCGTTCACGATAGTGAGGAGTGAATCTCAGAGAAGACAAACAAGCAAAGCGGCGAAATCAAAATTGGATATAAGCATTATATCAGTATAAAAAAATAACAAATATAAAATCAGCTACAACTTAAATGTCAAACCAGAGCGACTGGCACTGGTGAAAACAAACTGCATAGGCTTATTATATCTGCAGTACTGTCCTGTAGTGACCTGAGACACGCTGTAGTTTTAAAAAGCATGACAATATCAACTCATCCAAAGTATTCAGATTATGTTACCCACCTTAAGTAACTTAATGGATTACGTTACAAATTACATTTTGAGGTATGTAATACATTTTAAAAGGAACCTTCCCAACTCTGGTTATGGCACCGTGTAAAACCCAAAGCGTGTAAAAGTCTTGGCCGGGTTCTTACTGTGAGCTGTGGGGGAAATCGAGCAGATGGGACATGGTGACAAAAGGGTGGTTGAGCGTTTCTATGGGCGTGATTCTCTTGTCGGCGTCGATCGTGAGCATCTTCGTCAGCAGGTCGATGAACTCCCTCCGGTCTGCCTTCTCCGCCAGCATGTCACTGCCCTCCAGGTCTGACGTCATGTTCACCTGCAGCAGAAAACAGAGCAAATTTCAGCTTTGGGCACAGTTAGTCATAACATCAAATTCTCAGCAGGTTTATTTAAAGGTTCTGTACTACGCAAAATGGACTCTTACTCTTACTTATTTTTCTATTTTATTTTTACTTGTACCTTTACATTTACATAACTATATCTTATTTGACACCAGTCTCTTAGAATTTCTTATTTATTTGATTGGGACAGAGCATGTTAATGGACAAACATGACAACGTGAATGTAAACACCGGATTATAGCCTAAGACTCATTTCCATCTGTTGTCTCAAAGGGCTGGGGTCACAGGGGCCAGACAATAAAATATTGCACACTCCACTCATTGCACAGTTCCCATTATTGCACATTTCCCATCATTGCACAGTTCCCATTATTTTGCTGTCCATTTCAACACTTTCAATATATGCAAATATATGTCCATAGAAGATCAATTAAAATCACAGTGCAGCTCTAAATGAGTACATGTTTGGTTTGACCATAACCAGTGTTTCATTTGAGCTTTAAAGAGCCGTATATAAGTCATTCTTTCAGTGTTAGTGGAAGACGGTTCCACATTGGACAGATAATACATTCTGACCAAAGGTGGTCCGTCTGTGGGGTATGACCAAGTCACCCCTGGTGGTGGCTCATGTGGTTCTTTCTGAAATATCTTTGCATTTGATATACTCCTTTAACGGTGGTGGTGTTACTGTCACAGTTCTGCCTTTTTGTTTGTTTTCCCCAGTCCAGCTCCGTTTGTCAGCCCATTCCGGTTCTCCTTTTGTCACCTCCCTCCTTTCCCTACAGCTGCCTCTCATTCCGTAATCAGCCCAGGCCCAGTCTATATATACTCCCTCTTCTCCCTCAGTCGTTGCCAGATTGGACACCTGTAAAGACGTGCTCTCAAGCTCCTGAAAACCTGAACCCCAATTTCTGAAACCCCTGTATTACCCCTGAATCTGATCTGTTTGCAGCTTCTGCAATTCTGTGTTTTTCCCTGTTTGTTATCCCTGTTCCTGAGTTTACTCCCAGTTCATTTCTTACTAGTGTATTTCCCAGTCTTGGAGGATATTTCTGTTCACATTTTATATCATACATTCCTCTGTTATATTTTCAGTCTGAGTTACCATTATACATTACCTGTTAGAGGACACGTTCCGTTATTAACTAAGAGTTTGTTGCCTGTATACTTGTGTTGCATTTGAGTCCAATTTACCTGCGTGATAGTTACTCTTTTTTATTATATTATATTGTGATGTGTGACCCACTGTGTCCAAATAATTTCCCTTGTGGAACAATAAAGTTTGTCCAAGTCTAAGTCTAATTACAGGTGTTTTTATTTCTCAAAACTACTACAAAAACATACTTTGGGCAGGTCCACTTCTCCACAGATCTGACCTGTAACTTGCTCTGGTGATATAACCTGCTTGTCCCCATGAAAATAGTTAAATTAAATGCCATACTGTAGATCATTTCAAGAAAAAACAACAACACAACAAACATGGAGTCAAAGTAGTGGAGCCTTTCCCAGAAAAGTTACACAGTACACCCCAGTGTTTCCCACAGAAAACTGGTTAGGCAAGGCAGGGCTGCTGAAAAAGTGAGGAGGGGGGCGCAGAGATCCTGTGCACGGAGAAGAAGCGAGGAGCAGGCGGGTCCACGGAGACTCGTAACATGTGACAACCGTAGTTTTGCAAGGATTTATCATGTGATTCGGAGGGACGTAGTCAAGACGGGGGCCACTTATTGTCAAGTTACCTCAAAAAACACTTCAAAAATAGTTGTGTTTTGTCTCTCAAACAGAAAACCACCTTGTGCCGTCATGTGGCAATACAGGAAGTGCTCCACTGTGTTTTGAAACTCCATACACTTTCATTAGAATCATTTGGATGATTTCAGTCCTGGAATTGCCAATCTCTACTGAACTAAACGTCAAAGGTATTTCTTCATGACATCACAAGTTGGAACAGAGCATTTTGGGCTAAAAATAAAGGATTACTCAAACACATGCGAATGAAACAAAACACAACCTTGGGGATGTTTTTGAGGAGGTAACAACATTCTAACATGTCTTAAAGCTCACAAGAGTCAGTTTTGCGTAATACTGGTGCATGACCTTTAAAAACACAATGCAGCACTTCCTGTATCACCATATGACATCACAAGGTGGAACATTTTCAGTTCGCGAGAAAAACTCAACCTAAATACGCAGGGTTTGAAAGAAACAAAACACTACTCCGGGTCTGTTTGTGACGAGGAAACAACATTATAAGTCTCTCTTGTCAGTGCGTCTATAACCTTGCTGTTTTGGTGACATTAAAAACATTGGTATTCTGAGCTCCACTTGAAATCTCTCGCTGGCGTCTGGACGGAGATTTTATCTGCTCCCGAGATATGAAAACAAACAAAAAGAACATGACGCCAATAAATGCTGCCATTGGCAACTTGTACAGAGGATGCATTTTTCCGAGCTCTTCTGAAAGGCCTCACAAGTTAACCTAAAATATATTCTAGGAAGCAGCCTTGGAAAAAAAAACATCACAGCAAAGGTTGTGGCTAACTGCAAAACAAAATTAGACTTCCAGAAATGAATTGAAAAGGAAGAGGGCTAAAATTGGGATTGCAACTGCCCTTTGTTGTCGCTGTACTAAAATTTCAAAAGCACAATAATGATTAAAACAGTTCCAGGGAAAGGTTGCTTTGCAGTGACATCATGCTGGGGCAGGGTGACCAGATTTTCAAAACAAAAAACTGAAACATCCCCGGTTTGTGGTGGTTGGTAATAATAAAACTGTGAAACGAGGGAGTAATTAAGGAAAACTGTTGAGCATTTGGCACTAATGTGAATCAGTATACTGTATTTTTCAGACTACAAGTCGCACTTTTTTCATGTTTGGATGCTCCTGCGACTTGTATATTAAAATGTTCACACTGAAGCCGTGAGAGGCTCTAGTCTTGTGTGTCAGTATCTGCTGCTCATGTTCCTCCTGCACCACTGTCACTTCGCTCTACCTCTGTCCTGTCTGTATCATGTCAGTCGATCGCACCATTACTTCTGTACCAATTTAAACAAACTTACTAAGACAACTGAGAAGACACAAATGCCCCCAAAGAGAAAATCATATTTTGCAGATTACAAGCTGCAAGTAGTGAAATAATCGAGCAGCAGAAATAAAGTTTGGAGTGAGCAAGAAACTTGTGACACCGGGAGGATGAACCATGAAACTTTCCTGAAGTCACTGGATGAATCGACAAATCCTGGACTTCAGTGACACTGAAACCATCCTGTCGGGATTCAGAAAGGCTGGAATAATTCTCACTGGAACTGATACTGAGTCTGACGACAGCTACGCAGGAGAGGAAGCGGTGCTCCATTTATTATTTTTTTTTGCCTTATTTTTTTGCATTAAATTGAGCCAAAATCATGTAGAAATGTGTTTTAAGAATTATTTTTTTAACTGAATGTTATCACCACATGTTCTTTGCATCTGGAATGCATTTATTGACAGCTTACCCAACCCACTGAGGATTTCAGGAAATTTTTCATTTTTCAAAATTTTTTGTCAAAAAGTAAAGGTTACATACACTAAAATGGCCCAAAAATTTTTTTTGCGATATTTCTGGAAGAGCAGACCCTCCAATTATTGGTCCATACGGTCACAGTTAACAGAAAAAACACAAATAAAAAGTATGGTAGACGATGTCAGGTTCAACCCATTTTAGAGACTTTGGCTTCCCGACTATTATATGATTTTGTTTCTCTGTTGACACTTTGCAGCTGATGTCATCAATATTCCTCGGGGGTGGGATTTTATCTAAAGTAGGGTGACCAGACGTCCCTATTCACCCGACAGTCCCAGTTTTGAGCCCTGTGTCCCCTGTCCCAGCAAATTTATACAAGAAACATCCAAGGTGTCCCTGTTTTTGACCAATTTGATCCCTGCTGACAGTAAAAAGAAGCATAAATTGTCATTTGTTGAGATAAAATACAGAAAAGCAACCTAAAAAATGACCAAAACATAAACAAAATGTGACTATACTGACACATGTTCGTCATGAATGTACCGAGTGCAACAATTTTCCTTAATTACGCACTCGTTTCACAATTTTATTATTACCCAACTCCCCAAACAACGGGTGTCCCAGTTTTTGGTTTTGAAAATCTGGTCACCCTAAACTAAAGGCACTACTCTGACAGAAGCTCTGGTAGATTTTACTCTTTTATTTTAACACAATCTGACCTGAAAGAGTGGACTTAGTTAGAATTACAACATGTGAGCTGATTTGTGCTGTTAAACAAAGTCTGGTGCACATAAATGTACAGTTACAAACTATCTAACTTTAGCCAACAGTTTTTCAGGTTGTCGCTCTCACCTTTTGGCTGAAAATCAAACTCCGAAACAGGACTGTGAACACTTGTATTGATCACGGGCTCCTGAAAATGTGCTGTTTAAATCAATAGTGCTTTTTTTTTTCTCCAAGGTTTTAGACTAAGGCTATGTTCAGACTGCAGGGCTTAATGCTCAATGTTTGGATTGTTTTGTGAAATCGGATTTTTTTGCGAGGCCATTTACATTTTTAATTAAATGCGATTTGTATGTGATCTCCAGTGTGAACTTTAAACGTCCCAAAAGTGTCCATGTGCATTGTATATGTAGTTCCTGATGTTCACTTTTGATGATACGATATCATGACACAGTGGTCCTTTGTTTATCGCGGGAGTTACGTTCTAAAAATAACCTGCGATAGGTGAAATCCGTGGAGTAGTCAACTTTATATTTTACAATTATTATATTTGTTTTAAGGCTGTAAAACCCCTCACCACAAACTTTACACACTTTTCTCAGACAGGACAGTTACAACTCTTTTTGCATCCTTCTTAAAACTTATTGCTGCTGTCGTCCTTTTGTTATTTTCCTCCTTCTTTGTGTAACGAACCGAAAATTAATTTATTCAGCAGTGGAGCCCTACAACGCAGAGTCCTGCACGGGTCCACTTTTGGAGACCCGCACCACACCCGCCCGTTAACTCGACATTATCTCAAACCTTTGCGCTGCGTACGCCACAGACTGAACCAGGACTAAACCAGGACTAACCTAAGACTGATTCCAGGACTGAAGAGAAAGACTAAACTAAGACTGAACTAGGACTTAAACGGGACTAAAACAGGAGTAAACCAGGAGTAAACCAGGACTAACCCAGGATTAACCTAGGACTGAAGAGAAGGACTAAACTAAGACTGAACTAGGACTTAAACAGGACTAAAACAGGAGTAAACCAGGAGTAAACCAGGACTAAACCAGGACTAACCTAAGACTGATTCCAGGACTGAAGAGAAAGACTAAACCAAGACTGAACTAGGACTAAAACAGGACTAAAACAGGAGTAAACCAGGAGTAAACCAGGACTAACCCAGGATTAACCTAGGACTGAAGAGAAGGACTAAACTAAGACTGAACTAGGACTTAAACAGGACTAAAACAGGAGTAAACCAGGAGTAAAACAGGACTAAACCAGGACTAACCTAAGACTGATTCCAGGACTGAGGAGAAGGACTGAACTAGGACTAAAACAGGACTAAAACAGGAGTAAACCAGGAGTAAACCAGGACTAACCCAGGATTAACCTAGGACTGAAGAGAAGGACTAAACTAAGACTGAACTAGGACTTAAACGGGACTAAAACAGGAGTAAACCAGGACTAACCCAGGATTAACCTTGGACTGAAGAGAAGGACTAAACTAAGACTGAACTAGGACTAAAACAGGACTAAAACAGGAGTAAACCAGGACTAACCCAGGATTAACCTAGGACTGAAGAGAAGGACTAAACTAAGACTGAACTAGGACTAAAACAGGACTAAAACAGGAGTAAACCAGGAGTAAACCAGGACTAACCCAGGATTAACCTAGGACTGAAGAGAAGGACTAAACTAAGACTGAACTAGGACTTAAACGGGACTAAAACAGGAGTAAACCAGGACTAACCCAGGATTAACCTTGGACTGAAGAGAAGGACTAAACTAAGACTGAACTAGGACTAAAACAGGACTAAAACAGGAGTAAACCAGGAGTAAACCAGGACTAACCCAGGATTAACCTAGGACTGAAGAGAAGGACTAAACTAAGACTGAACTAGGACTAAAACAGGACTAAAACAGGAGTAAACCAGGAGTAAACCAGGACTAACCCAGGATTAACCTAGGACTGAAGAGAAGGACTAAACTAAGACTGAACTAGGACTTAAACAGGACTAAAACAGGAGTAAACCAGGACTAACCCAGGATTAACCTTGGACTGAAGAGAAGGACTAAACTAAGACTGAACTAGGACTAAAACAGGACTAAAACAGGAGTAAACCAGGACTAACCAGGATTAACCTAGGACTGAAGAGAAGGACTAAACTAAGACTGAACTAGGACTTAAACAGGACTAAAACAGGAGTAAACCAGGACTAACCTAGGACTGATTCCAGGACAGAAGAAGAGGACTAAACCAGGAATGAAGTAGGACTAAAACAGGACTAAACCAGGACTAAACCAGGACTAAACCAGAACTGAAACAGGACTCACTGTTTGGACGGGCTCAGAGGTGACTGCAGGAGAAAGGACCGATGGAGAGTTCCGCACCTCATGGAGTTAAGCACAGCAATTACCCGATTGCGCTTTGTGGACACCCTGCTCGGGGTTCTCTCTCTTAAGTCCAAGATTAGACCTGGTTTAGACCTAGTTTAGTCCTGGTTTAGTCCTGAAAAAGCAAAAGCGTGCAAAATTGCGCCAAAAAATAATCTGCGAGACATCGAGACCGCGAAAGGTGAACTGCGATATAGCGAGGGATGACTGTATTTCAGTTATTGCTACTTCTCTTGTATTGATAAATATCTCAGTATCAACTCTTTTTTTTTTCTAGTCATGAGCTGAATGAAGAAAGTGGGCCAAGGTCATGATTTGGCTGCTGTTTTGGGGGGGGACGAGCAGATGAAGAGGGGCAGTTGGCAGCGTGGGGGCAGATGAAGAGGGACGGGTGGCTGCGGGTGGCGGCGGCGGCGGCTCAGACGGGCTGGCCTTGTTTACGTTGACTCTTCTGTGAAAAGCGGGTTTGTTTTTCATAAAGATGCAGTTCTTATCTACGAGCCTGCGCCGAGGTCTGATCTGATGCGCTGCCACTCAACACGCCCAGATCTGATTCAATCCTCCGTCCCCGCGCAGGTTATTCAGGCTCTGTCGCCGCAGCGCCGCACGCCACCTCCACCCGCTGTGATGAAAAGAATAATCGAGCCCTCCTCTGACGGCAGGAGGAGATGACTTTGGGAAGCGCAGACTTGGAACTTGGTCATATGAACGATTCTGGGTAAATATTATGGAAGATAATATTAGTAATTCATAGGGATGATTCAGCTTCAGTTCCAATAGTGATTCTGATACTATGGCTTTAAATATCTGCCAAAAACAGATAAGTGACACCAGTGCAGAGGCTAAAAATACACTCTATGTTCCTAAAAAACAAAAAAAATACCATGACAAAATGTGTTATGTAGCTGTAGACCAAATCTGACCAGTAAATAGTCTTATTACCGTATTTTTCGGACTATAAGTCGCACTATTTTCATGGTTTGAGTGTTTCCTGTGACTCATACTCCGGTGCAAGTTCTTTATATGTTAAAATGTTCACACTGACAGTCGTGAGAGGCTCTAGTCTTGTGTGTCAGTATCTGCTGCTCCTGTTCCTCCTGTACCACTGTCACTTCACTCTACTGCGCATGTCTCCTGCAGAAAGAGCCTCTGTCCTGTCTGTATCATGTCAGACGCTCGCACCATTATTTCTGTACCAATTTAAACAAACTTATTACGACAACTGAAAAGGCTGAACACAAATGCCCCCAAAAACAAAATCATATTTTGCAGATTACAAGCTGCAAGTAGCGAAATCTGCAGCCGAAAATGGTAATCGAGCAGCAGAAAGAAAGGTTTGTGGTGGTTGGTAATAATAAAACTGTGAAACGAGGGCGTAATTAAGGAAAATTTTTAAGCATTTGGCACAAATGTGAATCAGTATACCATATTTTTCAGGCTATAAGTCGCACTTTTTTCATGTTTGGATGGTCCAATGTATTAAAATGTTCACACTGAAGCCGTGAGAGGCTCTAGTCTTGTGTGTCAGTATCTGCTGCTCATGTTCCTCCTGCACCACTGTCATTCTGCTCTACCTCTGTCCTGTCTGGGATCATGTCAGTCGATCGCACCATTACTTCTGTACCAATTTAAACAAACTTACTAAGACAACTGAGAAGACACAAATGCCCCCAAAGAGAAAATCATATTTTGCAGATTACAAGCTGCAAGTAGTGAAATAATCAAGCAGCAGAAAGAAAGTTTGGAGTGAGCGAGAAACTTGTGACACCGGGAGGATGCACCATGAAACTTTCCTGGACGTCACTGGATGAATCGACAAAGTCTGGACTTCAGTGACACCGAAACCATCCTGCCGGGATTCAGAAAGGCCGGAATAATTCTAATTGGAACTGATGCTGAGTCCGACGGCGTTCCGTTTACTTCTGGAGGTCACGGAGCTGCTCAGAAGTGACACCGAGGATGAAGAATTGAATGGATTTAGTGATTTGGAGTGAGATTCTGTTCTGTTGTTTATGTTATAGTTTATCTGAAGAACTGTTCATATGTGACGTTAACAGTCTGTTGTTCTCTCTTCTATTGTTATTACTAGAACTTGACTTTCAAGATGAAATGTCGGTTCCTGGTCTCTGATTTTATAAATAATTTTCCCCAAAAAGTACTACTTATATATGATTTTTTTCTTTATTACACATTTTTTGGCTGGTGTGACTTATACTCTACATCAGTTTAGAGGCCCAACCAGAATATTTTGGAGCCGATACCTGATCCAGCAAATTTTCCTGGATCAGCACCAATATTTGATACCAGAAACATTATCAGTGCTTCTCTTGTAATTTATCATTATCATTTATGGTATGTCATGTATGAAGAGACTTTACTTCTAATAGTTACAGGGAAATTGTGCAGATTTTTTAGGCTTTACACTTTTTGGAAAATGAATGAAGATGAAAAAAATCCCTGATGTTCCAATATATGCACTGCAAAAAAAATCTTAGCCAAAATGTAAGATGTAAACACTTAAATCTATCAGAAAATGATTTAAAAGTAGTGAAATGATCTGTCCATGCAGCAAGATCATTTTACGTAATAAGTTCTTTTAAAATACACGACCTCTAAGCAGTCTAAGTGTTCATGGGCTGGAAATATGTTTATGGTTGCCAAGTTTTAGATAAACATACTTGAGTATCTAGCGAATCTAAAAACAAGTTAAGTCTCGCAGGGGAAAACGATGGTAAATTGATTGTACCTTCTTTTAAACATTTACTGCTTAAGTTCAAGATTTTCTGATTAGTTGAGTCATGGAAGAAATATATGTGACCATTTTTAAGATTATGTAACCAATTTGGAACTAGTAAGTGGGTAATAAATCTGAAAACAAGATGAAGAACCTGATAGACGTTTTAAAATCTTGGCCAGATCAGAGAAATTTGCAGTGTGATGGTACTTTACTGTCATTCCTACTGTGAGGGGGCTTGTCTTTCCATAGATCTGCTTGTTTCCATGGAGATATTGTGCAACATTCCAGGCATACCAATAATAATTAGCAGATGAATAATAAAGGTCAGATGAGCAGGTGTCAGACCCTCCACCACAAATTCACGCAGCCACTTTGACGCGAGTATAAATAGTTTTCACTGCTCTATAAGAAATCCCCCGGTTATTCCCCCAGTGGAAAAAAATAAAATAAAAATGTGACACTGTGCAGATCCCATTAAAGACTTTACTCAGCAAATAAAAATACAACAGGGAAAAGCAAATGTTCCTCGGCCATTAACACGGGCAGACTGCACGTCGTGCATGTAAAGTGCAGTTTATAGCGGCACATCTGTGTGGCACAGAGGAAGGGGGGGGGGGCTGGCACAGAAGAGGAGAGAACAGTGGAGGAGGAGGGCACAGAGAGAAGGAAAGCACAGAGAGGAGGGCAGTGAGGAGGAGGGCACAGATGAGGAGAGAACAGAGGAGAAGGGCACAGAGAAGGAGGGCAAAGAGGAGGAGGGCACAGAGAAGGAGGGCAAAGAAGAGAAGGGCAAAGCGAGGAGGGCACAGAGGAGGAGGGAACAGAGAGAAGGAGGGCACAGAGGAGGAGGACACAGAGAAGGAGGGCAAAGAGAGGGCAAAGAGGAGAAGGGCAAAGAGGAGGAGGGCATAGAAGAGGAGGGCAAAAAGGAGGAGGGCACAGACGATGAGGGAACAGAGTGAAGGAGGGCACAGAGGAGAGGGCAAAAAGAGGAGGGCACAGAGGAGGAGGGCACAAAGAGGAGGGCACAGAGGAGGAGGCACAGAGAAGGAGGGCAAAGAGGAGAGGGCAAAGAGAGGAGGGCACAGACGATGAGGGAACAGAGTGAAGGAGGGCACAGAGGAGCAGGGCAAAGAGAGGAGGGCACAGAGAGGAGGGCAAAGAGAAGAGGGCACAGAGGAGGAGGGCAAAGAGAAGGAGGGCACAGACGATGAGGGAACAGAGAGGAGGAGGGCACAGAGGAGCAGGGCAAGAGGAGGAGGGCAAAGTGAGGAGGAGGGCAAAGAGGAGCAGGGTAGGGATGTACCGATACCACTTTTCTGAAAACCGATATGAGTACGAGTATAATCATTTCTGTACTTGCCGATACTGAGCTACCGATACAGATACTTTAACCCCTATCCCCATGAACATACAGTGATACACAGAGTGTGTTCACAAGCACATCAAAATCCTGGTTATTATCTATATCCCGGTTATGTCAGTATTTGGGATCTGCTGTTTAAATGCGCACTGAGAATCCCGGATACTCAAATGTAGACTCCTGGTTTCTTGACATAATCTTACAAATGCACACAAGCAAAATTATATGTTTAATAAAGCAGGAAAAATACAAACAACCATGATATTATAATGTGTTTAATGCAGCTTTGCGCATTTGTTTACAGTTTACAGAAACAAAACTTAAAACCACAATTTGCATAAACTATAAGCATTGAAAAAAACAGTTCGCTCCTTGTGCGCAGTCAGTTTCTGTCAGACTAAAAGGACACGACTCACTGGAATATGTGTGTTCTTTCTGTGACAGAGGATGTGCTGCTGATGGTGAGTCTGTTCTGTGTGTGTATAACTTTGGAGATGGTTCATGTTAAAATTTTCAGAGATCATATGTGTGCAAGGTCGTATGTGTGCAGGTCGTATGTGTGCAGGTCGTATGTGTGCAGGTCGTATGTGTGCAGCTCACCTTTCACTCGTATTTTCCTTCATTCATGTACAGTCACTTTATTTCTTTGTTTCTCATAACCAGGATACTTCAGGTTACTTCAGGATACTTTGGGATACTTCAGGAAACTTTGGGATACTTCAGGATACTTCAGGTTACTTCAGGTTACTTCAGGATACTTCAGGATACTTTGGGATACTTCAGGAATACTTCAGGTTACTTCAGGATACTTCAGGATACTTTGGGATACTTCAGGATACTTCAAGGATACTTCAGGATACTTTGGGATACTTCAGGATACTTCGAGATACTTCAGGATACTTCAGGATACTTCAGGATACTTCGAGATACTTTAGGATACCTCAGGTTACTTCAGGTTACTTCAGGATACTTCAGGATACTTTGGGATACTTCAGGTTACTTCAGGAAACTTCAGGATACTTTGAGATACTTCAGGATACTTCAGGATACTTCAGGATACTTTGGGATACTTCAGGATACTTCACGATACTGCGAGATAGTTCAGGATACTTCGAGATACTTCAGGATACTTCAGGATACTTCGAGATACTTTAGGATACCTCAGGTTACTTCAGGTTACTTCAGGATACTTTCGAGATACTTTGGGATACTTCAGGTTACTTCAGGAATACTTCAGGATACTTTCAGGATACTTCAGGATACTTCAGGATACTTCAGGATACTTTGGGATACTTTGGGATACTTTGGGATACTTCGGGATACTTCAGGATACTTCAGGATACTTCAGGATACTTCAGGAGATACTTCGAGATACTTCGGATACTTTAGGATACCTCAGGTTACTTCAGGTTACTTCAGGATACTTCGAGATACTTTGGGATACTTCAGGTTACTTCAGGAAACTTCAGGATACTTTGAGATACTCCAGGATACTTTGGGACACTTCGAGATACTTCAGGATACATCGGGATCCTGATTCAGGATACTGAAACGGGGATACTGCATAATGTGTCGTGTAATGGTAATATCGGTGAGTGGTATCAACAAATATAGTTTAACAAGTATGAGTATATTAAGGAAGTATCAGGTATCGGCCCAATACTAGTATCGTACCAGTGCATCTCTAGAGCAGGACACAGAGACGCGGGGCATAGAAGAAAAGGGGCACAGAGGAAAAGGGCAGGGAGGCAGATGTCGAACTCTTTGACAGCTTGGCCCCTGCCTCGGGAAATGCCCAGAATGAACACAGCAGGAGGGCAGAGAGGGACACAGGAGGGCACTGGGGGGGGGGTCACTGGGGGGCACAGAAGAGCACTGGGGGGGCACAGCTCTCGCTATAAAGCACATGTCTCTGCTCGAGCAACAGTCTATGAAAGGAGTTTATTTATAAAAGCAGTGTTATGAAATAAATATAAACCTGAACTCTGAAATCTTAATTCACTTTTCCTTTTGGCAAGACCTCGACTCCGCACAAGGTTTTCCATATCAAAGCCGCTGTGTTTTTCACATTTGGACCATATACAAGACATCATTTTCTACTATACCGTAAACGTTTCTGTAGTTTAAATTAAATTGGACTAAAGCTGCCGTAGATTTTTTTATTTTTATTTTTTTACGACGGAGTTTGTTATCTTTTGTTGGCATCCAGTATCTTCCAAGGCCTTCAAGCTGGGTCATCCATTATACACGCACAGGCAGATGTCCACAATGCCGACTTGTTTATAGGATAACGGGGCCAAAACAGGCCGTTCTTGCACGCATTAAGCCCGTGTAGCTGAATCCGCTCGTGTCTTCCAGAGAGAGGTACACAGAGAGAGGATTTCTGTAAGCGTGGGAGACAGCGATGACCCAAGGGATAGCATGGCAGCGCAGGTTGTTTCATTAACTTCCCGTATCTCGTAATAGGTGTGTGTGTGCGTGTGCGTGTGTGTGCGCGTGTGTGTTAACTGTAAATTCAACAAGCCCGGGGCGAGATAGCATGTCCCGTCTGACAACGTGTGCTTTCAAACAGGCGTGACTGAGGGCTGGGCAATGTGGCACAAACACAGTAATGATACTTTTTAGAATGCATTTTCAATAAAAGGTTTTCTTATTTAAAATGGCTTTTGACTTTAAGTTATTGGCCAGTTTTATTTGGTGCCATTTAGCACAAAAATAGCCCAGTTTGTTCCTATAATGTCGTCTTCAGATAATATGCTTTCACTGACAAGGCTCAGCTGACCAGGTCCTACGTAAAGTGACTGTTATGACCTTTAAAACGTTTTAAATTGATGTTACTAGGGATGCAGCAATATGGTTTTCCCACAATTCGATACGTATCTCGATACACGGGCCACGATTTTGATTCGATTTTGATACGTTTTACGAAAAAATATAAATAAATTCGGTAACACTTATTTAGCCTTAATAAAGCATTAACAAAGACTTAATTAAAAATGATTCATGCTTAGTAACTACTTAATTACTACCTGAATTAGCACTTAATTTGCCTGTGCTGTAAATAGTTACTCATAAGTATTTCTTACTTAATTACTCATGAACTAACCATTTGCATGTTTACAAATGCATATTTAAGTACACATTTGAGCATTTATTAATGATTAGTAAGCCATGAGAGAATGATTTACTAATAATGCAATGATAATTCAGGCAGCTGTTATCTGTTAGTTAAATCTTTCTGAGAGCTTTTCTAAAGTGAAGACTAATTATGTTTTATTTGTTAAAGTTGATCAAATTCCAGAGAAACAATAATGCATTACTAGTAAATCATTCTCTCATGACTTACTAATCATTTATAAATGCTCAAATTTGTACTTAAATATACATTTACAAATGCACACACAAATGGTTAGTTCATGAGCAGTTAAGTACGAAATACTTATGAGTAACTATTTACAGCACAGGCGAATTAAGTGCAAATTAATGTGCTAATTCAGGTGCTAATTAAGTAGTTACTAAGTGTGAATCATTATTAATTGAGTCTTTGTTCATGCTTTATTAAGGCTAAATAAGGTGTAGTTATTATAAAGTGTTACCAAAAATTCAGTAAAAATGTTTTTATTTTTTTCTGCCACTGAATATAATATAATAACACTATAATGGTATTGAAACATTACATATATTATAGGGTGACCATATTTCTATTTGTGAAAACCCGGACACGTTACCGGAGGTGGGAGGTGGGAGGTGGGGCCTCGACATTCAGCTACTCTCACCTCGCAACCTTTGCACACGGCCTCCAACTTGTCCCGACCAGGAAGGAAAATGGAGAATTTCTTGTGCAAGTCATTGTTAAATGCACATTTGCGCTTCGGCATGTTGCAGACTGACCGACTGTTTGTGTCACAGAGAGCTACGAGAGACGTTCAATCAGTGTCGGGAAGGTTACTTTTAAAATGTATTCCCCTACAGATTACAGATTACATACCCCAAAATGTAGTTTGTAATGTAATCCATTAAATTACTTAAGGTGAGTAACGTAATCTGAATACTTTGGATTACTTGATTTGCTGTAGAGAAACAAAGACGAGGAAATCATCACATAAGACGTTTTGTCTGATAAAAGAAAATAAAAAGTCCAGACTTTACTGAACCATGGATTTAGAAGATAGAACCTAGGGTTTTTGTCCTGGTTTAGACCTGGTTTTAAACCTGGTTTAGACCTGGTTTTAGTCCTGGTTTTAGACCTGGTTTAGACCTGGTTTTAAACCTGGTTTAGACCTGGTTTAGTGTCCGGCAATTAGTGGAATTATGGGAAAAAAAAAAAAAAAGAGATAGCCCAAAATGTAAAAACAGGAAAATACCGCTGTGTAATCCATTTATTTCAACAAAGTAACTGTAATCCAATTACTGCTCACTGAAACAGTAACTGTAACTGAATACAGTTACTCATAATTTGTACTCTGATTACATAACTCCGGTACATGTAATCTGTTACTCCCCAACACTGCGCTCAATTTAGTGGCCCATTGAAGAGTAATGAAAACCCAGACATTTGCGTCATTTTATGGAAAAAAGACAAACAAAAACCCGACGCCCAGGACAGGACGCAAAAAAACTGACATGTCCGGGGAAAAACGGACATTTGGTCACAATAAACAACATGCTTTCACTGACAAGTATATAGAGGACTAAGTAGGTCCTCTATAAATTGACTGAGATTTAAACCACGGTAGAATGTTGTTACTGAGTTGTGTTTTGTTTCATTCGCACATGTTTGAGTAATCCTCTATTAATCAACTTTTATTCACTAATTTTCTTATGGATCTGTATTCAGTATAAGGGCGGCCTTGACCACGTTCCTCCAAACCACAAGAACCCTCGCCAAGCTATAGTCGTCGCGCCCCGGTCCTCACTTTCACCTTTCCCCAGCACGGTATCTCCTCCGCTGCAAAATGTCAGATGTGTTGCATAAATGAGTTTCCTTCCTCTGAATATGCAACAAAACTGTAGCACTGTAACAAAATAATTTAGTAAAATATAGCAAAAATGACTCCTGTTACTACCTGTTAGTGCCAGGCTCGTTCTTATCAAGGGTTAAACAGAAGAACATGATATGACCGGGCACAGATGTGAATGCCATGGGAAAAAAAAAACCCCTCCGTCCTGCACATCCCATATGAGCCAGTATTTGGTGTTCAAAACAAGAAGCGCGTATCAGCTTTCAGTCGAGCATGGCCTATCCAAATGTCAGGGGTGCATGGGAACTGACCACTATGCAAAGATTCACTCGCTCCAAAGCCACACGTGTCAGCAACGCAAATCATCAGTGTGGGGCATTTGCTGGAGAGCTTCCAATGAGCAAAAACTACCACAGATGAACATGAGGAAGAGTAAAGAAATAATAAAAGGTGCTATGTTATGCAAAATTGACTCTTGTGAGTTTTAAGTCATGTTAAAAAAATGTTTTACCTAATCAAAAATAGACCTCAAGTTGTTTTGTTTCATTCATACATGTTTGAGTAACCTTTTATTAGTAGTATTTTGGACAAAGTTTTTTATAATTTCCTTCAAAAATGACAACACTTTATGAAAAAATAAATAACTGATTGTAAATTAAGTAAGTTTAAAAATCCTTTTCCCCCTTTCTCCCCCTTTTATGGACAAACATTTCCCAGCTTTAGCACATTTGGTAGAGCGGTTGTCCACTGATCCGAAGGTTGGTGGTTTGAATCCCGCTCTCGACATAAAAAAATTGGTTCTAGCTCCCACAGAGGAATGCTGTTGTTGTGTCCTTGGGCAAGACACATCTGCTTACACTGGTGTATGAATGTGTGTGTGAATGGGTGAATGGCACCTTGTGTAAAGCGCTTTGAGTGTCTTGAAAGTGAAAAAGTGCTGTATAAAAATGTAATTATTTATTATTAGTCTGTCTGTATCTTCAAAGCTCATAATGTGATATTCCACCTTCTCATGGCAAAAGAAGACATTCAATTTGTCAACTGGACAAAAGTTTATTTGGTTGAATACGTTTCACAGCTCATCCAATCTGCTTCTTCAGTTCTGGTCAGACGCTGATGGACACTGCCTAATATCTGCCTGAAGGGAGGAGCTAACTACACTGAAACTACTCTGAAACTCACCTTAGTTTTCAAGTTAACAGCTCCTTTTACCTTAAAGGTTGTATGGAGGATTTTTTTTTTAGTTTCAAACTGTCAGTGAAAGATTAAAATACCATTACAGAGACGCAGCAGCCTTGTAATTATGATGACCAAAAAAAAAAAGAACGAAAATCTATCAACTGTGGACGTGTTGAGGCCAGATAAACATCAGCCAATAGAAAAACGAGGCTCCCTCATTTTCTATTGGCTGTTAGATTGTCAATCAAACTCCCTAGTATAACTGACTCGTCGGAGCGCGGGGATTACGTGGTTTACGCAGCGGTTCTTAGAGGCATTTTCGAACTGTCGCTTCCTTGCATTTCGCACAAAGTTTGTCGCGACGGCGGACGAGAATCCACGACCATTTCGCCGCAAAAGAAAGTCCATTTTTGCGGTCGCTGAAAGAAAAAGAGAAGTGGAAAAGTAGCAAAGCCAAACTGAGGTGATTCTTGGAGATCTCGTCCAGCGATGGCGCGACCGAAGCAGACGAAGGGTCTAAAAACTGACGCGTCGGTCGCTGAATTACTTCTAGACAGGAAACTTCAACAGTAATTCTGAACGCGCACAAGGACTGTCACTGTATTTCTCTTCCCTTAAAAAAATCCTCTATACAACCTTTAAGTTCAGTATAGATTTGGAATTCCAAATGATTCTAGTGAAGGTGTACAGAGTTTAAAAACACAATGGAAACTTCCTGTACTACCGCATGACATCACAAGGTGGAACAGAGTGTTTTCAGTCGGAGTGAAGAACTCCTCTTAAATCTGCAGGGTTTGCGTGTTAAACGTGTGAATGAAACAAAACACATCTCCAGGTCTGTTTGTGATGAGGAAACATTTATAAACACATTCTAGCATAAATCTGAAAATAGCATGATATGGGCCCTTTAAGAAACAATTCAAGTAGGTGTTCAAGGTATAACAACATCTGCTGAATCATTATGGGACATTGCTATTGATACGTTGCAGTGGCATCACACTGGAGGTGTTCTACAGGTGTATCTATGAAGGAATGTTCATTAGTTACCATGGAGATACAATGCACATATTAAAAAACAGCCAAAAACATTTTAAGATCATCTGAAAACTCAAGAAAAAACACAAAATGGATTTAAACATCACATTTTCAGGAGCCTGAGATCGATACGCGAGTTCACGGTCTTGTTTAGACCCCATAAGCCGCAAAGTTTCAGCAGTTCCTTGGCCGCATTTTCATTCTCATTTTCACAACTTTTCCCATAAACATTTTCGATGTGGTGTAAACACGACATAAACTGCAACAAGTGTCTGGTAGTGAAACATACACAGGGCCTGGTGCGACAGAAGGACTAAGAAAAAACAAACAGAACTCTCTCGTCACCTGCAGGATGTGCAAATGTGGAGAGCTTAGTCACAGACACAACACAGACCGTCTGCAGTGGTCAGGGCACTGTCGCCGTGTCTGTGCAGTCAACAAGAAATGTGCTTTTCGCTCATACTCAGATAGGATTTTTTTGTTGCTGTTTTGAGTTTTTTTCCTAATCTAAAGCCGAAGTAATTAAGTTGAAATTAAAGTTAAAGGGCTCATATTGCACTGTTTTCTGCTCTGTTATAATGTTTCCTCATCACCAACAGACCTAGAGTTGCGTTTTGTTTCATTCACACACGTTTAAAGGTGCACTGTGTAACTTTCTGCTGCCCACCGACTACAGACAGACTATAGAGACATTATTTATTTAAAAATTTTTTATTATTTTATATTCTGCTTGTTCTGGATTCAGTGTTTAAGCAAAACTATTATTAAACATTTTATTCACAAAAGGTTTAACATGACATATCTCGAAAGAAGAGAAAACATGCAGATGTTGAAATTTTTCTATAAATATTTAGTTTGGCCCACGACTTAGTCCCAGTTTTAAATTTCGGCCTCTGTGAGTTTGAGTTTGACACCCTGGTCTAGAATGTCCCACTTTATGGCATTAAAACTCCTCTATATCCATGGAGACAAGCTCAATGTTTTTCATGAGAAAACAACAAGAAAATATTGCACCGTATTTTTCGGACTATAAGTTGCACCAACCAAAAAAATGCATAATGAAGAAGAAAAAAAACATATATAAGTCGCACTTTTTGGGGTAAATTAACTTCATAAAATCTGAGACCGGGAACCGACATTTCATCTTGAAAGTCAAGTTCTAGTAATAACAATAGAACAGAGAACAACAGACTGTTATTGTCACATATGAACAGTTCTTCTGATAACTATAACATAAACAACAGAACAGAACAAGTTTACCAAACTCT
Organism: Boleophthalmus pectinirostris; assembly: GCF_026225935.1. Taxonomy (NCBI): domain Eukaryota; kingdom Metazoa; phylum Chordata; class Actinopteri; order Gobiiformes; family Gobiidae; genus Boleophthalmus; species Boleophthalmus pectinirostris. Next base: position 37,106,848 of record NW_026571152.1, on the reverse strand, counting down.
CCATCTCACTCCAAATCACTAAATCCATTCAATTCCTCATCCTCATCAACTCCGCGCAACTTTGCTTGTTCACTTAAGTCCAGGCTTTGTCGATCCATCCAGTGACTTCCAAAAAAGTTGCCTGGTGCATCCTCCCGGTTACCGTGAAGCTGTGTTCTCCATCCCCACTTTTCCGCCAGTCCCATCATAAGTGTCTCGCTCACTCCAAACTTTCTTTCTGCTGCTCGGTTACTGTTTTCTGATGAATATTTCACGACTTGCAGCAGGACAGAGGCTTTTTCTGCAGGAGACATGTGCAGAAAACTGATACACAAGACTAGAGCCTCTCAAGACTTCAGTGTGAAAATTTTAATATATAAGTCGCACCGGAGTATAAGTCACAGGAAACACCCAAACCATGAAAAAAGTGCGACTTATAGTCCAAAAAATGTGGTAATATAGGCCCTTTAAGACATGAAATAGTGTAATAACAGTATAATAGAATAATAATATAATAATAATTTGTGAAGGTGTAAAAAAACATTTGGAAACAGGACTGGACACAACACGATAAGGGTGCAGTGTGTAACTTTTTGGTTGGGAGTCCATCACCTTCTTGTTTCTGCTTACTCTGCCTGGAAAGTTCCACAATATGACATTAAACAGCTTTACTTGACATTTATTCAATTACAGGTCGTTTTATAGCTCAAAAATATCAAGAAAAACAATATTCTGACTGTGAGTGAGGTCGCCTCTCCACAGATTTGACCTGTAACTTGGTCTGGTTTGGTCTGTAGAAAGGTTTAACTCCGTACTGTGAAACATTCCAGACAAAGCAATAACATCTCCATGGATAAAGTTCCACAGTGCAGCTTTAACGCCACATGTTCAGCTCCGTTGTCTGTAACTTATCAGGACAGATGAGGAGCAGAGGGCAGATTCCTCACCAGCTGCTTTCGTTTTGTTGGTAAAATTCTATATGGCAGCACCGCGCCGTAGCATCTGGACATCAGGGGCTCGGGAGCATAAATATTTTAGCAGATTTCAAACATTTGATGGTTAATTCGTGAGATGTGATGGCTCGTTCTGGCACGGGGCTGCAGAGAACGGCAGACAGAAGAGCTGAAGAAGACACGGAGAATCATAAAGTATTGTTTCCACTGGCCTTAAGTCTACTTTACTGTACGTATGTTTGGAGAGTTTCTATTCGCCCTCCTTAACAGTCGCCAGACGCTTTTTAAAGGAGCCGCAAAGGTCGAGTTAGGTCTTATTTACTTAGCAGACAGTCTGTGGTCTTTAATAGCAAGGTTACACTTTTAACAAATGGGAAACAGAATTGCAAAAGTGCACTCAAATTTCTAAATGTGTGAGATATAAAATTCTGCAACTCAAATTATTACACCAAGCTTATATAACGCCACATACTAAACAAAATGGATAATGAATTATAAAAACTGTTGGCATGGTTGTGGGGCAGAGGACACACTCATACTCATGTTGTGGCATTGCCCTCAATACATGCATCAAGAGTTTTGGACTTCCGGTCATTGTGCAATTCATACTGGGAAGGATTTTCCAAAAAAGTGAGCATCAAACCGCCATGTTTGATTTCCCAGTGGGATGCGTCTATTGACAAAGCCGATCTTTTCTAGTCTTTTAATCCATATCACTTTTGTTTCTGGTTCTGATATTGTCATATTTTAATTTTGGGATTCGGACATCGTAATTGTGTGGTTGTTGGATGTCCCAACAGCGGAAAACAGCTCGAGAAATTTGTTTGCGAACTTCATGAATGTAAAAGGGAATCAGATGTGTGTGACTGCAAACCTCTGTTCAAACTGTTTCTCTTCGGAATTGAAAAATAGGAAAGGCGAAGGCGATGGGCAGGATTGATATACAGGAAAGATGAAAAAGCTAACCTTTGACTGCCTAAATCATCCTGAGTTTGCAGCGAACATTCTGTATGTGGAGCGTCGTCAAAGCGGGATCGCCTTGGTTAAGCGAGAGGCGCAGAAGACAAACAGGCTGAGCTCACACTTTCTTGTTCTTGTGACTTTACAGCAACATCACGTCTTGGTCTCTTTGCAGTGGAAGGTGTTTCTTGGCGTTGACTTTTTAAATTTGTGACCAAGGTTGAATGAGGGATCGTGGTTTTGCTTTGTTGTCGCTCCACATACAAAATGTTCACTGCAAACTCGGGATGATTTAGGCAGTCAAAGGTTTCCTTTTTGGTCCTTCCTGTGGATCAATCCTGCCCATCGTCTTCGCCTTTCACTATTTTTCAATTCCGTTGGGAAGAGAAACAGTTTGAACGGAGGTTTGCAGTCACACACATCTGATTCCCTTTTGCATTTATGGAGTTCGCAAACTTCCAAAGCCTGTTTTCTGCTGTTAGAACATCCAACAACCACACAATTATGATGTCCAAATCCCAAAATTAAAATATGACAATATCAGAACCAGAAACAAAAGTGATATGGTTCAAAAGACAACCACAGTCCTCCACTTGGAACCCTTCTTTTCTTCTTTCCTCTTCTCATCTTTTATTTACTTAATTATTCTTTTGTTGTTGTTGTTTTTTGTTCGTCCATTTATATTTTAACGGTTAAAGACGCAAAGTAAAGAAGCAACGGTAAAGAGTGAAAAACAAAACTATGGTGAAAAGTTATAAAAACCCAAAGGTAGCAACAGTCGACGGGGGAACAAGGCTTGTTTTCTTTGTAAATGTATATTTTAGTGACTTGAAAATGATACTTGTAAATGAATGTTAAAATATGGATAACAGTTAAGCAATCTATTGAGCTCGTAATACGGTGATCATACGAGCTTATGGTCATTTCTGTTGTTTTGTTCTTGTCTCGCTGTTACGTTGGTTCTATGACACGGCGAGGAAAGATTAAAAGTCGTTTAACCATCAGTTCTTGCCTTTGCAATACGACTGGACGCTAAAGGTGCATTGTGTAACTTTTCTGGAGGAGGGTCTGTCAAATGCGTGAGTTGTGTGCTCCTCCGTGTTTTTTTTTTAATTTATTTTTATGTGTTTTTATTGGTATTTATTTCTATTCTACGATTTTGTTCTTATTTAATTTTATTGGTTTTATTATTTTAAGACAAGTATTATTTTAGTAGTTTAATTTTATCATTCTATAATTGTTGTTATTATTATGTATTTGTGCAGCACTTTGTAAACTGTTTGTTTGTGAAATCTGCTATAGAAATAAAGTGGATTGGACTGGAAATGCTTTTTCCATGGAGATGTTATTGCTTTGTCTGGAATATTTCACAGTATGGCATTAAACCTTTCAATCTTCATGGAAACCAAACCAGACTAAGTTATAGGTCAGAGCTGTGGAGAGGGGACCCCGCTCACAGTCAAAATATCTGTTTTTCTAGGTATTTTTGAGCTATAAAACCATCTGTAAGTTAATATAAGTAAGGCAGAGCTGTTTAAAGTCATACTGTGGAACATTCCAGGCAGAGCAATGACATAATCACAGAAATAAGCAGGTGACGGACTCCAACCGAAAAGTTCCCAAATATGTTTTTTACACCTTCACAAATTATTATTGTTATTTTCCAGTATTACAAGTCTTAAAAGGCCCATATTACAGTATTTTCTGGTTATGTTATGATCCAAAAAATCCAAAAAGTTACGTAGTGCATCTTTAAGTATCAGTTGGACCAGGGATTTAAAACAGACCTGCGATGATTAATTTAAAATGAAGTGTGAGGAGTCAACTATTATTATCTGTACCATAAACACACAAACTGAAACACTGAGACAGGCATTTATAACCAAGGAACAGAAACTTGGCACCAAACAAGCATTCGTTTTCTGGTTCCAGTACTTACCGGACCTTTCTGGTGTCTACTTAGAACCCAGTTTCGTTTACCTAACCAGTCAGAACCACACGCTTTGTCCAAACTTTACAAAGACAAGCTGTGTCCTGTCTCCCTGATGTCAAAGGGCGTGATTGACAGGTGGATTAACCAATCAGAAAGACACTCATCCTCTGTTCATCACAAAACAAACAAACATGGCTTCTCACTTGTAAAAATGTGAAAAAAACAAAAACAAACATAAAGGACTGAGAAACAGCGTGGATTTTCTCCGAATCAGCAATCAAAGCACCAAACTATGACTTATCTCAGGTAAAAGAAGTTATATATTTCATTCTGAATATTACGAGACTTTTGGAAAGGAGACGTCTTCAGCATTTGAGAGAATCATGATACAAATTAGCGTCTGTGGTTGGACCGTTTAGAATTTGCATGGAAGATTTTGACCGTCTATTGATACCAGTCCCTTCTAGATTTGAAGAGAATGTTGAAGAGATTTAGCCACCAAGTGCCTCCACTCAATTTCATTTCTCTCCAGCGACTAGATCAGGAATCGGAATACACTAGACGGTTTGCAAGAAGTGTATATATATATTTTATATATATATTATATACATATATTATGTGTTGGCAATGATTCCCGAGATCGAGGACTTAAAGCCAAAACAAACAGAATGCTTGGTGAACTTTATCAACGGGAAAGACGTTACTGCCTTTCTTCCTACAGGGAAAAGCTTAATACCATATTTTCCGGGCTATTAGGTGCTCTGGATTATAAGGCGCACTGTCATTAAATGGTCTATTTTCGAACTTTTTTCACAAATAAACCGCACCGGACTTTAAACGAAACACAACAGTTGGATGGGTCAGTGGGACTTTGTTTGTTTGCGTTCACGGTGACTCTGGGCTTTGTTCAGTTGTGGCGTGTAGGGAGGGTGCTGTCTGGGACCAACGGATTGTCGGCGTGTTTGCAGTGACTCAGTTGTTCAGTCGTGTCTAGAAGTGGTCACATTGCGACTCGCTTTTTCGGTTCGTTCCTCCGTTCCGTTCCTCATCGGCGTGGAGTGACGAGTGTGGCTGTGGGTGTTTTTCGCTGTCTGCTCCGTGTGTGTTTGCGTGCACTGCGGGTGGTGCGGCTTTGTAGTTTACTGAAGTCGTGCCTGAGTGGATTCGTGTATAGGGCGCTCTGGATTGTGGGGCGCAGAGTCGTTTTTTGATGGGGTTGGAGACTTAAGAGCGTGTCTAATAGCCCGGAAAATATGATATATCAGTTAAACCAAACAGCAGCGATTGGTTAAATAAAAAAAAAAGTTCCCGCCAGCTGTCGAGAGCACGGATTCTGTGAGGTCAGACGGTTTCCACAAAGTGAAACCGGCTGATGAATCAGGCTAGAAGAGAGGTAAGAGTTTCCCAGTTTGCTGAGCTCTAACCAGGACAAGCAGGTACTAAAAATGCTGTGGGCTGATTCCGTGGATACGATAAGACTCTACAGAAGTAATGGAAACAAAACCAGGCCAAGTAGAGCTTATGGGGCCTGGTGGAAACTGAGCTCCACATTTGTCTCTGTTCTGTTTCGTGCATATATGTAAATACCTGAGCCATATCGTCCAGGCAGTTGAAGATGTACTTTCTGGCTTCCTTGGACTTGATCCCGGTCTCGCCCTCGTGGTCCTCTGGAGTCTGCAGGAGACAAGAAGCAGATGTTACCCTGGGACCATCACACTCTCCCCTCTGGCCCCAGCGCCTCTGTTTACATTGGGCTCATTATGGCCTCTTGTTGTGGATGTGCAGCAGGGCCGAGCTCGCCCTCTGAGGAACCCCGGGGTGGTGCACAAACACTCATCTCACACACACGCAGAGACCGACCGTACAGCGGATTCAGCTAATAGTGCTCCATTATCCTCAGTACACAAATGCTCCACACATGTATGCACAAGACTGAAGGAAAATGGAAGGCAGAAGAGCGGATACGCCTGCTCTACTTGTGATTGATGTAAAAAAGACACTTTACACTTTTCAAAATTTAAAGTGAACACAATATAATGCATAAGTACTTCAGCAATAGTTAAATCACATTATATATTGCTGCTATATCACCATAGCAACAGGTAAACAAACTACAACTAGGACGAGCTTAATTTAAAATGATATAATTATAACTCATTAACAGAAAGTGAAAACGCTTTTCACATTCACACGTGAGATAATTCTGCTTGAAGCCACAGAATAAACACATTCAACAATTTGGAGCCAACTTCTCATTATTTAAAGCAACACTGTGTAATTTTCTAGTGTCATGTCACTTAGATGACTCTGTCCACCTTATTCCAGAAGTTGCCGTGGACGTCTCCATCATCATTACCGATCTGCAAATAAGTTCAATCGGAACTATAAAGCCATTTTAACCTCCTAAGACCCAAACTCTTGCAGGGCTTTACTCATTTCTCTTTCTTATTTGGCCTGATTGGGACATGATGACTGCAAAACCTAAGAATTATATTTTTATAATATTTTTATATTTATATGTCCACATATGATATATGAAAACACTCATTTTATGTTTTAATCATTTTGATGGAACACTGTAAAATCAAAATAACACAGTTTTTGCAAATCATTATTCAGTTAAGTGCCTGAACAACTCAAAATGTGTGTTGGACATTTACGTATGGTAAATGTTTCACATTTTCTTATAGCGCTTTTCCACCTTCAAGACACTCAAAGCGCTTTACAACAAGGAACCACTCACCCATTCACACACACATTACACCAGTGTACGCAGACACTGTGGGCAAGGTGGGTTAAGTGTCTTGCCCAAGGACACAACAACAGCATTCATCTGTGGGAGCTGGAATCACACCAGCCAACCTGTGGGTCAGTGGATCTGACCGCTCAACCTGTGATGTTTATGTCGAGATGTGTGGGTGGGTGAATGCTCTACCAACTGAGCTCCTGCCGCCCGTATACGTATGTATATGTACGTATGTAAACACCAGGTCCTAAGAGTCTACAGCCTCAGTGGAATGTGACTTGTTGCTGCATAATCATTTTACACAAATGAAACTACTTTACATCATATTTAAGATGCAAAACGATACACAAATTCCCCACTGACATGAATGGGAAGTGCCACCACAAAAAAAGTGTGGTTTAGGAGCATGTAGAGACAAAAGTGGGCGGGGCGGAATAAAGTGGATAGAAAATAGAAAGTTAAACTGATTCTTTGGTACATTTTCCATGGAGATAGATAAATTATAATATTCCACAATATGAATTAAAACCTAACGAAAAACATTTCCCTGGAAACAAGGAGTATAAATAAGAGTCAAGTTTGTGGAGATGCAAAGACTAAGATGGAACAAGATCTGGTTGCCACAAGACAAGTGAGATGTCGTTTCCATGTGTTTACATTTGGACTGGACAAAAAAAGTGAGTTACACCTTCTTGACAGCTGTGGTTCCAAAACACAGCGCTATAATGACAACAAAAGAATAAAATACATATTAAAACTGCTCAGTTAAAATTGTGAACTGGGTTGAAACATTTTTGTATCAATAAAACTTTTCAAAATCTGCCTTGTCTCGTTCTCATGGACCCAATCTCCAGTCTCGTCTCCCTTGTAAGGATGTTTTTTAGTGCAATTAAAACAAAAAGCAACGAAAATGTGCATTTGTTTAAGGCTAAAAAGTTGGTGAGGCTTTGATTCAAACTCAGCTCAGAATCCCCATCAAACAATAACTGACTTCAATATAATTCTTTTTGATGGTTACAGTTTCCATTCTCATCAACCACTGCAAAACCCAGACTCCACAGAAGAAACAAAGCGCACGCAGACTTCCACCATGAAACATTTAGAGATCGTTTTAAGTCCAGACCGTGTTTTCGCTGGTCTGGGAACGGCCAACGGTAAAATCCAAGACGCTAAGAGGCGGTCCAGACGTCTTATTGAGTGGCCTATATATCCAGCCAGTCGGAAGGAGGCTTTAAATGAGAGGAGTTTTATCAAGTTTGTCTTCCATTTTCCAAATCCTCTCACACAAATCCATTTTACTCTTATTAGACTCTCACTTTGTTTAGGGCTATGGTTTCGTGGTATGTTTTTTTCCTGGAGGAGGCTGGACTTTAGACAGTACAGAGTCTATAGTGTGTAGTTATTAAGTCTGGGCACTTTTTTCCCCCTGGATATTTTTTATTGTCTGTTATTTTGAGTATTTTTCCAGTTTTTGATTTTACAAGTTGTTCTTATTTTGGAATATTTAGTAAAGTGCCTTTTCCCTGCTGGCTCTTATGCTGGTTCCCAACTTTTCTGTGACTTTTTCATGACCTAAAGTGAATTTTCCATGACTTTACGGCACCTACATGTGTAGAATTTATCAGACTTTTAGGGCTAAATATGAAATGTTAACTTTTTCCACTCACTAGTTTTTAAGATTCAAAATACTGTCAGTGCATTTATTGTCGTCTCTTTTAAACAAAAGGCGCAAACGTTCGGAAATAATCATAATAGACCAATGAGAACTTAATAGAACGCTGTAGTTTCATGACTTTTCCAAAACTTTCATTGAATTTACAAAATACCATGAGTTTTTCCAGGCCTGGGAAATGACTTTTTCAATTTCCATGACTTTTCCAGGATCTCCATAACTGTTGGAACCCTGTATTTAGACACTGATGTGTAATTGTCGGAGTAGCGGCATAAACATTAATTTTCAAGCATCACACTATTTCGACTTTTAAAATTTTTTTTTTAAATTTTGGAGTAACGGCACTCAGAGGTGGGACCGAGTCATTGTTTTGCAAGTCTCAAGTCTTTGATCTCAAGTCCAAGTCAAGTCCCAAGTCAAAGACAGGCAAGTCCAAATCGAGTCTCAAGTCACTGGCCCATAAGTCCAAGTCAAGTCCAAGTCGTCTGCTTTGAGCTTCAAGTCTTTTCAAGTCTTTAAACCAAAGTACCACATATAGCTTTGTTTTTTTGCAATTCATATGACTTTTAAGATAAACTGTACTTATAAAGTCATAGTATATTTATGTATGAGTATTTATAGAGTATAGAAGAGTTGTAGCAATGCAATTCTTTCCCTTTTTAAATCTCTTGACAAGACCTTAGAGTGAGTCATTACAGTCAGAAGAGAACAAATTCAGATTTAAAAAATGCTTCTCAAGTCTTCTCAAGTCCAAGTCAAGTCCCAAGTCTTAGTCCATGTTATCAAGTCAAGTCTCAAGTCCTAAAAATAGTGACTCAAGTCTGACTCAAGTCCAAGTCACGACTCGCAAGTCCCCACCTCTGGCGGCACTTAACTATTTTTCAAACATTCTGCTTTTCCGACATGGATAATATTAATGTGACAGCCGATTATACTTTGCGCTCCCATATATCATAAGATGCTTGGTCAGAGAATACTTTGGCCACAGAGGATATCAGACAGTGGGAAAATGTCCTAACTGATCGCCATGGGAAACAGTCATGTATTTTAAAAAAGTGCGTAGGCCAGCCTTCGGGACAATATCTGAGCTAAAACGGAGGCTGCATGGGCCCTTTGTGCTTCATTTATTCCGTCATGTAGGTGAACTGTTAAGAACAAAATACAGCCTAAATCAGGGGTCTCCAACCTTTTTCCTCCTGTGAGCTCCTTTACAAAACAAAAATGCCAGAGAGCTACTGACGATTATAAGAAAAAGGGCGAGCCTTTGGGTACAGTTGAGCCAATAATACATAAACCATTTGTTAGTGCACAAAGTTGGGCTTCAAAATGATACGTTTACAAGGGTAATAGGCACGTAATTAAACACATTTTTCTTATTCAGCACAATGGTATAATTCCGAAATCCCTTGGCGAGCTACTTGGAATTGGGTGGCGAGCTACTGGTAGTTCCTGAGTTACAGTTTGGAGACCCCTGGCCTAAATAAATAACCAATCAAGTTCATTGCGGCAGCTCATATGATGTGTCGGAATAGGATACTAAAAAGTGTAAAAAAAACTGGCACGTTTAAATAGAGACATGTCGTAATGTAAGGATGTCGAAATAGTCCGCGGACCGGACCCCTATGCTGCGTTCCTTAGCTTTTTGTTAACTTATCCTTAATTTTGTTTGACCTGGTGAGTCCAGACGTCCTGTTTTTCGTTCTTTATTTTCTGTAGGGAAAGTTTTTGGGTTGTTTTTTTTTTCATTTAGGGAGCGCTGTCCCATCGTATTTTACGTTAGCCGACTCACCATGGTCTTTTCCTTTGTTACTTTGGGTCTTTTTTGGGATGTTAAGGGTTACTTTTTCCTTCACAAAACTGATCAACAAAGGAACAACAAAGTAACACAATTATTTAATCTTTAACTGTGTCCTTTTTAAATACATTTTGATCTATGTTATTGGACCATAACAGTAGTGTATACAGTATAAGTAGATGAACAGAATTTTGTTGCATTGTTTATTTTTGTTATGCTTTTTGTGAATCATTATGTCATATTCTTGTACTGTGTTGACACGTGCACAAATATTTCTATACACTCTGAATTGTGATAAAATTCTGCAGAGAAAAGCAGCTAACTACTCACTTCTGGAATAATTTATGTTTTTTAATTCTATCTCCTTTTTTCGCACCTCAGCTTTGTACTGAAATCACAACGGATTTAGTGTAATCTACGTAAAATGATGTTTAAATACTGACCTTAAGTCTCCACAGTGGGTACGTAGACTCTGAATCTCTGTTAAAGAACCTGGTTGTTTTTGTCCCAGCGCTTAATAAATACTCAGCAGGCAGGCCTTGTGTCTGAGAGATGTACCGGATCTGTGAAAAGAAGAGAAAAGAAGGGTCAAACGTGAGTTGAAAATACTTAAAATCTTTCCTGTTTAGAAATAAAGAGAAGAATGTTAAGGTTAAAGGTGATACTGTGAACATAGAAAGTGAGACAAAACCTGCACACTTACTCCCAAACTGCCTTTAATAAACAAAATGACACCGTTTCGATCAGTGGATCTTCATCGGGTCACAGATCCACTGATCGAAACGTCATTTTGTTTATTAAAGGCAGATTGGGAGTAAGTTTGCAGGGTTTGTCTCACTTTCTGTGTTCACTGTGGTGGCCAGGAACGAGGTGTTATGGTATCAAAAATTGGCTTTTGTGAGGTTAAAGCCATGTCATGATCAAAAACAGACCTGGAGTTGTGTTTTGCTTCATTCGCCAAGTGTCTGAGGTTACGTTTATATGACGACGGCCTGAACAGAAGACGCAAAACTGGCGTTGCGTCCTCACTTTTTATTCCGTGTTTAGAGTTTTCGAAAGGAAATCTGCGTGCATACGGTGACGCAAAAGTGTGTGGCATCAATTGGATATGCATGCCATCCGACATGTTTGTTTCTTTGTACTGTATGTATGTGACGTAAAGGCGTATGCGACGTGAGCAGATCAGACCAGAGTTTTGCGTCTTGGGCAGTGTAGACGGAAACGATACAACAAAGTGTATTCAGCTTTTTCTCGAGGGTGGTTTCAGATTTTTGCGTTTTTAAGTCCCAAAAACACCGTCATCGTCTAAACGAAAGGCACTTCTGATAAAATATCTTGTCATTTTTACCCGCAAATGTTCTCATGTAAACAGGTCCTGAGTATTCCTGTTTTTTTTTTAGTCTGTCTACATTGCCAAAGCTCAAAATGCTCTGTTCCACCTTGTGATGTCATGAAGCAATAGTTTTCAAGTTAACAGCTCCTTTTACCTTTTGTTCAGTAGAGACTGGCAATGACAGGGCTGAAATCATCCAAATGTCAAACAATTTCATCCCTGGAATTGTGGAATTCTACTTATGCGATGATTCATGCGATGCGAGGTTAGTTTTATTTCAAACATTATTCTATCAACACAGACATTCACATCGACAGTCTGGCGTAATAATACCATATTTTTCAGACTATAAGTTGCACTTTTTCTTCCCGTGTGACTTATATATTAAAATTTTCATAATGACAGGCGCAAGAGGCTCTCGTCTTGTGTGTCAGTGTCTGCTGCTCCTGTTCCTCCTGTACCACTGTCACTTCACTCTACTGCGCATGTCTCCTGCAGAAAGAGCCTCTGTCCTGCTGCAAGTAGTGAAATATTCAGGTGAAAATGGTAATCGAGCAACAGAAAGAAAGTTTGGAGCGAGCGAGAAACTTGTGACACCGGGAGGATGCACCATAAAACTTTCCTGGAAGTCACTGGACGGATGGACAAAGCCTGGACTTCAGTGACACAGAAACCATCCTGTCAGGATTCAGAAAGGCCGGAATAATTCTAACTGGAACTGATGCTGAGTCTGACGACAGCGACACAGAAGAGGAAGCGGCGCTATGTTTACCTCCGGAGATCACGGAGTTGCTCAGAAGTGACACCGAGGATGAAGAATTGAATGGATTTTGTGATCTGGAGTGAGATGGAGAGTTTGTTAAACTTGTTCTGTTCTGTTGTTTATGTTATAGTTTATCTGAAGAACTGTTCATATGTGACGTTAACAGTCTGTTGTTCTCTGTTCTATTGTTACTAGAACTTGACTTTCAAGCTGAAATGTTGGTTCCTGGTCTCAGATTTTTTCAAATAAATTTCCCCCAAAAAGTGTGACTACTCTGGAGCGACCAGCGACCTCTGCAAATACAAGGACTGGATGGAATATTTTAAAAAGTGTCTCCACACGTCTCCAACACTCTGGCTCATGAGGAAATGAGATCCTATGTCCAAAATTCTGGACTGTTCCTTTAAAGCTCACAAGAGTTTATTTTGCGTAATACAGGACCTTTAAATCCGTCTAAAACTTGGCTTTCAGATTGATTTGAATTTTTAACATCTGCAAATGAGACCAATTCAAAATAGAAGTGAGGGAAGCTTGTTCACTGACGTAGTGCAAACTCGCTGAAGGTTTTCCCAGAGCGTCCTGTGTGAGTGATAGAGAGAAGGGAAAGTGTCTGCGATGTCTTGCTCTAGAGCACAGGGGCGACGCTAATTGGACGAGTGTCTGTGTGGCATCTGTTGAGATAAACAGGGAGGCTGCAGGAATCATCAGGGGCTGTCAGGGGGATTGGAAACAGTCCTCCCTCCCCCTGAGCACCTCCAAGCACATGCTCGCAGAAACACGGGCACAGACGCCGGCGGCCGAGTGTGTGCGGCTCTGAGGGTGGAGCCAACTTTTTAAATCACCACGCACAAAAACAAGGTCGTAGTTAAAGGTGCATTGTGTAACTTTTCTAGTGGAGGGTCAGTTCTCCACAGAGATGTTATCAGTGTTGGGGAGTAACAGATTACATGTACCGGAGTTACGTAATCAGAGTACAAATTATGAGTAACTGTATTCAGTTACAGTTACTACAGTTTCAGTGAGTGGTAATTGGATTACGTTACTTTGTTGAAATAAATGGATTAAACGGTGGTATTTTCTAAACCAGGTCCAAACTAGGTCTAAACCAGGTCTAAACCAAGACTAAACCAGGACTAAAACCAGGTCTAAACCAGGTCTAAACCTGTTCTAATCCAGGTCTAAAACTGGTCTAAACTAGGTCTAAACTAGGTCTAAACCAGGTCTAAACCAGGTCTAAACCAGGATTAAACCAGGTCTAAACCAGAACTAAACCAGGACTAAAACCAGGTCTAAACCAGGTCTAAAGCAGGTCTAAACCAGGTTTAAACCAAGACTAAAACCAGGACTAAAACCAGGTCTAAACCTGGTCTAAACCTGTTCTAAACCAGGTCTAAACCAGGTCTAAAAGAGGATTTAAGAGGACTAAACCATACTGCGTGGACGTGTCTCCTCTTCTTCTATCAATAATATTTTTAATTTGGTTCAGTAAAGTCTGGGCTTTTTTATTTTCTTTTATCAGACAAAACATCTTATGTGAAGATCCTCATCTTTGCTTCTCTACAGCAAATCAAGTAATCCAAAGTATTCAGATTACGTTACTCACTTTAAGTAATTTAATGGATTACGTTACAAACTACATTTTGGTGTATGTAATCTGTAATCTGTAGGGGAAAACATTTTAAAAGTCACCTTCACAACACTGGATGTTATTGCTTCGTCTGGAATGTTTCACAGTGTGGTATTAAACATTTCTAACTTCATGGAGACCAAACCAGACCAAGATACAGGTCAGATCTGCGGAGTGGCAAGTATTTCTGAGCTATAAAACCACCTGTAATTGAATAAATGTAAGGTAAAGCAATGACATTTCCACAAAAAGGTGACAGAACCTCAAGTGAAAAGTTACATAGTTCATCTTTAAAGTGCCAATAACAGGTTTTGATGATTCTGTAATTTCTACTTAATTTGGTGGGATAATACTTGTTGTAAATAAACTATACATTGACATGAATCAAGGAGCAATCTGCAAAGAAAAGTTGAGAAATATGTTGAAAATTACAGGAAATAGTGAGTTCTAAAACACGTTGATTCTGTCCAAAAGTTTGGCAAATTTTTTTTCTGATACTTCTTTTCTAATACAAGATTTCAACAAAATAATAATTATTATAATCTGATTTGTCACATCAAAATTTCTGTTATTTTAGAGGAGTTTTGGCCCTGTCTAGAGCACAGTTGCTAGGTAACAGTTCAGGAATTTCAACCAGGACGTAAAATTTGGAATAAAAAAAATTGCCATTTTAGTAAAATCCTAAATCAGAGGTCTTCAACAGGGGAATCGAGACCCTAGGAGGATTGGGGTCATATTAAACTTATTCTCTTGTATAATCCTGTGTATTTACTCTTATTTTTCTGTTACCTGATCGTATTCTGACGCTCCAGGGTAGAGAGGCCAGCCCAGGAAGAGCTCGGCGATGACACAGCCCAGGGACCACATGTCGATGGCCTCACAGAACGGAAGGCCCAGGATGATCTCTGGAGCTCTGTGAAAACATGAAACAAACTGGTCAGAAATACTCCACACACACACAAAAACTCCCACACAGGACTAAATTATAAATAAAACAAGTAAAACAAGTAAAGGGGAAAATGAACCGCACAAAAAACAAATACTATAAAGTCAATGCAGTGTGGCTATGCTGGACGACCACTATTACTGAAGATCTTTTTCCTTTATGTTTGTTTTTGTTTTGTGTTTGTTTCTTATGTCTTTCTCACTCCGCTTTCAAAGAAAAAACTGAGCCTAAATATGCAGGATTTGTGTGAATGTGAATGAAGCAAAACACAACTCCAAAGGAAAATATATTTTAACATGGATAAATATAACGTATTATGAGCCCTGTGTGTGTTGAAAATCAGTTTTAATCCAATGTAGTTGCTATGTCCAAATTAAAGGTGCATTGCGGAACTTTTCTGGTGTGGATCCGTCACCTGCTTGTCTCCATGGAAGATGTTATTGCTTTGTCTAGAATGTTCCATAGTAGAAATTAAATCTCAAGTAGTGTCGTAGTACTCGAGACCGGTCTTGGTCTCAAGACTGGCCTCGAGACTTCTTCGTCTTGGACTTGACCGCACTTGGACTCGGTCTTGTCTCGAACTTGACCGTGTCTGGACTCGGTCTTGTCTCAGACTTGACCACGTTTGAACTCGGTCTTGTCTCAGATTTGACTGCATCTGGACTCGGTCTTGTCTCGGACTTGACCGTGTCTGGACTCGGTCTTGTCTCGAACTTGACCGCGTTTGGACTCAGTCTTGTCTCGAACTTGACCGTGTCTGGACTCGGTCTTGTCTCGAACTTGACCGCGTTTGGACTCAGTCTTGTCTCGAACTTGACCGTGTCTGGACTCGGTCTTGTCTCATACTTGACCACGTTTGAACTTGGTCTTGTCTCAGACTTGACTGTGTTTGGACTCGGCCTTGTCTCAGATTTGACCGCATCTGGACTCGGTCTTGTCTCGGACTTGACTGTGTTTGGACTCGGTCTTGTCTCAAACTTGACCGTGTTTGGACTCGGTCTTGTCTCGGACTTGACCGCACTTGGACTCGGTCTTGTCTCAAACTTGACCGTGTTTGGACTCGGTCTTGTCTCGAACTTGATCACGTTTGGACTCGGTCTTGTCTCGGTCTTGACCGTGTTTGGACTCGGTCTTGTCTCAGACTTGACCACGTTTGGACTCGGTCTTGTCTCAGTCTTGACCGTGTTTGGACTCGGTCTTGTCTCAGACTTGACCGTGTTTGGACTCGGTCTTGTCTCAGATTTGACCGCATCTGGACTCGGTCTTGTCTCGGACTTGACTGCATTTGGACTCGGTCTTGTCTCGGACTTGACTGCATTTGGACTCAGTCTTGTTTTGGACTTGACCACATTTGGACTCAGTCTTGTTTTGGACTTGACCACATTTGGACTCAGTCTTGTCTCAGTCCCAAGGTGATAAAATTCAGATAAATTTATAAAAACTTTGATATAAATGTGCCAAAATAAAAAATATATAAAATACAAATAAATATCGAAAATTACAGAGATGGTCTCGATTTGGTCTCAATGGGTCGTGGTCTTGGTCTTGTCTTGGTCTCGGGACCCTGTGGTCTCGGACAGGTCTTGGTCTCGATTATTGCGGTCTTAACTACAACACTAATCTCAAGGAAGGAAAACAACTACTAGTATAGGCTACATTACAGGTCAGATCTGTGGAGGTACGACCCCACTCACAGTCAGAATAGTTTTTTTTTAGGGAATTTTTGAGCTATAAAACCACCTGTAATTGAATAAATGTTAAGTAGATCTGTTTAATGTCATACTGTGGAACATTCTAGGCAGAGCAATGACATATTAATAGAAACCCACATCCAGAAAGTTACCCAAAGCACCTTTAATAACAAAATAAATAAAAGAAAACAGCCACAATCATCTTTATCGTCTTTTATTTTTCCGCTTTTGAGTGTGAAAAGACCTCACACCAGAGAGTCTGTCAGTGGGGACTGTGTAGCTCCAAAGTTTAAAACATCATTCGGACAGACTAGTTTATCTTTTAAATAAATAAATGAATAAAAAAACAACAACTTGCAGCTAAAACACGCTCCTCAGTCCACAGAAGCGGCTGAGATAAGAAGGAGGACTAGTATATGTACGAGTGAGCTGGAAAAAACACAAACCCAAGCGACGTTTCTGAAAGCCAATACGATTTAAATAGAAACATGTTCACACACTGAAAACTCACACAGACAATTTCATTAAGTCTTTCAGTGTGAAGGCTGCAGGTTACACAGCGCCGGATCGTTTAAAAGTCTCACGCCAAAGCTGC
>NW_026571152.1:37067900-37089355 GCF_026225935.1 Boleophthalmus pectinirostris | reverse complement strand
AGTAACTATTTACAGCACAGGCGAATTAAGTGCAAATTAATGTGCTAATTCAGGTGCTAATTAAGTAGTTACTAAGTGTGAATCATTATTAATTGAGTCTTTGTTCATGCTTTATTAAGGCTAAATAAGGTGTAGTTATTATAAAGTGTTACCAAAAATTCAGTAAAAATGTTTTTTTTATTTTTTCTGCCACTGAATATAATATAATAACACTATAATGGTATTGAAACATTACATATATTATAGGGTGACCATATTTCTATTTGTGAAAACCCGGACACGTTACCGGAGGTGGGAGGTGGGGCCTCGACATTCAGCTACTCTCACCTCGCAACCTTTGCACACGGCCTCCAACTTGTCCCGACCAGGAAGGAAAATGGAGAATTTCTTGTACAAGTCATTGTTAAATGCACATTTGCGCTTCGGCATGTTGCAGACTGACCGACTGTTTGTGTCACAGAGAGCTACGAGAGACGTTCAATCAGTGTCGGGAAGGTTACTTTTAAAATGTATTCCCCTACAGATTACAGATTACATACCCCAAAATGTAGTTTGTAATGTAATCCATTAAATTACTTAAGGTGAGTAACGTAATCTGAATACTTTGGATTACTTGATTTGCTGTAGAGAAACAAAGACGAGGAAATCATCACATAAGACGTTTTGTCTGATAAAAGAAAATAAAAAGTCCAGACTTTACTGAACCAAATTAAAAATATAATTGATAGAAGATGAGGAGACACGGTCTGCACAGCATGGTTTAGTCCTGTTCAATCCTGGTTTAGACCTGGTTTTGTCCTGGTTTAGACCTGGTTTTAAACCTGGTTTAGACCTGGTTTTAGTCCTGGTTTTAGACCTGGTTTAGACCTGGTTTTAAACCTGGTTTAGACCTGGTTTAGTGTCCGGCAATTAGTGGAATTATGGGGAAAAAAAAAAAAAAAGAGATAGCCCAAAATGTAAAAACAGGAAAATACCGCTGTGTAATCCATTTATTTCAACAAAGTAACTGTAATCCAATTACTGCTCACTGAAACAGTAACTGTAACTGAATACAGTTACTCATAATTTGTACTCTGATTACATAACTCCGGTACATGTAATCTGTTACTCCCCAACACTGCGCTCAATTTAGTGGCCCATTGAAGAGTAATGAAAACCCAGACATTTGCGTCATTTTATGGAAAAAAGACAAACAAAAACCCGACGCCCAGGACAGGACGCAAAAAAACTGACATGTCCGGGGAAAAACGGACATTTGGTCACAATAAACAACATGCTTTCACTGACAAGTATATAGAGGACTAAGTAGGTCCTCTATAAATTGACTGAGATTTAAACCACGGTAGAATGTTGTGTTTTGTTTCATTCGCACATGTTTGAGTAATCCTCTATTAATCAACTTTTATTCACTAATTTTCTTATGGATCTGTATTCAGTATAAGGGCGGCCTTGACTACGTTCCTCCAAACCACAAGAACCCTCGCCAAGCTATAGTCGTCGCGCCCCGGTCCTCACTTTCACCTTTCCCCAGCACGGTATCTCCTCCGCTGCAAAATGTCAGATGTGTTGCATAAATGAGTTTCCTTCCTCTGAATATGCAACAAAACTGTAGCACTGTAACAAAATAATTTAGTAAAATATAGCAAAAATGACTCCTGTTACTACCTGTTAGTGCCAGGCTCGTTCTTATCAAGGGTTAAACAGAAGAACATGATATGACCGGGCACAGATGTGAATGCCATGGGAAAAAAAAAAACCCTCCGTCCTGCACATCCCATATGAGCCAGTATTTGGTGTTCAAAACAAGAAGCGCGTATCAGCTTTCAGTCGAGCATGGCCTATCCAAATGTCAGGGGTGCATGGGAACTGACCACTATGCAAAGATTCACTCGCTCCAAAGCCACACGTGTCAGCAACGCAAATCATCAGTGTGGGGCATTTGCTGGAGAGCTTCCAATGAGCAAAAACTACCACAGATGAACATGAGGAAGAGTAAAGAAATAATAAAAGGTGCTATGTTATGCAAAATTGACTCTTGTGAGTTTTAAGTCATGTTAAAAAAATGTTTTACCTAATCAAAAATAGACCTCAAGTTGTTTTGTTTCATTCGTACATGTTTGAGTAACCTTTTATTAGTAGTATTTTGGACAAAGTTTTTTTATAATTTCCTTCAAAAATGACAACACTTTATGAAAAAATAAATAACTGATTGTAAATTAAGTAAGTTTAAAAATCCTTTTCCCCCTTTCTCCCCCTTTTATGGACAAACATTTCCCAGCTTTAGCACATTTGGTAGAGCGGTTGTCCACTGATCCGAAGGTTGGTGGTTTGAATCCCGCTCTCGACATAAAAAAATTGGTTGAGCAGTGCGATTCTAGCTCCCACAGAGGAATGCTGTTGTTGTGTCCTTGGGCAAGACACATCCGCTTACACTGGTGTATGAACGTGTGTGTGAATGGGTGAATGGCGCCTTGTGTAAAGCGCTTTGAGTGTCTTGAAAGTGAAAAAGTGCTGTATAAAAATGTAATGATTTATTATTAGTCTGTCTATATCTTCAAAGCTCATAATGCGATATTCCACCTTATCATGGCAAAAGAAGACATTCAATTTGTCAACTGGACAAAAGTTTATTTGGTTGAATACGTTTCACAGCTCATCCAATCTGCTTCTTCAGTTCTGGTCAGACGCTGATGGACACTGCCTAATATCTGCCTGAAGGGAGGAGCTAACTACACTGAAACTACTCTGAAACTCACCTTAGTTTTCAAGTTAACAGCTCCTTTTACCTTAAAGGTTGTATGGAGGATTTTTTTTTAGTTTCAAACTGTCAGTGAAAGATTAAAATACCATTACAGAGACGCAGCAGCCTTGTAATTATGATGACCAAAAAAAAAAAGAACGAAAATCTATCAACTGTGGACGTGTTGAGGCCAGATAAACATCAGCCAATAGAAAACGAGGCTCCCTCATTTTCTATTGGCTGTTAGATTGTCAATCAAACTCCCTAGTATAACTGACTCGTCGGAGCGCGGGGATTACGTGGTTTACGCAGCGGTTCTTAGAGGCATTTTCGAACTGTCGCTTCCTTGCATTTCGCACAAAGTTTGTCGCGACGGCGGACGAGAATCCACGACCATTTCGCCGCAAAAGAAAGTCCGTTTTTGAGGTCGCTGAAAGAAAAAGAGAAGTGGAAAAGTAGCAAAGCCAAACTGAGGTGATTCTTGGAGATCTCGTCCAGCGATGGCGCGACCGAAGCAGACGAAGGGTCTAAAAACTGACGGTCGCTGAATTACTTCTAGACAGGAAACTTCAACAGTAATTCTGAATGCGCACAAGGACTGTCGCTGTATTTCTCTTCCCTTAAAAAAATCCTCTATACAACCTTTAAGTTCAGTATAGATTTGGAATTCCAAATGATTCTAGTGAAGGTGTACAGAGTTTAAAAACACAATGGAAACTTCCTGTACTACCGCATGACATCACAAGGGTGGAACAGAGTGTTTTCAGTCGGAGTGAAGAACTCCTCTTAAATCTGCAGGGTTTGCGTGTTAAACGTGTGAATGAAACAAAACACATCTCCAGGTCTGTTTGTGATGAGGAAACATTTATAAACACATTCTAGCATAAATCTGAAAATAGCATGATATGGGCCCTTTAAGAAACAATTCAAGTAGGTGTTCAAGGTATAACAACATATTGATATCTGCTGAATCATTATGGGACATTGCTATTGATACGTTGCAGTGGCATCACACTGGAGGTGTTCTACAGGTGTATCTATGAAGGAATGTTCATTAGTTACCATGGAGATACAATGCACATATTAAAAAACAGCCAAAAACATTTTAAGATCATCTGAAAACTCAAGAAAAAACACAAAATGGATTTAAACATCACATTTTCAGGAGCCTGAGATCGATACGCGAGTTCACGGTCTTGTTTAGACCCCATAAGCCGCAAAGTTTCAGCAGTTCCTTGGCCGCATTTTCATTCTCATTTTCACAACTTTTCCCATAAACATTTTCGATGTGGTGTAAACACGACATAAACTGCAACAAGTGTCTGGTAGTGAAACATACACAGGGCCTGGTGCGACAGAAGGACTAAGAAAAACAAACAGAACTCTCTCGTCACCTGCAGGATGTGCAAATGTGGAGAGCTTAGTCACAGACACAACACAGACCGTCTGCAGTGGTCAGGGCACTGTCGCCGTGTCTGTGCAGTCAACAAGAAATGTGCTTTTCGCTCATACTCAGATAGGATTTTTTTGTTGCTGTTTTGAGTTTTTTTCCTAATCTAAAGCCGAAGTAATAAAGTTGAAATTAAAGTTAAAGGGCTCATATTGCACTGTTTTCTGCTCTGTTATAATGTTTCCTCATCACCAACAGACCTAGAGTTGCGTTTTGTTTCATTCACACATGTTTAAAGGTGCACTGTGTAACTTTCTGCTGCCCACCGACTACAGACAGACTATAGAGACATTATTTATTTAAAATTTTGTTATTATTTTATATTCTGCTTGTTCTGGATTCAGTGTTTAAGCAAAACTATTATTAAACATTTATTTTATTCAGAAAAGGTTTAACATTACATATCTCGAAAGAAGAGAAAACATGCAGATGTTGTTGAAATTTTTCTATAAATATTTAGTTTGGCCCACGACTTAGTCCCAGTTTTAAATTTCGGCCTCTGTGAGTTTGAGTTTGACACCCTGGTCTAGAATGTCCCACTTTATGGCATTAAAACTCCTCTATATCCATGGAGACAAGCTCAATGTTTTTCATGAGAAAACAACATTATAACAGATAAGAAAATATTGCACCGTATTGCATAATGAAGAAGAAAAAAAACATATTTAAGTCGCACTTTTTGGGGTAAATTAACTTCATAAAATCAGAGACCGGGAACCGACATTTCATCTTGAAAGTCAAGTTCTAGTAATAACAATATAACAGAACAACAGACTGTTAATGTCACAAATGAACAGTTCTTCTGATAAACTATAACATAAACAACAGAACAGAATCACTAAATCCATTCAATTCCTCATCCTCATCAACTCCGCGCAACTTTGCTTGTTCACTTAAGTCCAGGCTTTGTCGATCCATCCAGTGACTTCCAAAAAAGTTGCCTGGTGCATCCTCCCGGTTACCATGAAGCTGTGTTCTCCATCCCCACTTTTCCGCCAGTCCCATCATAAGTGTCTCGCTCACTCCAAACTTTCTTTCTGCTGCTCGGTTACTGTTTTCTGATGAATATTTCACGACTTGCAGCAGGACAGAGGCTTTTTCTGCAGGAGACACGTGCAGAAAACTGATACACAAGACTACTAGAGCCTCTCAAGACTTCAGTGTGAAAATTTTAATCTATAAGTCGCACCGGAGTATAAGTCACAGGAAACACCCAAACCATGAAAAAAGTGCGACTTATAGTCCAAAAATTGTGGTAATATAGGCCCTTTAAGACATGAAATAGTGTAATAACAGTATAATAGAATAATAATATAATAATAATTTGTGAAGGTGTAAAAAAACATTTGGAAACAGGACTGGACACAACACGATAAGGGTGCAGTGTGTAACTTTTTGGTTGGGAGTCCATCACCTTCTTGTTTCTGCTTACTCTGCCTGGAAAGTTCCACAATATGACATTAAACAGCTTTACTTGACATTTATTCAATTACAGGTCGTTTTATAGCTCAAAAATATCAAGAAAAACAATATTCTGACTGTGAGTGAGGTCGCCTCTCCACAGATTTGACCTGTAACTTGGTCTGGTTTGGTCTGTAGAAAGGTTTAACTCCGTACTGTGAAACATTCCAGACAAAGCAATAACATCTCCATGGATAAAGTTCCACAGTGCAGCTTTAACGCCACATGTTCAGCTCCGTTGTCTGTAACTTATCAGGACAGATGAGGAGCAGAGGGCAGATTCCTCACCAGCTGCTTTCGTTTTGTCGGTAAAATTCTATATGGCAGCACCGCGCCGTAGCATCTGGACATCAGGGGCTCGGGAGCATAAATATTTTAGCAGATTTCAAACATTTGATGGTTAATTCGTGAGATGTGATGGCTCGTTCTGGCACGGGGCTGCAGAGAACGGCAGACAGAAGAGCTGAAGAAGACACGGAGAATCATAAAGTATTGTTTCCACTGGCCTTAAGTCTACTTTACTGTACGTATGTTTGGAGAGTTTCTATTCGCCCTCCTTAACAGTCGCCAGACGCTTTTTAAAGGAGCCGCAAAGGTCGAGTTAGGTCTTATTTACTTAGCAGACAGTCTGTGGTCTTTAATAGCAAGGTTACACTTTTAACAAATGGGAAACAGAATTGCAAAAGTGCACTCAAATTTCTAAATGTGTGAGATATAAAATTCTGCAACTCAAATTATTACACCAAGCTTATATAACGCCACATACTAAACAAAATGGATAATGAATTATAAAAACTGTTGGCATGGTTGTGGGGCAGAGGACACACTCATACTCATGTTGTGGCATTGCCCTCAATACATGCATCAAGAGTTTTGGACTTCCGGTCATTGTGCAATTCATACTGGGAAGGATTTTCCAAAAAAGTGAGCATCAAACCGCCATGTTTGATTTCCCAGTGGGATGCGTCTATTGACAAAGCCGATCTTTTCTAGTCTTTTAATCCATATCACTTTTGTTTCTGGTTCTGATATTGTCATATTTTAATTTTGGGATTCGGACATCGTAATTGTGTGGTTGTTGGATGTCCCAACAGCGGAAAACAGCTCGAGAAATTTGTTTGCGAACTTCATGAATGTAAAAGGGAATCAGATGTGTGTGACTGCAAACCTCTGTTCAAACTGTTTCTCTTCGGAATTGAAAAATAGGGAAAGGCGAAGGCGATGGGCAGGATTGATATACAGGAAAGATGAAAAAGCTAACCTTTGACTGCCTAAATCATCCTGAGTTTGCAGCGAACATTCTGTATGTGGAGCGTCGTCAAAGCGGGATCGCCTTGGTTAAGCGAGAGGCGCAGAAGACAAACAGGCTGAGCTCACACTTTCTTGTTCTTGTGACTTTACAGCAACATCACGTCTTGGTCTCTTTGCAGTGGAAGGTGTTTCTTGGCGTTGACTTTTTAAATTTGTGACCAAGGTTGAATGAGGGATCGTGGTTTTGCTTTGTTGTCGCTCCACATACAAAATGTTCACTGCAAACTCGGGATGATTTAGGCAGTCAAAGGTTTCCTTTTTGGTCCTTCCTGTGGATCAATCCTGCCCATCGTCTCTTCGCCTTTCACTATTTTTTCAATTCCGTTGGGAAGAGAAACAGTTTGAACGGAGGTTTGCAGTCACACACATCTGATTCCCTTTTGCATTTATGGAGTTCGCAAACTTCCAAAGCCTGTTTTCTGCTGTTAGAACATCCAACAACCACACAATTATGATGTCCAAATCCCAAAATTAAAATATGACAATATCAGAACCAGAAACAAAAGTGATATGGTTCAAAAGACAACCACAGTCCTCCACTTGGAACCCTTCTTTTCTTCTTTCCTTTTTCTCATCTTTTATTTACTTAATTATTCTTTTGTTGTTGTTGTTTTTTGTTCGTCCATTTATATTTTAACGGTTAAAGACGCAAAGTAAAGAAGCAACGGTAAAGAGTGAAAAACAAAACTATGGTGAAAAGTTATAAAAACCCAAAGGTAGCAACAGTCGACGGGGGAACAAGGCTTGTTTTCTTTGTAAATGTATATTTTAGTGACTTGAAAATGATACTTGTAAATGAATGTTAAAATATGGATAACAGTTAAGCAATCTATTGAGCTCGTAATACGGTGATCATACGAGCTTATGGTCATTTCTGTTGTTTTGTTCTTGTCTCGCTGTTACGTTGGTTCTATGACACGGCGAGGAAAGATTAAAAGTCGTTTAACCATCAGTTCTTGCCTTTGCAATACGACTGGACGCTAAAGGTGCATTGTGTAACTTTTCTGGTGGAGGGTCTGTCAAATGCGTGAGTTGTGTGCTCCTCCGTGTTTTTTTTTTAATTTATTTTTATGTGTTTTTATTGGTATTTATTTCTATTCTACGATTTTGTTCTTATTTAATTTTATTGGTTTTATTATTTTAAGACAAGTATTATTTTAGTAGTTTATTTTATCATTCTATAATTGTTGTTATTATTATGTATTTGTGCAGCACTTTGGAAACTGTTTGTTTGTGAAATCTGCTATAGAAATAAAGTGGATTGGACTGGAAATGCTTTTTCCATGGAGATGTTATTGCTTTGTCTGGAATATTTCACAGTATGGCATTAAACCTTTCAATCTTCATGGAAACCAAACCAGACTAAGTTATAGGTCAGAGCTGTGGAGAGGGGACCCCGCTCACAGTCAAAATATCTGTTTTTCTAGGTATTTTTGAGCTATAAAACCATCTGTAAGTTAATATAAGTAAGGCAGAGCTGTTTAAAGTCATACTGTGGAACATTCCAGGCAGAGCAATGACATAATCACAGAAATAAGCAGGTGACGGACTCCAACCGAAAAGTTCCCAAATATGTTTTTTACACCTTCACAAATTATTATTGTTATTCCAGTACTGCAAGTCTTAAAAGGCCCATATTACAGTATTTTCTGGTCTATGTTATGATCCAAAAAATCCAAAAAGTTACGTAGTGCATCTTTAAGTATCAGTTGGACCAGGGATTTAAAACAGACCTGCGATGATTAATTTAAAATGAAGTGTGAGGAGTCAACTATTATTATCTGTACCATAAACACACAAACTGAAACACTGAGACAGACATTTATAACCAAGGAACAGAAACTTGGCACCAAACAAGCATTCGTTTTCTGGTTCCAGTACTTACCGGACCTTTCTGGTGTCTACTTAGAACCCAGTTTCGTTTACCTAACCAGTCAGAACCACACGCTTTGTCCAAACTTTACAAAGACAAGCTGTGTCCTGTCTCCCTGATTTCAAAGGGCGTGATTGACAGGTGGATTAACCAATCAGAAAGACACTCATCCTCTGTTCATCACAAAACAAACAAACATGGCTTCTCACTTGTAAAAATGTGAAAAAAGAGAAACAGCGTGGATTTTCTCCGAATCAACAATCAAAGCACCAAACTATGACTTATCTCAGGTAAAAGAAGTTATATATTTCATTCTGAATATTACGAGACTTTTGGAAAGGAGACGTCTTCAGCATTTGAGAGAATCATGATACAAATTAGCGTCTGTGGTTGGACCGTTTAGAATTTGCATGGAAGATTTTGACCGTCTATTGATACCAGTCCCTTCTAGATTTGAAGAGAATGTTGAAGAGATTTAGCCACCAAGTGCCTCCACTCAATTTCATTTCTCTCCAGCGACTAGATCAGGAATCGGAATACACTAGACGGTTTGCAAGAAGTGTATATATATTTTATATATATATTATATACATATATTATGTGTTGGCAATGATTCCCGAGATCGAGGACTTAAAGCCAAAACAAACAGAATGCTTGGTGAACTTTATCAACGGGAAAGACGTTACTGCCTTTCTTCCTACAGGGAAAAGCTTAATACCATATTTTCCGGGCTATTAGGTGCTCTGGATTATAAGGCGCACTGTCATTAAATGGTCTATTTTCGAACTTTTTTCACAAATAAACCGCACCGGACTTTAAACGAAACACAACAGTTGGATGGGTCAGTGGGACTTTGTTTGGTGCGTTCACGGTGACTCTGGGCTTTGTTCAGTTGTGGCGTGTAGGGAGGGTGCTGTCTGGGACCAACGGATTGTCGGCGTGTTTGCAGTGACTCAGTTGTTCAGTCGTGTCTAGAAGTGGCACATCGGACTCGCTTTTTCGGTTCGTTCCTCCGTTCCGTTCCTCATCGGCGTGGAGTGATGAGTGTGGCTGTGGGTGTTTTTCGCTGTCTGCTCCGTGTGTGTTTGCGTGCACTGCGGGTGGTGCGGCTTTGTAGTTTACTGAAGTCGTGCCTGAGTGGATTCGTGTATAGGGCGCTCTGGATTGTGGGGCGTGTGGTCGTTTTTTGATGGGGTTGGAGACTTAAGAGCGTGTCTAATAGCCCGGAAAATATGATATATCAGTTAAACCAAACAGCAGCGATTGGTTAAATAAAAAAAAAAGTTCCCGCCAGCTGTCGAGAGCACGGATTCTGTGAGGTCAGACGGTTTCCACAAAGTGAAACCGGCTGATGAATCAGGCTAGAAGAGAGGTAAGAGTTTCCCAGTTTGCTGAGCTCTAACCAGGACAAGCAGGTACTAAAATGCTGTGGGCTGATTCCGTGGATACGATAAGACTCTACAGAGTAATGGAAACAAAACCAGGCCAAGTAGAGCTTATGGGGCCGGTGGAAACTGAGCTCCACATTTGTCTCTGTTCTGTTTCGTGCATATATGTAAATACCTGAGCCATATCGTCCAGGCAGTTGAAGATGTACTTTCTGGCTTCCTTGGACTTGATCCCGGTCTCGCCCTCGTGGTCCTCTGGAGTCTGCAGGAGACAAGAAGCAGATGTTACCCTGGGACCATCACACTCTCCCCTCTGGCCCCAGCGCCTCTGTTTACATTGGGCTCATTATGGCCTCTTGTTGTGGATGTGCAGCAGGGCCGAGCTCGCCCTCTGAGGAACCCCGGGGTGGTGCACAAACACTCATCTCACACACGCAGAGACCGACCGTACAGCGGATTCAGCTAATAGTGCTCCATTATCCTCAGTACACAAATGCTCCACACATGTATGCACAAGACTGAAGGAAAATGGAAGGCAGAAGAGCGGATACGCCTGCTCTACTTGTGATTGATGTAAAAAAGACACTTTACACTTTTCAAAATTTAAAGTGAACACAATATAATGCATAAGTACTTCAGCAATAGTTAAATCACATTATATATTGCTGCTATATCACCATAGCAACAGGTAAACAAACTACAACTAGGATGCGCTTAATTTAAAATGATATAATTATAACTCATTAACAGAAAGTGAAAACGCTTTTCACATTCACACGTGAGATAATTCTGCTTGAAGCCACAGAATAAACACATTCAACAATTTGGAGCCAACTTCTCATTATTTAAAGCAACACTGTGTAATTTTGTAGTGTCATGTCACTTAGATGACTCTGTCCACCTTATTCCAGAAGTTGCCGTGGACGTCTCCATCATCATTACCGATCTGCAAATAAGTTCAATCGGAACTATAAAGCCATTTTAACCTCCTAAGACCCAAACTCTTGCAGGGCTTTACTCATTTCTCTTTGTTATTTGGCCTGATTGGGACATGATGACTGCAAAACCTAAGAATTATATTTTTATAATATTTTTATATTTATATGTCCACATATGATATATGAAACACTCATTTTATGTTTTAATCATTTTGATGGAACACTGTAAAATCAAAATACACAGTTTTTGCAAATCATTATTCAGTTAAGTGCCTGAACAACTCAAAATGTGTTGGACATTTACGTATGGTAAATGTTCACATTTTTCTATAGCGCTTTTCCACCTTCAAGACACTCAAAGCGCTTTACAACAAGGAACCACTCACCCATTCACACACACATTCACACACCAGTGTACGCAGACACTGTGGGCAAGGTGGGTTAAGTGTCTTGCCCAAGGACACAACAACAGCATTCATCTGTGGGAGCTGGAATCACACCAGCCAACCTGTGGGTCAGTGGATCTGACCGCTCAACCTGTGATGTTTATGTCGAGATGTGTGGGTGGGTGAATGCTCCACCAACTGAGCTCCTGCCGCCCGTATACGTATGTATATGTACGTATGTAAACACCAGGTCCTAAGAGTCTACAGCCTCAGTGGAATGTGACTTGTTGCTGCATAATCATTTTACACAAATGAAACTACTTTACATCATATTTAAGATGCAAAACGATACACAAATTCCCCACTGACATGAATGGGAAGTGCCACCACAAAAAAAGTGTGGTTTAGGAGCATGTAGAGACAAAAGTGGGCGGGGCGGAATAAAGTGGATAGAAATAGAAAGTTAAACTGATTCTTTGGTACATTTTCCATGGAGATAGATAAATTATAATATTCCACAATATGAATTAAAACCTAACGAAAAAACATTTCCCTGGAAACAAGGAGTATAAATAAAGACTAAGATGGAACAAGATCTGGTTGCCACAAGACAAATGAGATGTCGTTTCCATGTGTTTACATTTGGACTGGACAAAAAAAGTGAGTTACACCTTTTTGACAGCTGTGGTTCCAAAACACAGCGCTATAATGACAACAAAAGAATAAAATACATATTAAAACTGCTCAGTTAAAATTGTTAACTGGGTTGAAACATTTTTATATCAATAAAACTTTTCAAAATCTGCCTTGTCTCGTTCTCATGGACCCAATCTCCAGTCTCGTCTCCCTAGTAAGGATGTTTTTTAGTGCAATTAAAACAAAAAGCAACGAAAATGTGCATTTGTTTAAGGCTAAAAAGTTGGTGAGGCTTTGATTCAAACTCAGCTCAGAATCCCCATCAAACAATAACTGACTTCAATATAATTCTTTTTGATGGTTACAGTTTCCATTCTCATCAACCACTGCAAAACCCAGACTCCACAGAAGAAACAAAGCGCACGCAGACTTCCACCATGAAACATTTAGAGATCGTTTTAAGTCCAGACCGTGTTTTCGCTGGTCTGGGAACGGCCAACGGTAAAATCCAAGACGCTAAGAGGCGGTCCAGACGTCTTATTGAGTGGCCTATATATCCAGCCAGTCGGAAGGAGGCTTTAAATGAGAGGAGTTTTATCAAGTTTGTCTTCCATTTTCCAAATCCTCTCACACAAATCCATTTTACTCTTATTAGACTCCCACTTTGTTTAGGGCTATGGTTTCGTGGGTATGTTTTTTTCCTGGAGGAGGCTGGACTTTAGACAGTACAGAGTCTATAGTGTGTAGTTATTAAGTCTGGGCACTTTTTTCCCCCTGGATATTTTTTATTGTCTGTTATTTTTATTTTTCCAGTTTTTGATTTTACAAGTTGTTCTTATTTTGGAATATTTAGTAAAGTGCCTTTTCCCTGCTGGCTCTTATGCTGGTTCCCAACTTTTCTGTGACTTTTTCATGACCTAAAGTGAATTTTCCATGACTTTACGGCACCTACATGTGTAGAATTTATCAGACTTTTAGGGCTAAATATGAAATGTTAACTTTTTCCACTCACTAGTTTTTAAGATTCAAAATACTGTCAGTGCATTTATTGTCGTCTCTTTTAAACAAAAGGCGCAAACGTTCGGAAATAATCATAATAGACCAATGAGAACTTAATAGAACGCTGTAGTTGTGTGAAAGAGATACTAAATTTTCATGACTTTTCCAAAACTTTCATTGAATTTACAAAATACCATGAGTTTTTCCAGGCCTGGGAAATGACATTTTCAATTTCCATGACTTTTCCAGGATCTCCATAACTGTTGGAACCCTGTATTTAGACACTGATGTGTAATTGTCGGGAGTAGCGGCATAAACATTAATTTTCAAGCATCACACTATTTCGACTTTTAAAATTTTTTTTTTAAATTTTGGAGTAACGGCACTCAGAGGTGGGACCGAGTCATTGTTTTGCAAGTCTCAAGTCTTTGATCTCAAGTCCAAGTCAAGTCCCAAGTCAAAGACAGGCAAGTCCAAATCGAGTCTCAAGTCACTGGCCCATAAGTCCAAGTCAAGTCCAAGTCGTCTGCTTTGAGCTTCAAGTCTTTTCAAGTGTTTTAAACCAAAGTACCACATATAGCTTTGTTTTTTTGCAATTCATATGACTTTTAAGATAAACTGTACTTATAAAGTCATAGTATATTTATGTATGAGTATTTATAGAGTACAGAAGAGTTGTAGCAATGCAATTCTTTCCCTTTTTAAATCTCTTGACAAGACCTTAGAGTGAGTCATTACAGTCAGAAGAGAACAAATTCAGATTTAAAAATGCTTCTCAAGTCTTCTCAAGTCCAAGTCAAGTCCCAAGTCTTAGTCCATGTTATCAAGTCAAGTCTCAAGTCCTAAAAATAGTGACTCAAGTCTGACTCAAGTCCAAGTCACGACTCGCAAGTCCCCACCTCTGGCGGCACTTAACTATTTTTCAAACATTCTGCTTTTCCGACATGGATAATATTAATGTGACAGCCGATTATACTTTGCGCTCCCATATATCATAAGATGCTTGGTCAGAGAATACTTTGGCCACAGAGGATATCAGACAGTGGGAAAATGTCCTAACTGATCGCCATGGGAAACAGTCATGTATTTTAAAAAAGTGCGTAGGCCAGCCTTCGGGACAATATCTGAGCTAAAACGGAGGCTGCATGGGCCCTTTGTGCTTCATTTATTCCGTCATGTAGGTGAACTGTTAAGAACAAAATACAGCCTAAATCAGGGGTCTCCAACCTTTTTCCTCCTGTGAGCTCCTTTACAAAACAAAAATGCCAGAGAGCTACTGACGATTATAAGAAAAAGGGCGAGCCTTTGGGTACAGTTGAGCCAATAATACATAAACCATTTGTTAGTGCACAAAGTTGGGCTTCAAAATGATACGTTTACAAGGGTAATAGGCACGTAATTAAACACATTTTTCTTATTCAGCACAATGGTATAATTCCGAAATCCCTTGGTGAGCTACTTGGAATTGGGTGGCGAGCTACTGGTGGTTCCTGAGTTATAGTTTGGAGACCCCTGGCCTAAATAAATAACCAATCAAGTTCATTGCGGCAGCTCATATGATGTGTCGGAATAGGATACTAAAAAGTGTAAAAAAAACTGGCACGTTTAAATAGAGACATGTCGTAATGTAAGGATGTCGAAATAGTCCGCGGACCGGACCCCTATGCTGCGTTCCTTAGCTTTTTGTTAACTTATCCTTAATTTTGTTTGACCTGGTGAGTCCAGACGTCCTGTTTTCGTTCTTTATTTTCTGTAGGGAAAGTTTTTGGGTTGTTTTTTTTTTCATTTAGGGAGCGCTGTCCCATCGTATTTTACGTTAGCCGACTCACCGTGGTCTTTTCATTTGTTACTTTGGGTCTTTTTTGGGATGTTAAGGGTTACTTTTTCCTTCACAAAACTGATCAACAAAGGAACAACAAAGTAACACAATTATTTAATCTTTAACTGTGTCCTTTTTAAATACATTTTGATCTATGTTATTGGACCATAACAGTAGTGTATACAGTATAAGTAGATGAACAGAATTTTGTTGCATTGTTTATTTTTGTTATGCTTTTTTGTGAATCATTATGTCATATTCTTGTACTGTGTTGACACATGCACAAATATTTCTATACACTCTGAATTGTGATAAAATTCTGCAGAGACAGCACGTAAAGCAGCTAACTACTCACTTCTGGAATAATTTATGTTTTTTAATTCTATCTCCTTTTTTCGCACCTCAGCTTTGTACTGAAATCACAACGGATTTAGTGTAATCTACGTAAAATGATGTTTAAATACTGACCTTAAGTCTCCACAGTGGGTACGTAGACTCTGAATCTCTGTTAAAGAACCTGGTTGTTTTTGTCCCAGCGCTTAATAAATACTCAGCAGGCAGGCCTTGTGTCTGAGAGATGTACCGGATCTGTGAAAAGAAGAGAAAAGAAGGGTCAAACGTGAGTTGAAAATACTTAAAATCTTTCCTGTTTAGAAATAAAGAGAAGAAAGTTAAGGTTAAAGGTGATACTGTGAACATAGAAAGTGAGACAAAACCTGCACACTTACTCCCAAACTGCCTTTAATAAACAAAATGACACCGTTTCGATCAGTGGATCTTCATCGGGTCACAGATCCACTGATCGAAACGTCATTTTGTTTATTAAAGGCAGATTGGGAGTAAGTTTGCAGGGTTTGTCTCACTTTCTGTGTTCACTGTGGTGGCCAGGAACGAGGTGTTATGGTATCAAAAATTGGCTTTTGTGAGGTTAAAGCCATGTCATGATCAAAAACAGACCTGGAGTTGTGTTTTGCTTCATTCGCCAAGTGTCTGAGGTTACGTTTATATGACGACGGCCTGAACAGAAGACGCAAAACTGGCGTTGCGTCCTCACTTTTTATTCCGTGTTTAGACGGAATCTGCGTGCATACGGTGACGCAAAAGTGTGTGGCATCAATTGGATATGCATGCCATCCGACATGTTTGTTTCTTTGTACTGTATGTATGTGACGTAAAGGCGTACGCGACGTGAGCAGATCAGACCAGAGTTTTGCGTCTTGGGCAGTGTAGACGGAAACGATACAACAAAGTGTATTCAGCTTTTTCTCGAGGGTGGTTTCAGATTTTTGCGTTTTTAAGTCCCAAAAACACCGTCATCGTCTAAACGAAAGGCACTTCTGATAAAATATCTTGTCATTTTTACCCGCAAATGTTCTCATGTAAACAGGTCCTGAGTATTCCTGTTTTTTTTTTTAGTCTGTCTACATTGCCAAAGCTCAAAATGCTCTGTTCCACCTTGTGATGTCATGAAGCAATAGTTTTCAAGTTAACAGCTCCTTTTACCTTTTGTTCAGTAGAGACTGGCAATGACAGGGCTGAAATCATCCAAATGTCGAACAATTTCATCCCTGGAATTGTCGAATTCTACTTATGCGATGATTCATGCGATGCGAGGTTAGTTTTATTTCAAACATTATTCTATCAACACAGACATTCACATCGACAGTCTGGCGTAATAATACCATATTTTTTCAGACTATAAGTTGCACTTTTTCTTCCCGTGTGACTTATATATTAAAATTTTCATAATGACAGGCGCAAGAGGCTCTAGTCTTGTGTGTCAGTATCTGCTGCTCCTGTTCCTCCTGTACCACTGTCACTTCACTCTACTGCGCATGTCTCCTGCAGAAAGAGCCTCTGTCCTGCTGCAAGTAGTGAAATATTCAGGTGAAAATGGTAATCGAGCAACAGAAAGAAAGTTTGGAGCGAGCGAGAAACTTGTGACACCGGGAGGATGCACCATAAAACTTTCCTGGAAGTCACTGGATGGATGGACAAAGCCTGGACTTCAGTGACACAGAAACCATCCTGTCAGGATTCAGAAAGGCCGGAATAATTCTAACTGGAACTGATGCTGAGTCTGACGACAGCGACACAGAAGAGGAAGCGGCGCTATGTTTACCTCCGGAGATCACGGAGTTGCTCAGAAGTGACACCGAGGATGAAGAATTGAATGGATTTTGTGATCTGGAGTGAGATGGAGAGTTTGTTAAACTTGTTCTGTTCTGTTGTTTATGTTATAGTTTATCTGAAGAACTGTTCATATGTGACGTTAACAGTCTGTTGTTCTCTGTTCTATTGTTACTAGAACTTGACTTTCAAGCTGAAATGTTGGTTCCTGGTCTCAGATTTTTTTCAAATAAATTTCCCCAAAAAGTGTGACTACTCTGGAGCGACCAGCGACCTCTGCAAATACAAGGACTGGATGGAATATTTTAAAAAGTGTCTCCACACGTCTCCAACACTCTGGCTCATGAGGAAATGAGATCCTATGTCCAAAATTCTGGACTGTTCCTTTAAAGCTCACAAGAGTTTATTTTGCGTAATACATAAAAGGACCTTTAAATCCGTCTAAAACTTGCTTTCAGATTGATTTGAATTTTAACATCTGCAAATGAGACCAATTCAAAATAGAAGTGAGGGAAGCTTGTTCACTGACGTAGTGCAAACTCGCTGAAGGTTTTCCCAGAGCGTCCTGTGTGAGTGATAGAGAGAAGGGAAAGTGTCTGCGATGTCTTGCTCTAGAGCACAGGGGCGACGCTAATTGGACGAGTGTCTGTGTGGCATCTGTTGAGATAAACAGGGAGGCTGCAGGAATCATCAGGGGCTGTCAGGGGGGATTGGAAACAGCCCTCCCTCCCCCTGAGCACCTCCAAGCACATGCTCGCAGAAACACGGGCACAGACGCCGGCGGCCGAGTGTGTGCGGCTCTGAGGGTGGAGCCAACTTTTAAATCACCACGCACAAAAACAAGGTCGTAGTTAAAGGTGCATTGTGTAACTTTTCTAGTGGAGGGTCAGTTCTCCACAGAGATGTTATCAGTGTTGGGGAGTAATAGATTACATGTACCGGAGTTACGTAATCAGAGTACAAATTATGAGTAACTGTATTCAGTTACAGTTACTACAGTTTCAGTGAGTGGTAATTGGATTACGTTACTTTGTTGAAATAAATGGATTAAACGGTGGTATTTTCTAAACCAGGTCCAAACTAGGTCTAAACCAGGTCTAAACCAAGACTAAACCAGGACTAAAACCAGGTCTAAACCAGGTCTAAACCTGTTCTAATCCAGGTCTAAAACTGGTCTAAACTAGGTCTAAACTAGGTCTAAACCAGGTCTAAACCAGGTCTAAACCAGGATTAAACCAGGTCTAAACCAGAACTAAACCAGGACTAAAACCAGGTCTAAACCAGGTCTAAAGCAGGTCTAAACCAGGTTTAAACCAAGACTAAAACCAGGACTAAAACCAGGTCTAAACCTGGTCTAAACCTGTTCTAAACCAGGTCTAAACCAGGTCTAAAAGAGGATTTAAGAGGACTAAACCATACTGCGTGGACGTGTCTCCTTCTCTTCTATCAATAATATTTTTAATTTGGTTCAGTAAAGTCTGGGCTTTTTTATTTTCTTTTATCAGACAAAACATCTTATGTGAAGATCCTCATCTTTGCTTCTCTACAGCAAATCAAGTAATCCAAAGTATTCAGATTACGTTACTCACTTTAAGTAATTTAATGGATTACGTTACAAACTACATTTTGGTGTATGTAATCTGTAATCTGTAGGGGAATTACATTTTAAAAGTCACCTTCACAACACTGGATGTTATTGCTTCGTCTGGAATGTTTCACAGTGTGGTATTAAACATTTCTAACTTCATGGAGACCAAACCAGACCAAGATACAGGTCAGATCTGCGGAGTGGCAAGTATTTCTGAGCTATAAAACCACCTGTAATTGAATAAATGTAAGGTAAAGCAATGACATTTCCACAAAAAGGTGACAGAACCTCAAGTGAAAAGTTACATAGTTCATCTTTAAAGTGCCAATAACAGGTTTTGATGATTCTGTAATTTCTACTTAATTTGGTGGGATAATACTTGTTGTAAATAAACTATACATTGACATGAATCAAGGAGCAATCTGCAAAGAAAAGTTGAGAAATATGTTGAAAATTACAGGAAATAGTGAGTTCTAAAACACGTTGATTCTGTCCAAAAGTTTGGCAATTTTTTTTTCTGATACTTCTTTTCTAATACAAGATTTCAACAAAATAATAATTATTATAATCTGATTTGTCACATCAAAATTTCTGTTATTTTAGAGGAGTTTTGGCCCTGTCTAGAGCACAGTTGCTAGGTAACAGTTCAGGAATTTCAACCAGGACGTAAAATTTGGAGTTTAAAAAATTGCCATTTTAATAAAATCCTAAATCAGAGGTCTTCAACAGGGGAATCGAGACCCTAGGAGGATTGGGGTCATATTAAACTTATTCTCTTGTATAATCCTGTGTATTTACTCTTATTTTTCTGTTACCTGATCGTATTCTGACGCTCCAGGGTAGAGAGGCCAGCCCAGGAAGAGCTCGGCGATGACACAGCCCAGGGACCACATGTCGATGGCCTCACAGAACGGAAGGCCCAGGATGATCTCTGGAGCTCTGTGAAAACATGAAACAAACTGGTCAGAAATACTCCACACACACACAAAAAACTCCCACACAGGACTAAATTATAAATAAAACAAGTAAAACAAGTAAAGGGGAAAATGAACCGCACAAAAAACAAATACTATAAAGTCAATGCAGTGTGGCTATGCTGGACGACCACTATTACTGAAGATCTTTTTCCTTTATGTTTGTTTTTGTTTTGTGTTTGTTTCTTATGTCTTTCTCACTCCGCTTTCAAAGAAAAAACTGAGCCTAAATATGCAGGATTTGTGTGAATGTGAATGAAGCAAAACACAACTCCAAAGGAAAATATATATTTTAACATGGATAAATATAATGTATTATGAGCCCTGTGTGTTGAAAATCAGTTTTAATCCAATGTAGTTGCTATGTCCAAATTAAAGGTGCATTGCGGAACTTTTCTGGTGTGGATCCGTCACCTGCTTGTCTCCATGGAGATGCTATTGCTTTGTCTAGAATGTTCCATAGTAGAAATTAAATCTCAAGTAGTGTCGTAGTACTCGAGACCGGTCTTGGTCTCAAGACTGGCCTCGAGACTTCTTCGTCTTGGACTTGACCGCACTTGGACTCGGTCTTGTCTCGAACTTGACCGTGTCTGGACTCGGTCTTGTCTCAGACTTGACCACGTTTGAACTCGGCCTTGTCTCGAACTTGACCGTGTTTGGACTCGGTCTTGTCTCGGACTTGACCGTGTTTGGACTCGGTCTTGTCTCAGATTTGACTGCATCTGGACTCGGTCTTGTCTCGACTTGACCCGTGTTTGACTCGGTCTTGTCTCGATTTGACTGATCTGGACTCGGTCTTGTCTCGGACTTGACCGTGTTTGGACTCGGTCTTGTCTCGAACTTGACCGCGTTTGGACTCAGTCTTGTCTCGAACTTGACCGTGTCTGGACTCGGTCTTGTCTCGAACTTGACCGCGTTTGGACTCAGTCTTGTCTCGAACTTGACCGTGTCTGGACTCGGTCTTGTCTCATACTTGACCACGTTTGAACTTGGTCTTGTCTCAGACTTGACTGTGTTTGGACTCGGCCTTGTCTCAGATTTGACCGCATCTGGACTCGGTCTTGTCTCGGACTTGACTGTGTTTGGACTCGGTCTTGTCTCGGATTTCTTGGACTCGGCCTTGTCTCAAACTTGACCGTGTTTGGACTCGGTCTTGTCTCGGACTTGA
The DNA here is from genome assembly GCF_026225935.1 of Boleophthalmus pectinirostris. Taxonomy (NCBI): domain Eukaryota; kingdom Metazoa; phylum Chordata; class Actinopteri; order Gobiiformes; family Gobiidae; genus Boleophthalmus; species Boleophthalmus pectinirostris. The sequence continues at coordinate 37,068,494 of NW_026571152.1, read as the reverse complement.
CCGCACTTGGACTCGGTCTTGTCTCGAACTTGACCGTGTTTGGACTCGGTCTTGTCTCTCAACTTGACGTGTTTGACTGTTTGGACTCGGTCTTGTCTCGACTCGAACTTGATCACGTTTGGACTCGGTCTTGTCTCGGTCTTGACCGTGTTTGGACTCGGTCTTGTCTCAGACTTGACCACGTTTGGACTCGGTCTTGTCTCTCAGTCTTGACCGTGTTTGGACTCGGTCTTGTCTCAGACTTGACCGTGTTTGGACTCGGGCTTGTCTCAGATTTGACCGCATCTGGACTCGGTCTTGTCTCGGACTTGACTGCATTTGGACTTGTCGGACTTGCATTTGGACTCAGTCTTGTTTTGGACTTGACTTGACTTGACACATTTGGACTCAGTCTTGTCTCAGTCTTGAGGTGATAAAATTGAGATACATTTATAAAAACTTAGATATAAATGTGCCAAAATAAAAAAATATATAAAATACAAATAAATATCGAAAATTACAGAGATGGTCTCGATTTGGTCTCAATGGGTCTTGGTCTTGGTCTTGGTCTCGGGACCCTGTGGTCTCGGACAGGTCTTGGTCTCGATTATTGCG
>NW_026571152.1:37046605-37067400 GCF_026225935.1 Boleophthalmus pectinirostris | reverse complement strand
TAGAAAGTGAGACAAAACCTGCACACTTACTCCCAAACTGCCTTTAATAAACAAAATGACACCGTTTCGATCAGTGGATCTTCATCGGGTCACAGATCCACTGATCGAAACGTCATTTTGTTTATTAAAGGCAGATTGGGAGTAAGTTTGCAGGGTTTGTCTCACTTTCTGTGTTCACTGTGGTGGCCAGGAACGAGGTGTTATGGTATCAAAAATTGGCTTTTGTGAGGTTAAAGCCATGTCATGATCAAAAAACAGACCTGGAGTTGTGTTTTGCTTCATTCGCCAAGTGTCTGAGGTTACGTTTATATGACGACGGCCTGAACAGAAGACGCAAAACTGGCGTTGCGTCCTCACTTTTTATTCCGTGTTTAGACGGAAATCTGCGTGCATACGGTGACGCAAAAGTGTGTGGCATCAATTGGATATGCATGCCATCCGACATGTTTGTTTCTTTGTACTGTATGTATGTGACGTAAAGGCGTACGCGACGTGAGCAGATCAGACCAGAGTTTTGCGTCTTGGGCAGTGTAGACGGAAACGATACAACAAAGTGTATTCAGCTTTTTCTCGAGGGTGGTTTCAGATTTTTGCGTTTTTAAGTCCCAAAAACACCGTCATCGTCTAAACGAAAGGCACTTCTGATAAAATATCTTGTCATTTTTACCCGCAAATGTTCTCATGTAAACAGGTCCTGAGTATTCCTGTTTTTTTTTTAGTCTGTCTACATTGCCAAAGCTCAAAATGCTCTGTTCCACCTTGTGATGTCATGAAGCAATAGTTTTCAAGTTAACAGCTCCTTTTACCTTTTGTTCAGTAGAGACTGGCAATGACAGGGCTGAAATCATCCAAATGTCGAACAATTTCATCCCTGGAATTGTCGAATTCTACTTATGCGATGATTCATGCGATGCGAGGTTAGTTTTATTTCAAACATTATTCTATCAACACAGACATTCACATCGACAGTCTGGCGTAATAATACCATATTTTTCAGACTATAAGTTGCACTTTTTCTTCCCGTGTGACTTATATATTAAAATTTTCATAATGACAGGCGCAAGAGGCTCTCGTCTTGTGTGCCAGTGTCTGCTGCTCCTGTTCCTCCTGTACCACTGTCACTTCACTCTACTGCGCATGTCTCCTGCAGAAAGAGCCTCTGTCCTGCTGCAAGTAGTGAAATATTCAGGTGAAAACGGTAATCGAGCAGCAGAAAGAAAGTTTGGAGCGAGCGAGAAACTTGTGACACCGGGAGGATGCACCATAAAACTTTCCTGAAGTCACTGGACGGATGGACAAAGCCTGGACTTCAGTGACACAGAAACCATCCTGTCAGGATTCAGAAAGGCCGGAATAATTCTAACTGGAACTGATGCTGAGTCTGACGACAGCGACACAGAAGAGGAAGCGGCGCTATGTTTACCTCCGGAGATCACGGAGTTGCTCAGAAGTGACACCGAGGATGAAGAATTGAATGGATTTAGTGATCTGGAGTGAGATGGAGAGTTTGTTAAACTTGTTCTGTTCTGTTGTTTATGTTATAGTTTATCTGAAGAACTGTTCATATGTGACGTTAACAGTCTGTTGTTCTCTGTTCTATTGTTACTAGAACTTGACTTTCAAGCTGAAATGTTGGTTCCTGGTCTCAGATTTTTTCAAATAAATTTCCCCCAAAAAGTGTGACTACTCTGACTACTCTGGAGCGACCAGCGACCTCTGCAAATACAAGGACTGGATGGAATATTTTAAAAAGTGTCTCCACACGTCTCCAACACTCTGGCTCATGAGGAAATGAGATCCTATGTCCAAAATTCTGGACTGTTCCTTTAAAGCTCACAAGAGTTTATTTTGCGTAATACAGGACCTTTAAATCCGTCTAAAACTTGCTTTCAGATTGATTTGAATTTTAACATCTGCAAATGAGACCAATTCAAAATAGAAGTGAGGGAAGCTTGTTCACTGACGTAGTGCAAACTCGCTGAAGGTTTTCCCAGAGCGTCCTGTGTGAGTGATAGAGAGAAGGGAAAGTGTCTGCGATGTCTTGCTCTAGAGCACAGGGGCGACGCTAATTGGACGAGTGTCTGTGTGGCATCTGTTGAGATAAACAGGGAGGCTGCAGGAATCATCAGGGGCTGTCAGGGGGATTGGAAACAGCCCTCCCTCCCCCTGAGCACCTCCAAGCACATGCTCGCAGAAACACGGGCACAGACGCCGGCGGCCGAGTGTGTGCGGCTCTGAGGGTGGAGCCAACTTTTAAATCACCACGCACAAAAACAAGGTCGTAGTTAAAGGTGCATTGTGTAACTTTTCTAGTGGAGGGTCAGTTCTCCACAGAGATGTTATCAGTGTTGGGGAGTAATAGATTACATGTACCGGAGTTACGTAATCAGAGTACAAATTATGAGTAACTGTATTCAGTTACAGTTACTACAGTTTCAGTGAGTGGTAATTGGATTACGTTACTTTGTTGAAATAAATGGATTAAACGGTGGTATTTTCTAAACCAGGTCCAAACTAGGTCTAAACCAGGTCTAAACCAAGACTAAACCAGGACTAAAACCAGGTCTAAACCAGGTCTAAACCAGGTCTAAAAAGGTCTAAAAGGTCTAAACTAAAGGTCTAGGTCTAAACCAGGTCTAAAACTAAAGGTCTAGGTCTAACCAGGTCTAAACCAGGTCTAAACCAGGACTAAAACTAACCAGGTCTAAACTGGTCTAAACCAGGTCTAAACTAGGTCTAAACCAGGTCTAAACCAGGTCTAAACCAGGTTAAACCAGGAACTAAACCAGGACTAAAACCAGGTCTAAACCAGGTCTAAAGCAGGTCTAAACCAGGTTTAAACCAAGACTAAAACCAGGACTAAACCAGGTCTACTAAACCAGGTCTGGTCTAAACTAGGTCTAAACTGTCTAAACCTAAACCAGTAAACCAGTCTAAACCTAAAGCCAGGTCTAAACCAGGTCTAAAAGAGGATTTAAGAGGACTAAACCATACTGCGTGGACGTGTCTCCTTCTCTTCTATCAATAATATTTTTAATTTGGTTCAGTAAAGTCTGGGCTTTTTTATTTTCTTTTATCAGACAAAACATCTTATGTGAAGATCCTCATCTTTGCTTCTCTACAGCAAATCAAGTAATCCAAAGTATTCAGATTACGTTACTCACTTTAAGTAATTTAATGGATTACGTTACAAACTACATTTTGGTGTATGTAATCTGTAATCTGTAGGGGAATTACATTTTAAAAGTCACCTTCACAACACTGGATGTTATTGCTTCGTCTGGAATGTTTCACAGTGTGGTATTAAACATTTCTAACTTCATGGAGACCAAACCAGACCAAGATACAGGTCAGATCTGCGGAGTGGCAAGTATTTCTGAGCTATAAAACCAACTGTAATTGAATAAATGTAAGGTAAAGCAATGACATTTCCACAAAAAGGTGACAGAACCTCAAGTGAAAAGTTACATAGTTCATCTTTAAACTGCCAATAACAGGTTTTGATGATTCTGTAATTTCTATTTAATTTGGTGGGATAATACTTGTTGTAAATAAACTATACATTGACATGAATCAAGGAGCAATCTGCAAAGAAAAGTTGAGAAATATGTTGAAAATTACAGGAAATAGTGAGTTCTAAAACACGTTGATTCTGTCCAAAAGTTTGGCAATTTTTTTTTCTGATACTTCTTTTCTAATACAAGATTTCAACAAAATAATAATTATTATAATCTGATTTGTCACATCAAAATTTCTGTTATTTTAGAGGAGTTTTGGCCCTGTCTAGAGCACAGTTGCTAGGTAACAGTTCAGGAATTTCAACCAGGACGTAAAATTTGGAGTTTAAAAAAATTGCCATTTTAGTAAAATCCTAAATCAGAGGTCTTCAACAGGGGAATCGAGACCCTAGGAGGATTGGGGTCATATTAAACTTATTCTCTTGTATAATCCTGTGTATTTACTCTTATTTTTCTGTTACCTGATCGTATTCTGACGCTCCAGGGTAGAGAGGCCAGCCCAGGAAGAGCTCGGCGATGACACAGCCCAGGGACCACATGTCGATGGCCTCACAGAACGGAAGGCCCAGGATGATCTCTGGAGCTCTGTGAAAACATGAAACAAACTGGTCAGAAATACTCCACACACACACAAAAACTCCCACACAGGACTAAATTATAAATAAAACAAGTAAAACAAGTAAAGGGGAAAATGAACCGCACAAAAAACAAATACTATAAAGTCAATGCAGTGTGGCTATGCTGGACGACCACTATTACTGAAGATCTTTTTCCTTTATGTTTGTTTTTGTTTTGTGTTTGTTTCTTATGTCTTTCTCACTCCGGTTTCAAAGAAAAAACTGAGCCTAAATATGCAGGATTTGTGTGAATGTGAATGAAGCAAAACACAACTCCAAAGGAAAATATATTTTAACATGGATAAATATAACGTATTATGAGCCCTGTGTGTTGAAAATCAGTTTTAATCCAATGTAGTTGCTATGTCCAAATTAAAGGTGCATTGCGGAACTTTTCTGGTGTGGATCCGTCACCTGCTTGTCTCCATGGAGATGTTATTGCTTTGTCTAGAATGTTCCATAGTAGAAATTAAATCTCAAGTAGTGTCGTAGTACTCGAGACCGGTCTTGGTCTCAAGACTGGCCTCGAGACTTCTTCGTCTTGGACTTGACCGCAATTGGATTCGGTCTTGTCTCGAACTTGACCGTGTCTGGACTCGGTCTTGTCTCAGACTTGACCATGTTTGAACTCGGCCTTGTCTCAGATTTGACTGCATCTGGACTCGGTCTTGTCTCGGACTTGACCTTGTTTGGACTCGGTCTTGTCTGAAACTTGACCGTGTTTGGACTCGGTCTTGTCTCAAACTTGACCGTGTTTGGACTCGGTCTTGTCTCAAACTTGACCGTGTTGGACTCGGTCTTGTCTCGGACTTGACCGTGTTTGGACTCGTCTTGTCTCGAACTTGACCGTGTTTGGACTCGGTCTTGTCTCGAACTTGACCGTGTTTGGACTCGGTCTTGTCTCGGACTTGACCGTGTTTGGACTCGGTCTTGTCTCGGACTTGACCGTGTTTGGACTCGGTCTTGTCTCGAACTTGACCACGTTTGGACTCGGTCTTGTCTCAGACTTGACCGTGTTTGGACTCGGTCTTGTCTCGAACTTGACCACGTTTGGACTCAGTCTTGACTTGGTCTTGACCGTGTCTGGACTCGGTCTTGTCTCAAACTTGACCACGTTTGAACTCGGTCTTGTCTCAGACTTGACCGTGTTTGGACTCGGCCTTGTCTCAGATTTGACCGCATCTGGACTCGGTCTTGTCTCGGACTTGACCGTGTTTGGACTCGGTCTTGTCTCAAACTTGACCGTGTTTGGACTCGGTCTTGTCTCAAACTTGACCGTGTTTGGACTCGGTCTTGTCTCGGACTTGACCGCACTTGGACTCGGTCTTGTCTCAAACTTGACCGTGTTTGGACTCGGTCTTGTCTCGAACTTGACCACGTTTGGACTCGGTCTTGTCTCGGTCTTGACCGTGTTTGGACTCGGTCTTGTCTCAGACTTGACCACGTTTGGACTCGGTCTTGTCTCAGTCTTGACCGTGTTTGGACTCGGTCTTGTCTCAGACTTGACTGTGTTTGGACTCGGGCTTGTCTCAGATTTGACCGCATCTGGACTCGGTCTTGTCTCGGACTTGACTGCATTTGGACTCGGTCTTGTCTCGGACTTGACCGCATTTGGACTCAGTCTTGTTTTGGACTTGACCACATTTGGACTCAGTCTTGTCTCAGTCTTGAGGTGATAAAATTGAGATACATTTATAAAAACTTAGATATAAATGTGCCAAAATAAAAAAATATATAAAATACAAATAAATATCGAAAATTACAGAGATGGTCTCGATTTGGTCTCAATGGGTCGTGGTCTTGGTCTTGTCTTGGTCTCGGGACCCTGTGGTCTCGGACAGGTCTTGGTCTCGATTATTGCGGTCTTAACTACAACACTAATCTCAAGGAAGGAAAACAACTACTAGTATAGGCTACATTACAGGTCAGATCTGTGGAGGTACGACCCCACTCACAGTCAGAATATTTTTTTTAAAGGAATTTTTGAGCTATAAAACCACCTGTAATTGAATAAATGTTAAGTAGATCTGTTTAATGTCATACTGTGGAACATTCTAGGCAGAGCAATGACATATTAATAGAAACCCACATCCAGAAAGTTACCCAAAGCACCTTTAATAACAAAATAAATAAAAGAAAACAGCCACAATCATCTTTATCGTCTTTTATTTTTCCGCTTTTGAGTGTGAAAAGACCTCACACCAGAGAGTCTGTCAGTGGGGACTGTGTAGCTTCAAAGTTTAAAACATCATTCGGACAGACTAGTTTATCTTTTAAATAAATAAATGAATAAAAAAACAACAACTTGCAGCTAAAACACGCTCCTCAGTCCACAGAAGCGGCTGAGATAAGAAGGAGGACTAGTATATGTACGAGTGAGCTGGAAAAAACACAAACCCAAGCGACGTTTCTGAAAGCCAATACGATTTAAATAGAAACATGTTCACACTGAAAACTCACACAGACAATTTCATTAAGTCTTTCAGTGTGAAGGCTGCAGGTTACACAGCGCCGGATCGTTTAAAAGTCTCACGCCAAAGCTGCACATGTACGAGTATTTTCACATGAATGGCCTGACTTCAATGGCGCCGCAGACACACAATTATGAAAAGGGAAATTGGCAAACAGTCTCTTAAACCAGCGTTTGAGTAAGTCATTTTTCTGATTCGGAAATCAACCAGAAAGACGAGCCAGGTTCTGCGCCAAGTTTCTATGACTGTGTTTCGAGTACTGCTGCCACAATCAGCCAATCAAAGCTCTGGTTAATAAAAATATATGAAAAATTAGACAATGTTAAAGCTCCTATATTAAGCAAAATTTACTCCTATGAGATTTAAGCCATGTTTTAATGTTGTTACCTCCTCAAAAACAGACCTGGGGTTGTGTTTTGTTTCATTCACACGTGTTTTAGAGCGGTGAAAATCAAGTCTTGTCTGGTTTCAAAACTAGATACTAATTTGAACAGGTATCAATAACAAAAAAATCAATTTAAAAAATCCATAAACATGATATTTGACCTTTTCTGAACAGTTTTAGAATCCTCTTAAACTGTCTGAATTAGTTTAAGATCCCATGTTAACGTAAAAACAGCAAAAAGTGGAGTGTTAAAATTGACTCTCCCAGAATCAGTTTTAACATTTTTTCAGAGTTGATATGAGTTCAATCTGTTCTAGAGTTAATTTAACATTTTTGGAAATGGTAATTTAAAAGTAACTCTGGACCAAAGTTCCTGTTTAACCCCATAATCAAGAGTTATATTCACGTTTTGAGAGTAAACGGATAACACTTTGTAGAGTTATCCTGATTTAGCGAAACAACACACAGAGGTGTTTTATTTTACACTTTATTTTACTTAATTTAAGATGAAATTATGAACAAAACTGGTCCAAACTGGTCTTCTCTCACGGGAGTTTGAAGTGGTAGGTGGGAAGAGCCAAATTAACACTAAGGGAGGTTGAATTAACACTAGGAGAAGTTGAATTAACACTAAGGGAGGTTGAATTAACACTAGTGGAAGTTGAAGTTGAATTAACACTAATAGAAGTTGAATTAACACTAGTGGAAGTTGAATTAACACTAGTGGAAATTGAATTAACACTAAGGGAGGTTGAATTAACACTAGTGGAAGTTGAATTAACACTAATAGAAGTTGAATTAACACTAATAGAAATTGAATTAACACTAGTGGAAATTGAATTAACACTAGTGGAAGTTGAATTAACACTAGTGGAAGTTGAATTAACACTAGTGGAAGTTGAATTAACACTAGTGGAAGTTGAATTAACACTAGTGGAAGTTGAATTAACACTAGTGGAAGTTGAATTAAACCAGGGGAGGTTGAATTAGCACGAAGGGAAGTTGAATTAACTCCAACTCCAATCAACTCTGGTAAATAATCCCAACTCGAACCCCCATTTAACTTTCAAATAGTTAAAATAACACTTTTTGTGTTGAAAACAATTCTGAAATATTTCACCCTGAAATTTTAACCCTCCAGTTGTTGCTGTGTACTTACTTCATTCTTCCGTTATATTTTCTTAATGGGTGATACACGTAAGATTCAGCAACAGAAGTAATTTTGGTACTAATGAAAAAAAAAATAAAAAATAAAAAATGCTAGTGTGATCTGCAGCTGTCCACAGGAGGTGCCAACAACTTCACAGCTCTGAAATATTTAACCCTGAAATTTTAACCCTTCAGTTTTTACTCTGCCGTACTGTTACTTAGTGTTGATTAGAAACTATTTAGCTTAAAAAATATATATATATATTTATTTAAGTTTATTATTATTAGTCTGTTTACATCTCCGAAAATCTAAATTCTAAGTTAACAGCTCCTTTTACCTTTAGTTCAGTGGAAATTAGAAATCCCAGGGCTAAAATCACCCAAATTATTCTAGAAAAGGTGTAAAAACCCAGAAGAATTTCAGCATTAATAGGGTTTGTGTGTTAGTCATGTGTGAATGAAACAAAACACAACTCCAGGTCTGTTTGTGACAAGGAAAAAAAACATTATAACAGATAAGAAAACGGCGTAATATCTGCCCTTTAAGATTCCCATTACCTCTTTAGGTTTGTATTAATTACTTGGGATTAAACAGATCCCGGCTCGGTTGCCATGGTCACCAAAATCACATTAGGATCACGCTGATAAATTGTTATTAATTCATACTAACTCCTCTATTCTGTTTCGTTGCAGGAGAAGTGTGCAATAATGAAGTGCTAATCTTATCATTTGGTTACACATTTAAGCCTGTGTGATTGTCTAAATTGCTACGGGAATTTTGCTTTGGAATTTTAATTTTTATTTTTTAAATGGCTGTAGGAGAATCATTTTAACATTGTCTATTTTTCAAGGATTTTGCCACAGGAGAGACGTAATGATGTTTCCTCATCAAAAACATACCCTGGAGTTGTGTTTTGTTTTTATTTAGGTTCTTCTCTCAAAACAGGAAACACTCTGTTCCACCTTGTGATGTCATGTGAGTGCTCCATTGTGTTTTTAAACTCCATACACCTTTACTAGAAACATTTGGATGATTTTAGTCATGGAATTTATCATTTTAGCCGTGGGATTTATCATTTCCATTCAACTAACAGTAAAAGGGAGCTGTTCACTTAAAAACCACCACGACATGACGTGCGGTCTTAGGTTACGTTTACACTGAAACGAATCACCGTATCACCGTATCGGAAACGATCTGCGTCCTGACACGTCGTTTCTGTGTCCGCCATCCTTCCCTAGCCACACAGCTTTGAGCATATTTGTTTATGTTTTACAGAAATGAAACTTTAAACCGCATGGCTCATTTGCATAAACTAAACGCTCAAAAAAACAGCTCGCTCCTTGTGGGCTGACGAGGTTCGGCTTCTGTCAGACTAAAGGACACGACTCAGTGGAATATGAGTGTTCTTTCGGTGACAGAGGGGTGTTCTGCTGATGGTGAGTCTGTTCTGTGTTTCTTTCACGTTGGAGATGGTTCATGTGAAACTTTTCAGCAATTATACATCTGCAGGTCGTACACAAAGACCGTATATATTAGGGATGGGCATTCGATGAAATTTTCTTAATCGATCGTCGGAAGAATTAACGATCAATTATCGATTAATCATTAACGTTTTTATATTAAAATGACCATCATTATTATTACTATCTGCACTACTAATCTGCATAAATAAATTCAACTTTATGACAAATAAACCGTAACGACTCTAGAGCCACATCAGCCCGTTTGACATTATAATGTGTTTAATTCAGTTTTGTGCAACTCTCACAGAAACAAAACTTAAAACCGCATCACTAATTTGCATAAACTCAGCGAAGATAAAACTACAGCTCTTGTGTCGCTGATGCGGTTCAACTTCTGTCGGATTAAAAGACATGACTCAGTGGAATACAGGTTAGTGTGACCAGATTTGTGTTTGTCAAAACCAGGACACCGTACGGGGGGAGGGAGGTGGGGACTCGTCATCGACATTGAGCGACTCTCACCTGACAAAACTTTTTCCCACTGGACACCGAAACATATGTGCTGCTTTATACACTGTGCACATGGACTCACACTTGTCCCGACCGCAACGGAAAGCGTGGAATTTCTTGTACAAGTCATCGTTAAATACACATTTGTGCTTCGGCACGTTGCAGACTGACCAACTGTCTGTGTCTCGCTCCTTCTGATGCAGAGACACATGTATGAAGCCCCATTTGGTCACACTACGCAAAGCAACCTACATTGGGTTTGTCGATTAAAATGAACATAATCGATGAAATTCTTAATGATCAATTATCGATTAATCGACTAATCATGCCCATCCCTAGTATATATGAATGGACAGATATCGTCGCCCCCTAGCGTTTTGGCAGTGAACTATTTTGCGGTGTACAGACCTCGACGCAGATCCATAAATCAAAAACGACAGCGACAAGGCGATGTCGGCAGTGCGCGTGAGTCGACGCAGAACTATACTTCACCCTTAAGACTCAAAAAAACAGCCCGCTAAATATGAATGGACATATATTCTAGCCTCTTAGCATTTTGGCGGTGAATTACTTCGCTGCGCATAGAACTACATCAGTGTATCAAAGTTTTCAGGCGTGGGAGTTGGCGGCACCAGATCATTCCATCTCTGGAGTCATTTTCCATCGGATTAGTGTGGACAAACACCGCATCCACAACGAAAATAACACAAATATGTACTAGTGTGGATGGGGCCTCACACTCCATACACCTTCACTGGAATTATATGGATGTTTTTAGCTGTCGGTTTTCTAATTTCCTTTGAACAAACAGTAAAAGGAGCTGTTCACTTGAAAACTACCACTATATGACATCACAAGTTGGAACAGAGCATTTTAAGCTCTGGAGATATAGACAGACTAATAATAACTAGAAAAGCACTCAGAGAGCGCAGACCTCCGCCAAGGACTACAGTCCCCCTCATATTAATTGTGTTTTCCATAAATATTTGTCTCGTATCTTTCAATTTGGAATATGAAAGAGGATCCCATTGTCCATCCCTGAGTCAAATTTCATGGAGTTTGGTCAATAATTAACCGAGATATTGAGAAACTAAATTTTTGGCCCCATTTACCACAATGTTAACTAAAATTTCAAAGTGATCCAGAATCCAGGATTTCTTCCGGATCACCCCCAAAATGAAATCAGTTCTTCCTTTTCACATTTCCAACAAATCCTGAAAATTTCATCAAAATCGGTCCATAACTTTTTGAGTTATGTTGCTAACAGACAAACAAACAAACAAACAAACAGACAAACAGACAAACGCCGGCAAAAACATAACCTCCTTGGCGGAGGTAATAAACCTGGTTAATAATAAATGGATTATAATTTTCATAATTACGATAACATGGGGTCTTATACTCGTTCGGACAGACTTTAAGACAATTCTAAAACTGTTCAGAAAAGGTAAAATGTCATGTTTATGGATTTTTAAAAACTGATCTACTGAACAAAAAGTAGCTGTGAACTTGAAAACTACCGCTTCATGACATCACAAGGTGCAACAGAACATTTAAAGCTTATAGATGTAGTAAATCAGAACGACTCAAACACGTATGAATGAAACAAAACACAAAAAAACACAAAAACACAACTCCAGGTCTGTGTTTGACGAGGTAACGGCATCATAAAACGACTCAATGCTCAAAACAAGTCAATTTTGCTTATTATAGGATCTTTAAGAGACAAAATTGTAAGTTTACTGCACTTATTTTCATAATAAACAACTCAATTGAATAAGAAAAACAACATAATAGCATTTTAGTGAAAGAAAAACATATAGATAAACCAATGTGAGTTATTGTTTCCTCAGAGTGGATGTGGAGGTCACCGAGGGCACAATGGAAGAGATAAATCGCTATAGCAACAGTATCTCAGGACACAAGCACTGGCCGGCAATACAAATATATTAAACAATAAACAAAATGTCCCTCAAACCCTTTTAATATGTAAGAGAAACACCGGTTTATTCATCCAAAATGGAAATGTCTCAAAAAACAATATCTGCGAGTAGCTTAAAGGTCTTATATTACGCAAAATTTACTCTCTCGTGAGCTTTAAGTCGTCTTACAATCCTGTTAACTCCTCAAAAACAGACCTGGAGTTGTGTTTTGTTTCATTCACACATGTTTGTTTATATTAGTCTGTCTATAAAATGGTCTGTTCCACCTTGTGATGTCATGAAGCGGTAGTTTTTAAGTCAAGTTAGAGCATTAGTTTGTGCGTGAATGAAACAAAATGTGAGTATGTTTTTGAGGAAACATAACACAGATCAGACCTCTAATTCAGAATATTTTGGGCTTGTAAAAAAACAATAAAAAATCAGTACCAGGAAGGCCTAGAGTACGATACAAAAACTAGTATTACTGAAGGAAATCACATAAATGGGACAACAAGACCTTGAACCCTGATGAGTTTTGGTCCAATAATTTAACTCAGTACTATTTTAAGACCACACAGAATCATTCAAGAAACTAAAATGATTCTATGTGGAAAACTAGGGATGTAACGATATTCAAATCTCTCGATACGGTACGATATTTATTTATTTACACAGTTGCATTTTCACAATTTACACAAAATTGTGAGAATGCAACTTTTTCCTTTAAAAATGCCTCATGCAAGACTTTTATTCTGTCATAGACCAAAGAATTAAGATTTAAATGTGCTTAAAAATTATGATTCTGATTATTATGTGTATTACTTTTCATGTAGTTTGCACTGTAATGGAGCAAAGGATCGTGGTATATGTAGTTCGCTCAGTTTTTTTTAAGCTATTGCTGCAACAAAACAATGAATTTAAGCAAAGAGACTTGAAATCTGAGACTTTTTTTAAAATAAGATATCACGATATTTAAGTTATTGTTACATGAAAACCACATTATATCGTCTAATTATTGTGGTATAGATATCAGTATCATGTAGAGCTGGTATCATTCAGAAGTTGCAGATATGATTCATACCTCGATACAGTGAGCTTACGATTCGATATGATTTAATACGATATATTTGCAATATATTTGATACGGTTCATTAAAAACTAAAGGCTAAATCATGACTATGATACTAAAAGTCTTTGTTACACCACTTCTTGTGCAAAGTTCATATGAAATATAAACATTTTAATCCTCAAAACTGTGAAAATGTCAAATGTGTTGCATAAATGAGATTCCTTCCACTAACCAAACACCAAAACTGTAGCTGTAACAAAATAATTTAAGGCCTGTTTACACGAGAACACTTGAAGGTAAAAACGACAAAATATTTTATCGGAAGTGCCTTTTGTGTAGATGGTGATGCCATTTTTGGCTTAAAAACGCAAAAATCTGAAACCAAAAATCTCGAATACAATCTGCCATAGCATTTCCGTCTACATACCCAATCGAATTCCACACACTTTTGCGTCACCGTATGCATGCAGATTTCCTCCCGAAAACACTCATCTAAACTGAGAATAGAAAGTGAAGACACGACGATTACCCCTGATGATATATCGATACAACATCCCACCATATCAATATTGCATCATCACAGTAAATGATACGATATATTGATATACTGATATTTTTGCACACCCCTAATCATGTATGAAGTTTTTTCCAAACTATCAAGATCAAGATTGAAATGCAAATATCGTAACTACACGGCAGAAGGCAGAATTAGTTAGTCTCCGTTTGAACCTGAGCTGATCTCTTTTAGAATCGATTTTAAAAGTTCACTGATCACTTTTAAAGCTCATTTAGGTCTTGCACCAAGTTACATTTCAGAATTTTAACTCCCTATGAGCCTCCTGCAGGTTTAGATCCTCAGGCAGGTCCTTCTGTCTGTTCCAAAGTCCACACTCCGGATGAAGGTGATGGAGCCTTTTCCTTCTGGGCTTTGGAACGATCTGCCTGAGGAGATAAGACTTGCACCATCAGGATCATCTTTTAAATCACTTTTTAAGACCCATTTTTGACATCGACAAAAAGTCCCACACCCCGGTATCAAATCGATCGGCCCGGCAAAAAATTTGATAAAATGGGCATTGCGACAATGACCGACGTGACAAGACTCAACAGCGCCACTGAGAATTGGACCCCTATGGGAGTGGGGACAGGCAAAGTTTGTCACGGAGAAACGAAATTCGGGAAAGTGATAGAGAACAATGAGACAAGCCAAAAGATGAATTGGAGCATGTCTCTATGACAAACAGGAAGTCGGACATATTGGATCAAACATTCGCTGCCATTTTGACTTGGGTGTCTACAAAAAGATTCAAGTCCCCGGGGTTTAGTCCAAATGAGCTCAGATTTGACATGTCAAATCCGTGTATCATTCGTTCATTCATTTTTCAATATAAAACCAAAAATAAGAAAACGAAAAAACAACAGTTTTCTTCGTTATTTGTCTCCAAAACCAAAATGAAAAAAACGGATAACGATTCGTTTTTTCAGTTTTCAATTTTGTGTTTAAATGAAGAATGGAAAAAATGGATAACGGCCGTTTCCCGTTTACGTGACTTCCGTGACTGCGATGCCGAACTTTTGCACCGCGTACGGACTGAATCAGGACGGATCCAGGTCCGAGACCAGACCGAGACCAGAGCGGGACTGAGACTGGGACCAGACCGGGACCAGACCGGGACCAGAGCGGGACCAGGGTGGACTCCGAGCTTTGACTCCGAGCCTCCACAGGGTCCGAGCCTCAGCTTCGAGCTCCGGCCCTGCCGTGGACTCTGAGCCTCCGGTCTGGTCCCGGTCTGGTCCTGGTCTTGTCTCGGTCTCGGTCTCAGGCCCGCTCTGGTCCCGGTCTGGTCCTAGTCTCAGTAGCGCTTTGGTCCCGGTCTGGTCCCGGACCTGGTCCATTTGAACCAAAAGCTCTTAGTTCGATTCATTTTCATTGGTGTGAATGTGTCAGTCGGAGGCTTTGCACCACCTCGGAACCAGCCGCGGTTCTTGAGCGCGGAGAACCAGAGCAGCTCTGTCCCGGTCTCAGTCCTGCTCTGGTCCCGGTCTGGTCTCGGACCTGGATCAGTCCTGATTCAGTCCGTACGCGGTGCAAAAGTTCGGCATCGCAGTCACGGAAGTCACGTAAACGGGAAACGGCCGTTATCCGTTTTTTCCATTCGTCATTTAAACACAAAATCGAAAACTGAAATTTTGGTTTTGGAGACAAATAGCGAAGAAAACTGTTGTTTTTTCGTTTTCTTATTTTTGGTTTTATATTGAAAAACGAATGAACGAATGATACACGGATTATGTCACATCTACAGACTAGGTTTTTTGATACTCCTCCTTATTCCTTATTTATTTTTATTCTATTCCGTTTTATGTATTTCTATTTTAATATAATTAATTGGATTGTTTGCATCATTGTCTGTTTTTGTTTGCTATTTTTACACTTTTTGTATTGTTCTTTGTGTCTTGTACTGCACTTGGTAAACCTTGCTTTTAAAAGTGCTTCATAAATAAAGATTCGTTATTATTATTTTTATTATCATCTGAGTTTATGGAGGACTTTTATGAGAACCATGACTGCTGAGACTGTTCCATAAGAAAGTCTCCCTGTCAAAACCCATTGTGCAGATAAAAGCCACAGGAAGTCCTCCCCTCCCCTCTGTGTCCCGGGGCTAAGTCACTTCCAGCTGTGTTAAATCTACGCAGTATCAGCATCCATTTTTACAGAATCAAAATGTTGTGTTGGTATCTTTCGGCCTTCTGTTATGTCCACAGTGATAACATGTATACTTGGTTGACAAAAAACATGCCACGCGCTGATTAAAGCTTCTCTATTACGTAAAATTGACCCTCGTGAGCTTTTAGTCATGTTATAATTGAAAACTTACCTGGAGTTGTGTTTTGGTTCAGTCACGTGTTTGAGTGATCCTTTTTTTATGAGTTTACATCTCCAAAGCTCAAAATGCTCTGTTCCACCTTGTGATGTCATGAAGCGGTAGTTGTCAGGTTAACAGCTACTTTTATGTTTTGTTTACACTGTAAACCCAAACGTTTAAAATAATTAAATAGATTAAGTTGTGTACACTCAACTTAATCTCAAAGAAATAGTCCTAACTCCTAGTCCTAATTTAATTATGTCAAGTTGCTGTAACATGTTTTTTTTTTTGAGTAATATTAACAGAATATTGTGGATATAAGTTAAAAGCTTATAATAAACTTAAAAACACAGACGAGGTACAATTTAGTAGAATTAAGTAATTATTAAGTTTTTTTTTTTTTGTTTTTTTTTAATAACTGAGACAATCAACTGCCTTAATTTTTTGGAGTTTGGGTAACTTATGTAGTAGAGACTGTATATTCCAGCACTGAAATTATCCCAATAATTCTATTGATCTAGTGAAGGTGTATGGAGCACCAGTCCTTGGTGAACTTGAGTTTGGGGCCCTCACTATAATGCATATAATGTTTTTTTTATAAAGTTTATCTATCTATCTATCTATCTATCTATCTATCTATCTCTCTCTCTCTCTCTCTCTATATATATATATATATATATATATATATATATATATGCTTTCATACATATATATGAAAGCATACATAGAGCAACATAACCAAGTGGGGGGCATAGTGTACAGAAACATCTGTGCAGAGTACGGGCTGGAGACCCCAGGATCAAGGTGGGAAACACCTCCAAAGGTTGTGGAGAATGACCGAGCCAAGATCCTGTGGGACTTCCAGATACAGACTGACAGAATGGTGATGGCGAACCAACCAGACATAGTGGTGGTGGATAAGAAACAGAGCAGAGCCGTGGTGGTTGACATCGCAATACCAAGCGATGGTAATATCAGGAAAAAGGAACACGAGAAGCTAGAGAAATACCAGGGGCTCAAGGAAGAGCTGGAGAGATCCTGGAAAGTGAAGGCATCAGTGGTGCCTGTGGTGATCGGACACTCGGGGCTGTAACCCCCAAACTGGAAGAGTGGCTACAACAGATACCGGGAAAAACAACGGACATCTCAGTCCAGAAAAGTGCAGTACTGGGAACAGCAAAGATACTGCACAGAACACACAGGCTCCCAGGCGAGAGGACCCGAGCTGAATGAGGGTGAGAGAGACCTACCACCGTGGAAGGTGAGAAACACATTTATATATATATATATATATATATATATATATATATATATATATATATATATATATATATATATATATATATATGTATATATGTATGTATGTATGTATGTATGTATTTATTTATATAGGCAGCTGTCTACTTTTGCCTGATGATAGCACCGCATCTGCACAAGGTGAAATCACAAGTGTTTTCTGTTTGAGAGAAGAATTCACAATAAATATGCAGAATTTGTGTGTTAAGGTTTGTGTGAATAAAACAGAAAACAACTCTATGTCTTCCAAAAAAGTAAAAGTGACATGAGGAAAACTACAGTTAAAAGGCGTTAACTGTACTTTTTCTCAGGCAGCTTTTACTGTTTTGCAGTACATGGATTTCATTGTGTCCAAACTTTTGATTCCTTTTCCTGCAGCAAACAGCCACATTTTTGTTTTTCTACAACTCCAGGTACGTTTGTGATAAGGAAAAACACAACAATATCTGATAATATTAATACAATGCTTTGGACATTGTTGCTGTCACATTTTGTTTCTGATGATATAAAATCACAAGTGAAACTGACAAACTGTTCCAGCTCATTTCTTCCACAATGTCTTAAAACAAAACCAGCAAAAAAGATGATCTGAACAATGAGATAAATATAGCAGTGAAGCCGTGGGTGTTTAATTGTAACATTCTTTGAGTATAAACTATAATTATAAGACAAAAGGTATTAAAATAAGAACAACATGTCTGTAGAAAGCACAGTTTGAGTCCTTGGAAGCAGCATCTGAGCGGCACATTCGGCTGACACCAACAATTTATCAGGCTTTAAGCTGAGCCCCACCTCCTCGTCTCCAGCTGCTCTGCTCCAGGAGCCGACGTCACCTCAGGGCTGCAGACGCTACGGGCCAACCACAGAAGCACGACCTGTTCATTAGTACTACTTATTTTATCTATTTATTTATCACAAGGACATTATTGACCAACAGCAGGGACGGGACGAGACGCAATTTCCACAAGACGAGACGAGATACGAGACTGGGTCCACAAAAACGAGACGAGACGTTACATTTCACAGTTCAGTTTCCGGTTTTGGCCTCACATTTTTTTCATTTACCGTAATTTCCGGACTATTGACAAAATCTCAGCTATGATGTGATGATTGACAGGACACGGGGTTATCTGTTACATAAGGCTGAGTTGTTGTACAGTTGTAGGGAGTATTATCTGTTACATAAGGGTGAGTTGTTGTACAGTTGTAGGGAGTATTATCTGTTACATAAGGCTGAGTTGTTGTACAGTTGTAGGGAGTATTATCTGTTACATAAGGGTGAGTTGTTGTACAGTTGTAGGGAGTATTATCTGTTACATGAGGGCAAGTCGTTCTACTGTTGTAGGGAGTATTATCTGTTACATAAGGGTGAGTTGTTGTACAGTTGTAGGGAGTATTATCTGTTACATAAGGCTGAGTTGTTGTACAGTTGTAGGGAGTATTATCTGTTACATAAGGGTGAGTTGTTGTACAGTTGTAGGGAGTATTATCTGTTACATAAGGCTGAGTTGTTGTACAGTTGTAGGGAGTATTATCTGTTACATAAGGGCGAGTTGTTGTACAGTTGTAGGGAGTATTATCTGTTACATAAGGGCGAGTTGTTGTACAGTCGTAGGGAGTATTATCTGTTACATAAGGCTGAGTTGTTGTACAGTTGTAGGGAGTATTATCTGTTACATAAGGCTGAGTTGTTGTACAGTTGTAGGGAGTATTATCTGTTACATAAGGCTGAGTTGTTGTACAGTTGTAGGGAGTATTATCTGTTACAACTTGTTAACTTTGTAACAACTTAAATTTATGGACTTAACATACAGAGTTTAGTCCCAAAATCGATAAATAATACATGTACACACACACACACACACACACACACACACACACACACACACACACACACACACACACACAACACACACACACACACACACACACACACACACACACACACACACACACTCTTCTCTGGTCCAGTGTTCTGTTCTTTCTGTACAGAGCCCCAGTTCAGTCAGAGGCCCTCCCCTCTCATGTAACCGGGGCCTATTGAGCCACAGTGAAAGAGCCACTGATAATAGTGTGTGGTGTGTCTGTGCTCCGTCTGCAGCCGTGTGCACTCTCCTGCCCCGTACGCTCTCCTGCCCCGTGCGCTCTCCTGTCCCGTGCACTCTCCTGCCCCGTACGCTCTCCTGCCCCGTGCACTCTCCTGCCCCGTACGCTCTCCTGTCCCGTACACTCTCCTGTCCCGTACACTCTCTGCCCCGACGCTCTCTGCCCGTACGCTCTCCTGCCCCGTGCACTCTCCTGCCCCGTGCACTCTCCCGCCCCTGCACTCTCCCGCCCCGTGCACTCTCCTGCTCTATAGGCGAGTTTCATTGTTGACAAAAGTGCGCGTTGCATGCTAGGAATTATTTTGGTCGGCGGCAATAAACACTAATTCAACATGACGGACGGAGCGAGAAAGCACGTAAAGGGTATTGATCCCGGTTATTTATCCACTCTAACGGCAGAGGACCCAAGACCATTTGACCAGAAATTGGTCATAAGCATCGACGGACGACAAATCACCCTTTTCAACCCCGACAAAAGGTGGACCAAACCAAATTTCTGGTCAGAATCACCAACTACCTGGACAAATATTCACTTCGGCGATATCCACAATGACTTGGTGGAAACTCCTGGGCCATTCACAGCAGAAAAGATGAAAACCTCCAAGAGTCTCGATGTGTTGTTGAACTTGTTGGAGTCCACGGTTTGTTAGGATCTTCTACGTTTGCTCTGGGGATGTTTGAAAGCCGTTTAATTCGCCGTTAGCGGTTCTTTTCACTCGGAATATGAAAAAGACATTTTCCTTCTTCCGTGCTTCTATTTGTGCATCCGATAATGCAGCAGGAATTTACCATTATCGGGGATAAATACGCGAGGTTACGCACTGTGTTTGACCGCTATCACTATCGACCAAAATATTTCCCAGCATGCAACGCGGACTTTTAATAACAATGACGTCAGCTGAAACTCGCCTATACCCTCTCCTGCTCCGTACACTCTGGACATGCACATAATTACTATACAGACTTATCATTCAGTATACGAAAGCTGGAACTATACATATTTATAGATTTTGGGGCTCATGCGTACATTTTCTGGGCACTTTTTTTGTAATTTTTGCTGTAATAACAAACGATTTGAGCTGTACAGAGTTGAATAAGTCAGTTTTATGTCTACGTATTGTTTAATTTTGTTGCGGCTCAGACCTTTTAATGATCCTGTATATTTAAAGCTTTATGTGCTTAACGGTTTTGTGGTCATACCAGTCACCAAAACTGTTGTTGTGTCCTCAGGCAAGACACTTCACCCACATTGCCTAGTATGAAAGTGGTGCGTGTGTGAGTGAGCGACAGTGGTGGTCGGAGGAGCCGATGGCGCCGATTGGCATGGCAGCCGTGCTTCCGTCGGTCGGCCCCAGGGCAGCTGTGGCTACAATAGTAAAGTGCCATCTATTTGTGTCCTTATATTTCAAGAATGGCTGCCATGTT
>NW_026571152.1:37009105-37039105 GCF_026225935.1 Boleophthalmus pectinirostris | reverse complement strand
CCCCAGGCCAAAATGACTTTGACACCCCTGCTCTAAACTGTAGCGCTGTGACAAAATAATTTTGTAAAATATACCAAAAAATACTCTAACCCACGATATTGATAGTGTATCATCACATTAAACGATACAATATATTGATATTTTGATATTTTTGCACACCCCTACTTTCCACTCACCTTATGGTTTTGTAGCAGTAAATAGCTTTGTGTGGACGAGCTGCTCAGACTGGTAAGAGTTTATGTTATGACTCAGCAATGAAAAAGTGAGGATGCATGTCATTAAAAAACAACAACAACAACAACTCTAAAATAAAAACAATGCAGCTTTAGTCCAGCCATGAGGTAAAACCGTATGTGACCCAGGATCTGAACAATGCCCAAGTCTGATTTATGGAAATAACGTTACTTTAAATACTAGAACAGCACTCACATATTTAGACAGTAAACGTGTATGAACAAAAGCTCCATCACTGCTCCATCACTGCCCCGTCACGATAACAAAACTGGAAGCACGATATATATAGAGAAATATTCCAATAAACAATAATATTAAAACTATTTGTGCCAACAGGGTTTCCACTCTTTTTTACTGACAAAATTTTAAAACTTTTCCATGACCTTTTCCATGATTTTATGGCATCTACATGTGTAAAATTGATCAGATTTTTAGGGCTAAATATGAAATGTTAACTCTTTCCACTCACCTTATGGTTTGTTATTATAGTTTTTTAACATTCAAAATCCTGTCAGTGCATTTATTGTCGTCTCTTTTAAACAAAAAGCTCAGACGTTCGGAAACAATCATAATAGTCTAATGAGAACTTAACAGAACGCTGTAGTTGCGTGAAAGAGATACTAAAATTCCATGACTTTTCCAAAACTAACAAAATTCTGTCATTGCATTGAAATATATATCACAGTTTTCACATCAATCAAACTAAGACGGTGAGTGATACGTTGAGGGCAGAGGTGGGCAATTATTTTTTCCATGCGGCCACATGAAAAAACTGAAAATACTGAGGAGGGCCAAAATAACTTAACTCAATTCTGCATCATATTAATTGTATTGTATTTATAAAAAGCAATAAATAGCATTGTTTTGATGAGCTGTCAGACTGGTAAGAGTTATTATGTTATGACTCAGCAATGAAAAAGTGAGGCTGCAAAAAATGTCATAAAAAAAAAAAACACCTCTAAAATAAAAACAATGCAACTTTAGTCCGTGCATGAGGTAAAATGATAAAATATGTTCATTTCTAATTTCAAAATGAGCTTAAACGGGCCAATCAGAGACCCAGAGAGACCCGGGAGCTGAACAATGCCCAAGTCTGATTTATGGAAATAATGTTACTTTAAATACTACAACAGCACTCACATATTTAGACAGTAGCCAGTGGCCCTGTCATGATCACAAAAATGGAAGCACGATATATATAGAGAGAAATATTCCAATAAACAATAATATTAAAACTATTTGTGCCAACAGGGTTTCCACTCTTTTTTACTGGCAAAATTTTAAAACTTTTCCATGACCTATAAACCTATAAAGTGAATTTTGCGACACCTACATGTGTAGAATTGATCAAACTTTTAGGCTAAATATGAAATGTTTTTCCTTTCCACTCACCTTATGGTTTGGTATTATAGTTTTTAAAACATTCAAAATATTGTCAAAATACTGTTAAACAAAAGGCGCAGACGTTCGGAAATAATCATAATGGCCTCATGACAACTTAACAGAACGCTGCAGTTGCGTGAAAGCAATACTAAAATTCCATGACTTTTCCAAAACTTTCATTCAATTTACAAAATGCCATGACTTTATCAAGCCTGGAAAATGACATAATCAATCTCCATGACTTTTCCAGGATTTCCATGAGTGTGGGAAACCTGAGTATATTACAAATGTATTGCACCAAACTAAATCAATTGGTATGATTTGTTTTAATATAACTTAAATGATCGTATGAGTGCAGTGTATTTGAATAAATGTAATGATTTCCAATAGAGATAGGTCAGTTGGTCGATATATCGGTTGCCAATAGATCGAGCCGATATTTGCAGTTTTTAGCGTATCAGCTAATGGCTTTAAATCTCTTGTAAAGGCCGATCTTTAGATTGACTGATTCAATTCATTACATTTTTATTTCGAGTTTGTGCCAAGAGAGAAACAATAATTATATAGATACCACATACATATACATCATAAACAACAGAAAAGTATATTTCTCGAAAAGGAGTAGGAAGAAGAAAAACTTATATTAATCCACCTCTATTCATTACATAGTTTGAAAAGTTATGTGGTTGCTTATGTGCACTGATCATAATTTTGTTTTGGCTGAACTAGTGTCTAAAGAATAACCACATTATTATTATTATTAAAAAGGTGCTGTGGGTAACTTTAAATTTCATCATTTGGGGAAAATACTCTAAATCGGTCCTACATATCGGCTAAAAATATCGGCAGAATTTATCAACCATCGGCTGCTCAGGATTGCAAACGACTGAAATGAAAAAAACTCATGTCTAATTTCCAATCTGTGCAGTCCTAATTGAAATATATATTACAATTTTCACATTACTAAACTAAGACAGTGAGAGATACGTTTATTGAACTAATGTCACTTTAAATATTATAACGGCACGTCCACATTTAGACGGTAGACATGAAGGAACAAAAACTACGCCACTGGAACTGTCACAATAACAAAACTGGAAGCACAAAAAGAAATATTCCAATAAACAATAATACTGAAACTATTTGTGCCAACAGGGTTTCCACTCTTTTTTACTGGCAAAATTTTAAAACTTTTCCATGACCTATAAACCTATAAAGTGAATTTTGCGACACCTACATGTGTAGAATTGATCAAACTTTTAGGCTAAATATGAAATGTTTTTCCTTTCCACTCACCTTATGGTTTGGTATTATAGTTTTTAAAACATTCAAAATATTGTCAAAAGGCGCAGACGTTCAGAAATAATCATAATGGCCTCATGACAACTTAACAGAACGCTGCAGTTGCGTGAAAGCAATACTAAAATTCCATGACTTTTCCAAAACTTTCATTCAATTTACAAAATGCCATGACTTTATCAAGCCTGGAAAATGACATAATCAATCTCCATGACTTTTCCAGGATTTCCATGAGTGTGGGAAACCTGAGTATATTACAAATGTATTGCACCAAACTAAATCAATTGGTATGATTTGTTTTAATATACCTTAAATGATCGTATGAGTGCAGTGTATTTGAATAAATGTAATGATTTCCAATAGAGATAGGTCAGTTGGTCGATATATCGGTTGCCAATAGATCGAGCCGATATTTGCAGTTTTTAGCGTATCAGCTAATGGCTTTAAATCTCTTGTAAAGGCCGATCTTTAGATTGACTGATTCAATTCATTACATTTATTTCGAGTTTGTGCCAAGAGAGAAACAATAATTATATAGATACCACATACATATACATCGTAAACAACAGAAAAGTATATTTCTCGAAAAGGAGTAGGAAGAAGAAAAACTTATATTAATCCACCTCTATTCATTACATAGTTTAAAAAGTTATGTGGTTGCTTATGTGCACTGATCATAATTTTGTTTTGGCTGAACTAGTGTCTAAAGAATAACCACATTATTATTATTATTAAAAAGGTGCTGTGGGTAACTTTAAACTTTCATCACTTGGGGAAAATACTCTAAATCGGTCCTACATATCGGCTAAAAATATCGGCAGAATTTATCGACCATCAGCTGCTCAGGATTGTAAACGACTGAAATGAAAAAAACTCATGTTTAATTTCCAATCTGTGCAGTCCTAATTGAAATATATATTACAATTTTCACATTACTAAACTAAGACAGTGAGAGAAACATTTATTGAACTAATGTCACTTTAAATATTATAACGGCACGTCCACATTTAGACGGTAGACACGAAGGAACAAAAACTACGCCACTGGAACTGTCACGATAACAAAACTGGAAGCACAAAAAGAAATATTCCAATAAACAATAATACTGAAACTATTTTTGCAATGACACTAACAATAAAGCAAGAAAATCCCAGTAAATCATTTTAGCCAGTATCATTCAAAAAGCCATAGATGGAGGTAGGAGTGTGAGAGTGTGTAAGTCCAAATATTAAACTCATTCAAGAGCTCTAACGCTTTGCCATCTGTGACCTCCAGCGTAATTAATGAAGCTTAATGCAATTTTATACAGCATTTTAACCAGCATATGAATGTCAGATGATGTTGACAGAATATACGCACATAAACAAGTCACAAGCGCTTCAAAATCTTCCATTGGCATTTTGTTTTTCTGCTGTTTTCCTCTCGTTCTCGTCATTTACACTTCGCCAGTTGGAAATCCTGAAGTTTGTGTCTGGACTGATGCCCTCCCACCTGGGGCGAACGTTTCCATATTCATGACCTCAAAAAGCCACAATGGACCCACTGAAGAAGGTACCGGAGGGAGCAGGGCACACCGCACTAACATAAACTCACATGAAACTCCTCATTTAGCAAAGCATCAAGGCTAATGAGAAAATCCAGTCATAACCAAAGACTGTAGAAAGAAGTGGACCGAGGCTACGTTTACATGATGACGGTCTACACTTTTTATTCCGCGTTTAGACGAGCATTTTCGGGAGGAAATCAGTGACGTGAAAGTGTATGGAATTTGATTGGGAATTGGACTGGCTTGCCATCAGACATATTTCTTTCTATGTACTGTATGTATGTGACGTAAACGCGTACACGACGTGAGCAGATCAGACCAGAGTTGTGCGTCTTTGGCCCCGTCCACACTGGTAGATATTCGAGTTGTTTTCGTTGTGGATACAGTGTTAGTCCACACTAATTCAATGGAAAATGTGAGTATGGATTTGATCTGGCACTGTGTGGACGCCTGAAAACGTTGAGATACTGATGTAGGTCTATGCACCGCGAAGTAATTCAGCGCCAAAAACGCTAAGAGGCGAGAATACCGTATTTTCTGGGCTATTCGGCGCTCTGGATTATAAGACGCACTGTCATAGAATGGTCTATTTTCAAACTTTTCTCACAAATAAACTGCACTGGACTTTAAACGAAACACAACAGTTGGATGGGTCAGTGGTTTTGTTTGTTTGGTGCGTTCACGGTGACTCTGGGCTTTGTTCAGTTGTGGCGTGTAGGGAGGGTGCTGTCTGGGACCGCTGGATTGTCGGCGTGTTCGCAGTGACTCAGTTGTTCAGTTGTTTCTAGAAGTGGCACATTGCACTCGCTTTTTCCATTCGTTCCTCTGTTCCGTTCCTCTTCGGCGTGGAGTGATGAGTGTGGCTGTGGGTGTGTTTCGCTGCGCGGTCGCTGTCTGCTCCGTGTGTGTTTGCGTGGGCTGCGGGTGGTGCGGCTTTGTAATTTACTGAAGTCGTGCTGGGACACCCGAGTGGATTCGTGTATAGGGCGCTCTGGATTGTGGAGTGTGCAGCCATTTTTTGATGGGGCTGGAGACTTAAGAGCGCGTCTAATAGCCCGAAAATACGGTGTACGTCCATTCATATATACGGTCTGTGTGTACAACCTGCAGATGTATAATCTCTGAAAAAGTTGAACATGAATCATCTCCAACGCGACAGAAGCACAGAACAGACTCACCATCAGCAGAACACCCCTCTGTCACAGAAAGAACACTCATATTCCACTGAGTCGTGTCCTTTAGTCCGACAGAAGTTGAACCACATCAGCGCACAAGGAGCAAGCTGTTTTTTTTGAGCACTCAGTTTATGCAAATTAGCCATGTGGATTTAAGTTTTGTTTCTGTAAAACGTAAACAAATATACTCAAAGCTGTGTGGACAGGGAAGGATTGCAGACACAGAAAAAACGTGTCTGGACGCAAATCGTTTCCGATACAGTGATTGGTTACAGTTTAAACGTAACCTTAGGCGGTGTAGACAGAACCAGTACGGCGGAGCATTCAACTTTTCCACTCTTGAGGATGGTTTCAGATTTTTGTGTTTTTAAGCCCCAAAAACGGCATCACCGTCTAAATGAAAAGCACATGAAATATTTTGTCGTTTTTACCGGCAATCGCTCTCATGTCAACAGACCCTTAGGGAGTGTGACGTCCATTTATAGCGTTTCGGCTCCAGTCAAATGAAACTCATCGAGGCTAGCAAAGTTATAGGAGCGAATTGGGAGTTGAGTTTCATATTAGGAACAGGAATTGAGTTAAAAACACCAACATTTTAAGACCAAAATGAGAAGCTTGACAGCAGAGAGAGGCGACGTTTTTCCAATACAAAGTGAATTCAGCGGAGCCAGAAAGGTGCCCACGCTGCAAAAACTAACATCTAGCCAAGTTAAGATGACTTGAATTAAGAAAATTTAATCACGATTTGAGTCAGTTTCACTTGACAAGTAATCTTAACACAAGAAAAACAACAACTCTTTGCGCTTAAAATAAGAAACAAAATCTAACGTTGCTTGAATTAAGAAAAACACACTTTGACTTGTCCAGTTGAATCTACTCAAATAAAGTAAAACATTCTTAATTTTAGTCAGTTTAACTTGTCTAGATATTGCTTTTTACAGTGCACACTCACTTCCTATTTGGAAAGCAGAGGCAATCAGTTTAGCTATGTCCATTTATATCAACAGTCCACAGTAATAACACATTTGTAAACTGAAAACTGCTTGACATTGAATTGAAAAGACGGATGGAAGTAGGTTTCTAACTTTTAGAGGGTCCTTGAGAAATGTTAAGGACAGTCCAGCTGCTCAAGGTCTGAAAAACAAGCCTCCCCCTCTCCTCTCTCACATATGGGAAAAACAGCCTCGTCTGTCACTACGTTCCCTGCTCTAAAAGGCATTAAAAGTAGAAAAAAGATGGTAAATATAAGTCCATGTGTTTGTAATAATCAGATCTAGTTTAGTTAATAAAATGCCTGTTAACCATCTGTATTAATCATTAAAAAGCCAAAATTATATGATGCTATTTTCTGATCTGTTATAATGTTGTTTCCTGATCACAAACATGCCAGAAGTTGTGTTTTGTTTCATTCACACAAATCCTGCATATTGAAGCTGTGTTATGTGGTAGTACAGGAAGTGCTCCACTGTGTTTTACACCTTAACTCAGGGGTGTCCAAACTTTTTTCATCAAGGGCCACATATCTAAACACAGATGAAGCAGAGGGCCGATCGAGGGCCGCAACACTGGAGCTCAATACAGTGAATAACTGAAATATGTGCATGTTTAACACGTTAGAATG
Source organism: Boleophthalmus pectinirostris (assembly GCF_026225935.1). Taxonomy (NCBI): domain Eukaryota; kingdom Metazoa; phylum Chordata; class Actinopteri; order Gobiiformes; family Gobiidae; genus Boleophthalmus; species Boleophthalmus pectinirostris. Next base: position 37,031,847 of record NW_026571152.1, on the reverse strand, counting down.
AGCCATCAGTCCTTTATTCATGCTAAGATCCTTAAAACCACACACACTATATATATATATATATATATGAAAAAAAAACTTGAAGTAAAAAAGTTCATTTGAGCCAATTCACCTGGAAGCCTGAGGGCCAAGAAAAATTTGTCTGAGGGCCACATTTGGCTAGAATTTAACTAGAATTATCTGGATAATTTGCGCTCTGGAATTGCCAATCTCTACTGAACTAAAGGTAAAAGTTGGCTGTTAACTTGAAAACTACCACTTCATGACATGAGATAATAAGAGTTACTCAAACATGTGAATGAACCAAAACACAACTCCAGGTCTGTTTTTGTGGAGGTAACAACATTATAACATGACTTAAAGGGACAGTCTGGAATTTTGGACATAGGGCCTCATTTCCTAGTGAGCCAGAGTGTTGGAGACGTGTGGAGACACTTTTTTTAAATATTCCATCCAGTCCTTGTATTTGCAGAGGTCACTGGTGCTAGGCTAGTGCATGTCAATGGCCATAGTTATCCTGCCACTAAAAACAATCTTACCCACTCCACAAAACACCCGAACAAATCTATTATTACACCAGACTGTCCGTGTAAATGTCTGTGTTGACAGAATAATGCTTGAAATAAAAGTAACCTTGCATCGCATGAATTGTCGCATGCTGAGGGACTATTTTTTTCATATATCAGTCCGCCGCTGCCGAGCTTTCTGTCAGGAAGTACAACTCACTGCTGCTCTCAGACATAAATCCTTCAAATGCAAGGTTGGTTTTACTTCTAAAATTATTCTATCAACACAGACATTTACATCGACAGTCTGGTGTAATAATAGATTTGCTTCGGGTGTTTTGTGGAGTGGGTAAGACTGTTTTTAGTGGCAGGATAACTATGGCCATTGACATGCACTAGCCTAGCACCAGCGACCTCTGCAAATACAAGGACTGGATGGAATATTTTAAAAAGTGTCTCCACACGTCTCCAACACTCTGGCTCACTAGGAAATGAGGCCCTATGTCCAAAATTCCAAACTCCAAAAGCCCAATTTACGCAATTTTCTGATCGATGTTATAATGTTGTTTCCTGATCACAAACAGACCTGGAGTTGTGTTTTGTTTCATTCACACAAATCCTACGTATTGAGGCCTTCACTAGAATTATTTTGATCATTTAAACCCTGGAACTGCCTATTTCTTTTTTCTAGATACATTTCCTAATGGTCATGATCAATTCTGTTGCGTCTTCTTCTGACGACGGCAAGAAAAATGACGTGGATATCAAAAATCAGACAAGTTTATACAATGAAAATAAAAATAATAACAATACATCAGACTTACATAGCGCTTTTTTGGACACTCAAAGACGCTTCACAAACAAATAAAAGTGATAATGGAACTGTTAGCGGCTCAACTACAGCTCAAGGTGCCAATTTTTGAAAAGAAGTGGAGTCCAATTATTGACTTATTCAAATAAGACAAAAAAAAAAAAAAAAAAAAGTAAATATATAAATTGTGTGAGGGCCTTTCTCAGGACACTACTGATGTGAAATAATAATAATAATAATTGCCAATCTCTACTGAAATAAAGGTAAAATGTAGCTGTTAACTTGAAAACTACCACTATATGACATCACAAAGTGGAAAAGAGCATTTTGAGCTTTGCAGATGTAGACAGACTAATAATAAAGTGTTACTCAACATATGTAAATAAATAAAACACAACTCCAGGTCGATTTTTGACGAGGTAACAACATTAAAACATGACTTAAACCTCACAAGAGCCAGTTTTGTGTCAAATAAGATCTTTAATTCAAGCACTTTGGGAATCTCAGGCACAAAATAAATCCAAGGTGCTTTCCACATGATCCAAAGCAGACATACTGTTCTTATTCTCTGCGATACAAATGGACTGACGTGTTTTTTCTATTTATCAGAACAGCTTCAAAGCCCGGTGGGAGTTTTCAATCACAAAGACGTGACTGATGTAAGTTGAAAAGAATTAAAATCAGACGTTTGTGGGTGCTTAATAAAAAATCCTGCAATTGAACATTAAGTAGATTTCCTGTTTAGATATTTTATTCCAAACTCTTGTCTCTATGAAGTTATACAGGCCTTTGCGTTCAGATCTAGAGTTCTCGTGTTTGCTCTACAGTTATAATCTGACATCTGTGGATCATTATGTTAGAATTTGTACATTTTAAATCGCAATATTCATTTAAAAAGGCTTGAGAAAATGCCAAATCCTACGTGTATCTCCAATTAAGGAAAGAAGTAAGTACAGAGCAGCGGGCGTGTAGCGGTGGAGGTGAAAATGAGCGTTGATCGGCAAAATGATTACTCAAAAATGCATGAAACACTCCAAATACAACCCAAGAGAGGAAATGAGAAGAAGAAACAACTATTCTGGTTAAAAGCTCTCAAAAATCAACCTCGACTTTGGATAATAGGTCTGTTAAGACATGAAATTTTACAATAACGAAGCATCACAGAAAGTTCTAAGTCTATCTGTGGGTTTTTTGGCTCTAATTTTTTTATTTTATTTGTTTATTCATTTGACAAAACCAGAGGTGGGACCAAGTCACAGTTTTGCAAGTCTCAAGTCTTTGACCTCAAGTCCGAGTCAAGTCCACAAGTTAAATACAGGCAAGTCCAAGTCGAGTCTCGAGTCTCTGGCCCATAAGTCCAAGTCAAGTCCAAGTCGTCTGCTTTCAAGTCTTTAAACCAAAGTACCAAATATAGTTTAGATTTTTGCAATTTATATGAATTTTAAACTAAACTGTACTTAAAAAAAAATAAATAATCATAGTATAGTTTATTTATAAAAAAAGTATTTATAGAGTATGTAAGAGTTGTAGAGATGTTATTTTTTCTTTTTTAAATGTCTTGACAAGATCTTAGTGTGAATCATTACGGTCAGAATAGAAAGAATTCAGATTTAAAAGTGCTTCCCAAATCTTCTCAAGTCACAGGCGTCAAGTCCGAGTAAAGTCCCAAGTCACTGACCTTCAAGTCCAAGTCGAGTCCCAAGTCTCCATTTTATCAAGTTAAGTCTCAAGTCCTAAAAATTGTGATTAAAGGCTGACTTGAGCCTAAGTCACGTCTTGTGAGTCCGCACCTCTGGACAAAATCTATACATTTAGAATATTTCATACAATTCTATAGAAGTATTACTACGGAACTGCCCTTAGATTATAAAAAGGGCCCAGTTTCCACACTTTCACGCATCCAAATTCTTCTCAAACATAAACGAACAATACACATGAACACTGGCCAATATTACGATTTCTCAAGTATTGGGAATGAAACTGCAAACAAGATAAAACTAAAATCCCCCACATGCCTTCACCTTATGTCAACAAACCTGGCAGCTTGTCTGTGGCTTCAGTGTATTTCACAACCACAGCTACAGTTACGGGCTATAATCATTCATTTAAACGTCCTATATTACGCAAAACTGACTCTCGGGAGCTTTAAGACATGTTATAATGCTGTTGCTGTTACAAAAACAGACCTGGAGTTGTGTTTTGTTTGATTTGTATGTCTGAGTCTGCATATCCAAAGCTCAAAATGCTCTGTTCCACATTGCAAGAGGTAGTTTTCAAGTTAACAGTGACTTTTTTTTTACTTTACAGATTGGCAATTCCAGGGCTGAAATGATCCAAATGATTTGAATGAAGCACTTCCTCTGTTACTATTAACAGAGAGTTTTCTGTCTGAGAAAAGAACTCAGCTTAAATATGCAGAGTTTGTGTGTTAAACATGTGTGAATGGAAAAAAACACAACTCCAGGTCTGTTTGTGATGAGGAAACCACATTATAAATCAGAAAATAGTGTAATATGAAACCTTTAAATCATTAAGAAGTTGCCGTTACGATACATACCTCCATACAGTGCACTTTCGATTCGATACGATATCTTTCAAATCGATTCAATGCGGTTCAATAAAAAAATAAAAGCTGAATCATGGCTGTGATACTAAAAGTCTTTGTTTAATCACTTCTTGTGCAAAGTGAATATGAAACACAAACATTTTAATCATAAAAACTATAAAAATATGTCAAATGTGTCGCATAAAAGAGTTTCAATCCTCTAAACAAGCAACAAAACTGTAGCGCTCTAACAAATAATTAAGTAAAATATAGTAAAAAAAATAGTCTTGGAGATACATCGATACAGCAGCCCACGATATCGATACTGTATCATCACATTAAACAATACTGCATATCGAAATTTCTATATTTTTGCACACCCCTAATTGATATATCATATCGTTTAATGTGATGAATGATATATTTTACTAAACTTATATTTTACTGAATTATTTTGTTTCAGTGCTATAGTTTTGTTGCTTGTTTAGAGGAAGGAAACTCATTTATGAGACACATTTGACATTTTCACTGTTCTGATTATTAAAATGGGTGTTTTTCATATGAACTTTCCAAAAGAAGTGGTTTAACAAAGAGTTTTTGTATCACAGCCATGATTTAGCCTTTAGTTTTTATTGAGTCGTATCAAATCTTAAGCTCACTGTATCAAGATATGTATCGTATCGTGGCCTACATATCGAAGTATGTATCGTATCATGGCCTATGTATCAAGATATGCATAGTATTGTGGCCTATGTATCGAGGTATGTATCGTATAGTGGCCTATGTATCGAGGTATGTATTGTATCATTGCCTACGTATCGAAATATGTATAGTATTGTGGCCTACGTATCGAGATATGTATTGTATCGTGGCCTATGTATTGAGGTATGTATCGTATCATGGCCTATGTATCATATCATGGCCTATGTATCGAGATATGTATTGTATCATGGCTTACGTATTGAGATATGTATCGTATCAAGGTATGTATCGTATCATGGCTTATGTATCGAGATATGTATCGTATCGTGGCTTATGTATCGAGGTATGTATCGTATTGTGGCCTATGTATCGAGGTTTGTATCGTATCATGGCTTATGTATCGAGATATGTATCGTGTCGTGGCCTATGTATCGTATCGTGGCCTATGTATCGAGAAATGTATCGTATTGTGGCCTACATATCGAGATATGTATAGTATCATGGCCTATGTATCGAGATATGTATTGTATCATGGCTTACGTATTGAGATATGTATCGTATCAAGGTATGTATCGTATCGTGGCTTATGTATCGAGGTATGTATAGTATCATGGCCTATGTATCGAGGTATGTATCGTATTGTGGCCTATGTATCGAGGTATGTATCGCATCGTGGCTTATGTATCACGGTATGTATAGTATCATGGCCTACGTATCGAGGTATGTATTGTATCGTGGCTTATGTATCGAGATATGTGTCTTATTGTGGCCTGTTAAACTCCTGAATGGTCCCCAGCCCTGATTAGAGTAAAAGATAGAGTGTCGTTTCTGCTCCTTGTACAATGAGCCCTGCAAAGCACCTATGGTTTTCATTATAAAAAAAAAAAAAAAAACGCCCACTATGGTGATTATTCCTTTTCTACGGCCACATTATCCCATATCATTATTCTCCAGCGTGATCCCTCAATCAGCAATGCAGCTCATATCCACAATACCCACAATCCCCTGCACCCTCGGGTCCCCCCACCCCCATTACCTGGAGCGGGGGGTCAGAGGTGACGAGTGGGATGTGGGGGGAGCGGCAGACAGGAGATGAGACAGAATGGGAGATGATGGGGTGAAGGCAGGGTGAGCGCTGGGTGTCATCTCAATCTGCACCCACCCACACCTGCTCTAGTCTATACCACAGAGTCTATATATAAATGGACATAGCTAAAATAATAAGGACAAATAGGAAGTGAGCATGGGCGTGTTTCTGGCTCCGTCGACTCTGGTTACAGTTGAGTTTACGTTGAAAAATTTGTGACATGTTATAACAGGGATCGCCAAACTTTTGAGTTCGTGAGCTACTTTTGGGTCCGGTCAAGTGGTAACGGAGGGAAACGGACAGATTTTTTACATTCAAATAGCTCTTATTCAAAAACTAGAGGGACTATTGAAATAAGTAAAGTATCAGAATGTAGGAAAGAGTTACACTCCAACAGGGTAAAGTTAAACCTGTGATATTCTTTCAAGTTGTTGACAAAAAATTTTAAAACTCATGTCGGTAACGGAGGGAATGAAATATGCAGCACTTTTTGGACAATAAATACAAACAGTGATAACTCTTGGTTCTCACTTACATATCCTTAACAAACTGGTTTGAATATTTGCTTCATATAGTTTTCTACCATATGGTACAAGATTAGGTTGAAAAACCTCTTACTTTTTGAGTAATGAGATTTTTTATTAAGAAAGGTCATGGTAACGGAGGGAAAAGTAACGAAGGGAAAATTGTGCAAACAAGTAGAAGGTGCATGATTTTACATAATTTGTCAGCTTTTTTCTTCCAAATACTTTAATATTACTTCAAAATGAAAGGTAACTTTGTATATATGTATGTATATATATATATATATATATATATATATATATATATATATATATATATATATATATGTGTGAATTATATATATATATATATATATATATATATATATATATATATATATATATATATATATATATATATATATACACATGGTCTGTTTAAAACTTATGTAACTTTAGAACCAAAAATGGTACAGAAAAAAAGGTCAACAGTTTCATAAACTAGAGTACATATGTTGAATACATTTTTATATCAGATGCATTAACTTGAATTTTTGGCCTTGCTGTTTACTTCTGCTTGACTGGGCACTTTTACAAAATGAAAAAGCCGAAGAGCTACTCATTTTAACAGTTGCAAGAAAAGAGTCGATATAAAGTCCTTTAGATGTTATACAGTTAGATGTCTATAAAACATAAAAACATTATCCATTTATTAGTGTACAAAGTTCAAAATAACACATTTACAGTGGTAATTAATCAAATTTGAGATATTAAGTACAATACGTATAATTCAGGAATCCCTTGGCAAAAGTCCTGCTTTATAATAAGGCATAGCTACAACTGTGTAAATGTTTATTAACGGTTAACTAAACATTTACTACAAATTACCCGTCAAAGTGCGGTTTTAAAAAAGTGATCTTAGGATTACAGTTTTCTCTCTGTATACAAATGTTTCCAAAAGCCAAATGTATTTTAATGCAGTCTAAATCCTAGATAAAATCCATTATACATCACTGTCACTGATAATGTCGTACAACACGGCAACAAAACAATAAATAGCTTTTGTCAGTTTTTCAAAACAGATACAGGACTACATTCATACTATAATACTCCCTACAACTGTACAACAACTCACCCTTATGTAACAGATAATACTCCCTACAACTGTACAACAACTCACTCTTATGTAACAGATAATACTCCCTACAACTGTACAACAACTCACCCTTATGTAACAGATAATACTCCCTACAACTGTACAACAACTCACTCTTATGTAACAGATAATACTCCCTACAACTGTACAACAACTCACCCTTATGTAACAGATAATACTCCCTACAACTGTACAAGGACTCAGGCTTATGTAACAGATAATACTCCCTACAACTGTACAACAACTCACCCTTATGTAACAGATAATACTCCCTACAACTGTACAACAACTCACCGTTATGTAATGGATAATACTCCCTACAACTGTACAACAACTCACCCTTATGTAACAGATAATACTCCCTACAACTGTACAACAACTCACCCTTATGTAACAGATAATACTCCCTACAACTGGACAACAACTCACCCTTATGTAACAGATAATACTCCCTACAACTGTACAACAACTCACCCTTATGTAACAGATAATACTCCCTACAACTGTACAACAATTCACTCTTGTGTAACAGATAATACTCCCTACAACTGTACAACAACTCACCCTTATGTAACAGATAATACTCCCTACAACTGTACAACAACTCACCCTTATGTAACAGATAATACTCCCTACAACTGTACAACAACTCACCGTTATGTAATGGATAATACTCCCTACAACTGTACAACAACTTGCCCTTATGTAACAGATAATACTCCCTACAACTGTACAACAACTCACCTTATGTAACAGATAATACTCCCTACAACTGTACAACAACTCACCCTTATGTAACAGATAATACTCCCTACAACTGTACAACGACTCACCCTTATGTAACAGATAATACTCCCTACAACTGTACAACAACTCACCTTATGTAACAGATAATACTCCCTACAACTGTACAACGACTCACCCTTATGTAACAGATAATACTCCCTACAACTGTACAACAACTCACCGTTATGTAACAGATAACCTATGTCCTGTCAATCATCATATCATAAGATTTTATATTGTATTTTGACTTGTACACATACATTTATATCATTAATAATTAATTATTATAATGTTTCATTTGAGACCAGTCTCTTGTTATCTTTTTTGCTACTTATTTATAATTCAGTACCATATATACTTTTTTACTCTTTGTTATTATATTATATTGTAAAGTGAGGGCTTCTGTGTCCAAATAATTTCCCTTGTGGATTAAGTCTAAGTCTAAACATTTACAAATTATTACCAAAAAATTGTCACGTCTCTGCTGTAGTCAAGCTCCTCAATTTGGTCTTAAAATGTTCGTTAACTCACTCTACATGATCCTGGTGTTTTTATTTTGCTATTTTGCCTGTAAATAACCTCCTATTCCTCATGTGAAAATCCACTTCAATTCATCACTATAACTGCAAGCCTCGATGAGCCTCATTTGACTGGAGCTGAACACTGTGGGTGACGTCAAACTCACTTAATCCAGTTCATTATACGGCCTATTCCACCCACGTACACCTGCCAATCTGTACTGTACCCCTCTTGTCAATTGGAGGAAGTGCCTGGAAACATTTGCAGCTGGTAAGTGACGGCTCTCTGTCTGTCATAACGTGATGCAGCCCGGAGACGAGACGGAGGAGAGCCCGCCATGGGGGAGCCCGCAGTGCATGTCGTCCTATTAACGCGCGAGGCCAACAGTCAGACAGTATTAGGCCAGCGCATCAGCCCCCGGCCAGTCTCTGACCCGGCCCTGGAGCAGGTCCAGCCTGGTTCCCCCACACGCGATACCAAAACCTTTGGAGGATTAAAGATCTACAGGAATGATTTGGGAAACCTTAGTGATTTGGAAAGAAATAATAATACTTTTTTACTGTAAATGAAAAGCCATTAATCATAACTGAAAGCAAACGAGTCTTATGGTTCCGTGTACCATTCGTTTTTTTGATTTTCAATTAAGAACGAAAAACAATAAAATGGAAAAACTGTTTGCTATTTTGTTTTTCCGTTTTAGTGTCAAACAAACAAACAGATTTCAACCTCTATTTCCGATATTTAATTTAAAGTTTATTTCAAATAACATCAATCATAAAACAGTCTCAGAGCCAATTTTCATTTAGATATTTTATTCTCTTCGGTTTATTTGCCCTGGAATTTCTGCTGCTCACTGTGCCGCATGTGAATTCAGTGTCAATGATGAATCTATACTTGTTAATAAAAACTAATTTTATTATAGTTCTATGGTGTCAACAGAATTTATCACCTCACTATTTGTTTCTCATCATGGAGTTCAACAACGACTTTCTAAGACACACAAGTAAAAGCATCGCTATAACAGAAGAGGAAACGATTTTTCAGGTAAATGCTTCTAGCAGAGTCCACGTACCATTCGTTCTTTTGAATTTCAATTAAGAACGAAAAACAAAAATGGGGAAAACGGTTTATTTCAGTTTTCCATTTTAGTGTCAAACAAAAACCAGGTTTTCGATCTCTATTTCCAATGCTTAGTTTATTTTGCTATTTTATTCACTTGGGTTTATTTGCTCCGGAAGTTCTGTGCCATGTGTGAATTCAGTGTCAACTAAATGTGACTAAAGTGTGAGATTTCTACTGATAAACACAAACAAGCAGCATTTTCACTGAAACTGCACATAAAACGCCTTTTACAGAAAGTATCACAACAAGGTGTAAATGCTCAAATTTAAAAACATGAACCTCAACAATTCAAAGTTGGATCAGTGACGTCCTAACATTAAATCTCATTAGTAACAAAAGAAAAAGCAGAATTTTACAATGGAAACAATGTTAATTTAAATCACAGGTGTTAAACATAAGGCCCGGGGGCCAGATCCGGCCCTCCAAGACCTTTAATCGGGCCCTCGGCTGATTTTCTACTAAAATATTTGAATTATATTTTCCATTAAAATCTTGTTAATTTTCTGTGGTGTTTATCACAGCAGCGTCTCCAGCGTCTCTGTACGTGGCCCCTCCCACCAGAGCAGCACAAATGAAGACTTGACTCTTTCCAAACGCTCTTAAAGGACGATCGTTTTGACTGTTGACCGTGACACCCTCATCAGAAAAATGTCCAAAATGAGAAAAGTGGAGCCGAGTGCAGGATTTTACAAGAAAAACTGACTTAATCCTATTTGCATACAAGTTCATGTTAAAACATTGTGTTGAAATTGCATTTTTTAGGTTTCACGTTTCAGGTTGTTCATAATATTATAATATTTTGTAAAAGAAAGAGTTCATCAATTAAAAAAGATTTCTGTAATAGATTTGTGTTTCTCTGCACAAATATTTGAACTTATTGTTATTTTTGGGGTTTATATGACATGAGTTTTCTGATCCGGCCTCTTTCGGATCAAAGTCTTTTGGATACGGCCCCCGGACCAAAATGAGTTTGACACCACTGATTTAAATCATAAATTACAAATCTCAGGACTTGAGTAATTATTATTAATGGTATAAGACTTATGTACCCTTTGAGTTATTGAACCAGCGCTTCATTCTAAATATGAGTCTTTACTAAAAATAGTTCATGTGAAGCAAAGTTTAAAAAAAGCAAAAACAAATATAAGCCATATGAGTAAAAGCACGAATGGACGAGACTGAGTGTCGTCTCCTTTGTTCAGATGACACTGAATTCATAATCGATGCAGAGCAGTAGAACTTCTGAGAAAAATAAACCAGAGAGAATAAAATATCAAAACAGAAATAGGCACCGAGACAGTTTTTTTGATTGCTGTTATTTGAAATAAACTTTAAATTTAATACTGGAAACAGATGTCGAATTTTGTTTTTTGTTTGACACTAAAATGGAAAAATCAAATAACAAACAGTTTTCCCATTTATTGTTTTTCATTCTTAATTGAAATGCAAAAGAACCAATGGTACAGGGACCAAAAAACATTCTTGGTGCCTTTTTTTAAAAATTCTAAATAATTTTTATTACAGTTCTATGGAGTCAACAAAGTTTATCGCCTCACTTTCTGTTTCCCGTCATGGAGTTCAACAATGCACTTTCTAAGACACGAATGTTTAAACACAAAACGATTTTTCAGGTGAGTCCTTCTAGCAGCAGAACGTCCGGGGCAAATAAACCAGAGAGAATAAAATATCAAAATTAAAATAGGCACCGTGACTGTTGACTAGTGTTACTTGAAATAAACGTTAAATTAAATATTGGAAATAGTATTCAAAATCAAATCTGTTTTTTGTTTGACACTAAAAGAGAAAAACGAAATAACAAACTGTTTTCCCATTTTATTGTTTTTATGATTTAATGATACTCAGACTCTTATGCAGTAAATTTATCTTGTCTTATTCCATATTAGATCATTTTGAGTTTAAAAGATGTAGACAGACTAATAAAAAGATTACGCAAACGTGTGCGAATGAAACAAAACACAACTCCAGGTCCGTTTTTGACGAGAAAACAACATTCTAACACGTCTAAAAGCTCAAAATTTTGCGTAATATATGACCATAGCCCTAAATTTACACTGAATACCGACCTGTAGTACAAAATACACAATATATTTCTTGTTTATTTCTTCGAAGGATCTAGATTATCTCTGCTGGCCTCTTTGGGTAACACCATAACGCATCCAGACTGTTAGTCACTTCTCTGCGCTGTCAAAGAGCCCAGAGGAAATATGGGCCCTCTCCCTCGGCGCTGGCCACAGATCTGGAAAACGGACACACGCACACACACACACACACGTCCTAACACACAATCACTGAGTCGAACACATTCACCAGTTGGCAGCAGCGCGAGTGTGAGGAAGACGTCCACCCGGAGAGACGGCATCATGGATTCGGAAACATTCGGAGGAGGGGCTCATGTTGACAAAGACGGTAAAAAGACGTGGACGAAGGGAGTTTAGTTTAGTCTTTATTTGAAGGGACAATGCACAGAGACGTTAAACTCACAAAACAATATTTTTTTATTTGGATTGCCTACACATTTTTGCCTTCTCTGTAAAATTCACACTTAAATTTGAGCTAAAGAGTTAAAAGTTGAAAAGCAAAATGTCTCAATCAACCAATATCTGTTTATATTTGATGATATGTTCCCCACCAGATGAAAGCTAAACAACTAGATTGATTCACAGAAATAAATTAAACAATGCAATTAGTCAGCAATAGGAACAATACACACTGTCCACTCTGAGACGCAAACATTACTTTTTTTTCCCCATGGGGTCACATGAGAAACAGAAAATATTGCTGACGGCCGGGCCAAAACGCTTAACTCAATTCATTAATTCTGTTTCTTTAATAAAAAAAAAAAAAATAAACAACGATAAAAACAACAACAACAAGACAGTAAATAGGATTGTGTTGATGCACTTGTCAGACTGGTAAGAGTTTATGTTATGACTGAGCAATGAAAACGTGAGCAGTGTTGGGAAGGTGACTTTTAAAATGTATTCCCCTGCAGATTACAGATTACATACCCCAAAATGTAGTTTGTAACTTAATCCATTAAATAACTTAAAGTGAGTAACGTAATCTGAATACTTTGGATTACTTGATTTGCTGTAGAGAAGCAAAGACTCGGATATCGTAACATAAGATGCTTTGTTTACTTAATCGTATTAAAAATATTATTAATAGTTTAGTACTGTTAAATCCTGTTAAATCCTGGTTTAGTCCTGGTTTAGATCTGGTTTAGATCTAGTTTAGATCTAGTTTAGACCTGGTTTTAGTCCTGTTTTAGTCCTGTTCAAGACCTGGTTTTGTCCTGGTTTAGACCTGTTTTAGTCCTGTTTTAGTCCTGGCTTAGTCCTGGTTTAGTCCTGGTTTAGACCTGGTTTAGACCTGTTTTAGTCCTGTTTTAGTCCTGGCTTAGTCCTGTTTTAGTCCTGTTTACGACCTGGTTTTAGTCGTGGTTTAATCCTGGTTTAGATCTAGTTTAGATTTAGTTTAGACCTGGTTTTAGTCCTAGTTTAGTCCTGGTTTAGTCCTGTTTTAGTCCTGGTTTAGATCTAGTTTAGATTTAGTTTAGACCTGGTTTTAGTCCTAGTTTAGTCCTGGTTTAGTCCTGTTTTAGTCCTGGTTTAGTCCTGGTTTAGATCTAGTTTAGCTCTAGTTTAGACCTGGTTTAGTTTTCGGCAATGAGTGGAATTACTGAGAAAAAAAAAAGGGGGGATTTAGCCCAAAATGTGAAAACAGTAAAATACCAGCCTGTAATCCATTTATTTCAACAATGTAACTGTAATCCAATTACCACTCACTGAAACAGTAACTGTAACTGAATACAGTTACTCATAATTTGTACTCTGATTACGTAACTCCGGTACATGTAATCTGTTACTCCCCAACACTGAACGTGAGGATGTGTTACAAAAAAATGTAAGTTAAAAAAACACCTCTAAAATAAAAGCAATGCAGTTTTAGTCCATGCGTGATGTAAAATGATAAAATATGTTTATTTTGTAATTCCAAATGATCTTAAAAGAGCCAGTTACAGTCAACCAAAGAGCCGTATGTGTCCCGGGAGCTGAATAGAGTGCGTGGTATTACACATTTGTTTTCATTGTCACCCATAGCGTTCGGCTGCAGTCAAATGAAGCTCACTGAGGCTGGAACGTTAGAGGGACAAATTTGAAGTTGAGTTCCATATTAGAAATAGGAATTTATATATGACCAAAATAATATATAAGTTATAAAAACATCAGAACATGTAGCGTGGGTTAATACGAACATTTTGAAAGCAACCGCGACATGACATCACAAGGTGGAACAGAGCATTTTGAGCTTTGGAGGACTCAAACGTGTGTGAACGAAGCAAAACACAACTCCTTTTCTGTTTTTGAGGAGGTAACAACTTTATAACACGTCTTAAAGCTCACAAGAGTCAATTTTGCGTAATGTAAAACCTTTAAGACCAAAATAAAAAGGCTCACAGCAGCGGTTACAGAGACAGAACTGACGATTTTTCAACGTTAAGTCAACTGGAAACGAGCCGATGGAACCCGAAGCGCCCCCCGTGCTCATTTCCTCTTTAGAACGCGGCGGCTGGAAGGTTAGCTCTGTCCGTTTCTATATATACAGTCTGCGATTCAGAGACGAGGGCGGGCTCATGTTGGGCCGCGCGTCCTTGATCACTTGGGCAAATTGGAGTTACGAAGCGCATCGGCTGGTTAGAGTAAACCTTTCACTTGGCTTCATCTACGGCTGACATATAATAAAAAGAAAGGTCATTCAATCTGCAGCGCACAGTAAAAATCCATGGCAGGGTTAGCTCCGAGCGAGGGCCAAAGCTTCAGAAAGTCATATTCCAGTATACGCTGGCTATCACTAGACCTTTCGCTGGAGAAATCTACTATGGCATTTATAAAAACAGGCTAAAACCACTTCAAATCTCATCTGCTTGCCCGTAACTACTTGTCAGTCAGTTCTGTTTCAACCTTACATTTGATAGACAGGATTACGATGATGGATCGTCCTGAAAATGTCCAGCGAGGATAAAATTGCAATACGCCGCGTCAATTCATTTCATTTTCTGTTGGTTTTACAGTGAAGCGAGGGAGAAGGTCACTGTGGCCGGCTGACCACTGGTGTCGTATGTATCGGCTATAAGGTAAAAAAAGAAAAATCTATTTGAATTGAATTGCGGGGACTGTAGAGAAAAGCCAGAGAGACGCCGCGATGCAAAGGCAATGACCGTATTTTTCCAACTATAAGGCGCACTTAAAATCCTTTAATTTTCTCAAAAATCGACAGTGCACCTTATGTATTAATTCTGGTTGTGCTTGCTGACCTCAAACTGATTTTATGTGGTACACAGCGCTCAAAAAATCTGACAAAATGTTTTAGTACGACTTTGGTAAACTATGAAGCCGCACCGCTGTAAAACATGAACAAATGTGCACAAAGCTTAACTAAAAACACACACACACAATATTACTTTACGTATATTTGAGTCGTCCTCGTAGGAAATAAAAAAACAAACTTAAGTTATCCACTCACATTCATAATACACATTCACCAAGACTGGGAGGCAACGGCGGGCAAATTACACCACGATCTGTCGATGGATCGTGGACGCCTGGGCTAAGGATCAGTCTCAAGTGTCGTCACTGTTTGTTTCATTAATGCACCTTATAATCCAGTGCAATTTATGTATGAAAAATAGAAGAAAAATTCAACATTATTGATTTGCGTGTTATAATCTGGTGCATTTATAGTCTAATACAGTAATTTAAATTAA
The DNA here is from genome assembly GCF_026225935.1 of Boleophthalmus pectinirostris. Taxonomy (NCBI): domain Eukaryota; kingdom Metazoa; phylum Chordata; class Actinopteri; order Gobiiformes; family Gobiidae; genus Boleophthalmus; species Boleophthalmus pectinirostris. Next base: position 37,016,322 of record NW_026571152.1, on the reverse strand, counting down.
TTTACTGTATGTATTTATATTGACCCATTTAGATAACAACTTGAATTTATGGATATTTTGGCGTTGCTTTAGACGTGCATCCAGGTTGTTCCAGAGTTTTACACCACATACAGACACACAAACTTTTACAGGTAGTTCGAACATTGGGCAATTTGAAATTTCCATATCCTCTAAAATGATGAGTTCTCTTTCTCATTTTCATTTTGAATACGCTCTGTAGATGACTTGGTAGTAAATTGTTGAATGCTCTGAAAAAAATGGCCAGTGTATAATATTTTACAAGATCAGAAATATTTAAGAGCTTGAACTGAATAAAAAGATTAAGGGTGTGTTCTAAAAAATCAAACTTTATGGATAATTCGTAAAGCTCGTTTCTGTAATATAATCAGTGGATAAAGTGTACATTGGTAAGTGTTCCAAGTACTTCACAGTATTTGAAATAGGTGAGAACTAATGAACAGTAGAAAGTACGAAGGGCATTTTGATCGAGGTAATATTTCACTTTGTTTACTATAGCACGACTTTTGGAAATTGTTGTTTTTATATGTCAAATGTGGGCTTTCCGTAATAATTTACTGTCTATTATAACTCCCAGGGATTTATTTTCATTTACATTTTCTATTTGGACACCTTCATAAATCATAAATGGTAACTCTGTGTTAATCTTGTGAGTCGCAAACATCATGACCTTGGTCTTATTCAAGCTTAACGACAATTTATTCATATCCATCCACTTTTTTATTTAGTTTAGCTCCTCATTTAGAGTACATTATTAGTCATTAGTGATGTTTTCAAGTTAACAGTGACCTCTTACCTTTAATTCAGTAGAGATTCCGAGAATGAAATGATCCAAACGATTCTAGTGAAGGTGTACGGAGTTGAAAAACACTGTCAAGCACTTCCTGTATTACAACATAACATCACGAGATGGAACGGAGCATTTTCTGTTTCAAAGAAGAACTAAGCCTAAATCTGCATGTGTGAATGAAACAAAACACATCTCCAGGTCTGTTTTTGATGAGGAAACATTATAACGTCGATGAGAAAACAGCGTAATATGGGCCTTTTAACTGAACAATGACATTTATTACGAAACGCTACATGTCTTTGTGTATGCAAGTGTACAGCTTTGTCTAGACGGTTTGTGCCACTGAATAGAACTGAATAAGAATACATTAATAACATGGTGTAGAGTCTGTTGTATATTTCACAGTATCAATTCCCTTAAGCTCGAGCAAGTCCCAGACAGCATACCACCATGTCCCTTTATCCAAACACCGATTTCTACTGTTTAAGTCTGGGCCAAAAAAATTGAAAAAAGTCACGTTTCCGTCTATTCATTCTATCTCTATTGATTTCTGCTGTCAATAGAAGCTGTGGATAATGATTAACGCACAGCGGAAGAACACAAAGGCTGAGTAGGCAAGTGGAAAACAAGGTTAAAGTACATGCGATAGTTGATAGAGTACTCCAAAGTGAGTAGGGGTGGGACGAGACGCATTTTTCACGAGACGAGACGCACCACGAGATTAGGTCCATGAGAACGAGACAAGATGAGATTTTGACATAATTTGTAATAAATACGTAGTGCAATCCATATATTATACTTTGATTTATTTTGTGTAATTTAGCGATTGTTGTACTTCTACGTTTTGGAACTACAACTGCATCTCAAACCGCATAACTCATCGGCTATTAACTCTTTTTTTAAGTCCAAGTCAAAGGTCAATTCACAAGGTCGTTTTTCTCATGTGTGTGCGATCTCGGGGCAATTTTGTCTCGTGAGATCTTGTCCCGTCCCGAGAAGTGAGTGTAAGATTTAGATTTTAAATTTCGTAAACGTGATATGCTCAAACGAACATGTTCAAATCAAATATAGTGTTTACTGATGAAACATTTTAAGCTGATTTTCTTAAAAGGTGCACTGTGTAACTTTTCTGGTAGAGGGCCTGCCGGTTGCTTGTCTCCATGGAGATGTTATTGCTTTACTAAGTATGACCATAAACTTTTCAATCTCCATAGAATGTGTGTAAAATCCCTCAGTCGTCCAGGTAGAATCAAGGGCAGAAGAAATTTTATTTGTCAAAAAGTTTATTTGGTCGAAGTTTATTTGGTTTCGACCAAAAAAAATGTTGTCCAGTTGACAAATTGAATTTCTCCTTTTGCCACCAATCTTCATAGAAACAAACAGGAGACACTGCTAGGCCAATTTACAGGTGAGATCTGTGAAGAGGGGATCCCACTCACAGTACGAATGCATGTTTTTAAAGTTTTTTGGAGCAATAAAAACTCCCATAAATTAAAAAAAAAAAAAAAATGCAGCTTATATAAATTTAATGCCATATTGCGGAACTTGGCTGGGGAAGCAATAGCATCTCCATGATAGCGGACCCACAATCTGAGAAACTACACAATTCACATTCAATGTTTTGGTTCATTAAATTACAAGTGGTTTTATAACTGAAAAATACCTAGAAAAACAGGAATTCTGACTGAGAGCGTGCTTGCCTCTCCACAGATCTGACCTGTAACTTGATCTGGTTTGGTCTCTGTGAAGATGGAAAGATTTAATACTGTAAAATATTCCAGACAAAGTAATAACTTCTCCATGGAGAAAAGCACCTGACAGACCCTCCACCAGAAAAGTTACACAATGCACCTTTAAGACACTGACAATCCAGGTTCAGTAAAACAGCTACATCCAGTTCCTTTAGGCCTGTTTTTTTCATTCTCTTTTCTTTAGGTGTAAAATTGCACTTCGTCGTTGAACATGTGCAGCAGATATAACGCTGAGTATGAATGTACTTGTACTTGATATGACTGATAAAAACAAAAGACATTTACTTTGTTAAACGTAAACTCAAACCATCAGAAAAATGCCTTCCTTGTGCACAAACTGTCTCTGCATTTTGGAATATTCTGCTGAGGAATATTCACCGCTACTTCCTATAATTTTGTACTTTTCGTTTCAACTTTTTTCCGCAAACTGATGTAAAAGTATGATCGGTATTTACCACAGCTACCAACAGCGACTGTAGCTCAAGGTCTGTCGCCGTGCACTTAGGCAAAACACTTCACATGAAAGTGGTGTGTGAGAGTAAGCGGCGATGGTACAGAGTGGCGCTTTGAGGGGCTTCGACAAGTCTGTAAAGTGCATGAAAAGTGTAAGGACTTATTATTATAAAATGGAGAAAACTTGTCATATGCACTTTAAGTTTACAGAAAAACACACGAAAATTATCAGACTTTCAGAGCCGACTTGAACTGTCAACATGAGCTGTGAATAATAATTAACCGGTGGCACCAGCAGAACACACACAGGCTGAGCACGCGTTTGTAAAGCCAGGTGAGGTCGCGGCGGGGTCAGGCTCACGTGGGCGCACACCTGACAGCTGCTTAGCTCCAGATACACGGGGGCTATTTGAGGCCTTTAATCTGAACCTGTGATCTCTGCTCTGCACCTGCACTTTGGTCTAAACTGGAACTACACGTCACAGCCAAACGTGATGTAAGAGGGGAGCTAATCTGGAAGAAAGGAAGATGGACTAAAGACGAGGGAGAGGAGGAGGGAGAGGAGAGGGAGCAGGGGCGTGGGTTTGCATGGGGACGCTGGGGACATGTCACAACCAATATTTGGGGAAGACAAAATAGTCCCTACCAATATTTGCCATTTCATTTTAATAACAGTATAAATTTATTCTGATATTTTTCCAAACTCAATGTCAGTTTCAATGTTGACAAAAGCGCGCGTTGCATGCTGGGAATTATTTTTGGTCGGCGGCAATAAACACTAATTCAACATGACGGACGGAGCGAGAAAGCACGTATTGGGTATTGATCCCGGTTATTTATCCACTCTAACGGCAGAGGACCCAAGACCATTTGACCAGAAATTGGTCATAAGCATCGATGGAGCCAAATCACCCTTTTCAACCTCTACAAAAGGTGGACCAAACCAAATTTCTGGTCAGAATCGCCAACTACCTGGCCAAATATTCACTTCGGCGATATCCACAATGACTTGGTGGAAACTCCTGGGCCATTCACAGCAGAAAAGATGAAAACCTCCAAGAGTCTCGATGTGTTGTTGAACTTGTTGGAGTCCACGGTTTGTTAGGATCTTCTACGTTTGCTCTGCGAATGTTTGAAAGTCATTTAATTCACCGTTAGCGGTTCTTTTCACTCGGAATACAGAAAAGACAATGACGTCAGCTGAAACTCGCCTATAGCATTAACTGAACACGTTTAGTTCACATTTTGTTTATTAGACGTTCTGAGATGTATTCAGTGATATGACAACAGTGTTACCCATGCTGCTATTTCATTGGCTGCAACAGAGTGATGTCATTAGTTTATTTATTTTATTTATTTATTTAATGAGACAGGGACAGCGCACAATTTACATGAACCTTAACAGGAGAGATGCACTGTACCAGGTTGTAGCACCAGTGCTCATTTCCACCTGTCGTAACTGGGCAGGTTCACTGATTGATTGTATTTAATTAATTGACCCTAACTATGAACCGTACTATGTTATTAGGTTCTTTTTTTCAGACCTAGAGTTTTGTTTCATACCTGACAGTTTCGACTGCTCTCTAGTGGTCTTCCTCAGAGTGGTCACGTGATGTTGCTGTGATGTGTCTGCTCAGCTGATTTAAACAGGTTTTGGTGCTGTCTTTCTACCGGTGGTCCCATGTGTGTGAGAGTAAAAAAAAAAACCTCGTCCCGGTTTATAGTCCTGTAGGCATGTTTCCATATTTCGATCGCCTCTTTAATCCAGCGATGATGTTTGCTTTCTTTTGTCCCAATGATGTTTGCTCCATCCTAGTCTATAATGTGGTTCTCTCTTTTACAATGGTCAGAAATGGCCGATTTGAGTTGTTCCTGTTCTGCTTTGTGTTTTTTTGCTTGTGTGCACACCTTCGCTGCAGCACTTGAAACTGTCAGGTATGAAACAAAACTGTAGGTCTGAAAAAAGAACTAATAACATAAAATGAAGACCAAATGAATCTCATGGGATTATCAACTGTACTTCCTGGAGACCTGTGTAGCACGTTTTGGGTTGGACATGTTAGTGGTGTCAGGAGTCTCAACTGGGGAAGCGGCAGGACAGGGCCAGCACCTGAATACAGCGGCTTGAGCAGGCGTGAGTGAAGACGCTGCACCAAACTTTGAACAACTTTTCAAAAGGAACTTACTTGGCTTCATGTTCAATTAAACTTGTCTTATAATGAGTATAATGAAAAAGAACGACTATCACCACAAGTGCATCTCCCAAACAGAGCCCTACTCGTGAGCTGTGAGCAGCCCGACTCTACAGACAATATGCCATGGAAAAATGTACGGACATGACCTCACATATATCTCATCACCAACAAGCAAAGAGAAATCTGCTACAAACTTCTACATCGCTGTTATCCGCTAAACAATCATCTTAGAAGGACAATGGACACAAACTGTACATTTTGCAAACTGAAAAATGAAACCACCTCTAATTCACAAGATCTCAATAAATTTATTCTGAGAGCAAGAATTTTATAGGCTAATGTTATTTGTTATCTGCAATGTTTTTTCTGTTTGAGAAGAGTCCAAAATGTTCTTAAAATCATGGAGAGATCAAATTTACGCCCTTGGGAGGGAGTAGGGCTGGGTATCATTAAGAAGTTGCCCATATGATATAACAATATATACCTCGATACAATAGGTTTTTCGATACAGTGCATGTTTGATTCAATACGATTCGATATATGATGTACTGTATTTCAAATCCATTCAATATGGTTCAGTGAAAAACAAAAACTAAATCATGGCTGTGATACTAAAAGTCTTTATTAAACCATAAAGTCTGTGCAAAGTGAACAAGAAAAACACCCATCTTACTCAAAACTGTGAAAATGTCAACACAATTGTAGCTCTTACACAAAATAATTGAGTAAAATATGCTTAGAAATACTTGTGGCGATATATATCGACACAGCAGCCCACGATATCAATACTGTATCATCAAATGAAAACTATATGACATATCGATATTTCAATATTTTTGCAAACCCTTGGAAGGACAGAAGAAAAGAGAGGAGAGAGGGAGAGGAGGGGGTATTTGGTAAGCGGTGATGTTTTTGTAACATCCAATCAATGCACTGGACTCAGACCTAAATGTCAGGTCCTGCGGTTAAGTCGAGAGTTGAGACTCTATTTTGGTGAAGAAATGGAGCATGAAGGTCACAGCAACTTTCTCCAAATATAGCGAGATGTATTATGTTTAAACAATCAGCAGCCAAAAAGATTATCTGAATTTGGTTCTCAAGACCCAATCAGAAAGTGGAATGAAGCTCACATAATTCTCTTATTTGGGTTGCCATTTTCAGAGCTGAAATCCAGTTGGAAATGTTGGAAGTATTTATAGCCTGTGGGCCCATGCAGCTGCAGATAAAGTAGATACAATATGAAAACCTACACTTTTCAACACAGACTGCCCGCAAAGTTAGAATTTTTATCACAATGCCAAAATTCCTGCAATATTTCTGAGTTCACAAATTCACAACAATCCATTTTGACACACCACTAGAATCTATTGAACCAATCACGTCGCAGCACTTTCGTCTGTGCAGAAGCCAAAGGCCAAGCGCGCAAACCAACCAAAACAAACAGACATACTTCAGCCTATTATAGTGAAAAACAGACTATTTTGATTATGAAAAATGTGCAGAGGGACGTGCTTTTGTGTATTTGTAGACCAGGAAAGATGCTTTTCTTTCAACTGGATTTAACTAAAGTTTATCAGCCTGTTTTTGTGACATTTCGATCAGATTCAGATATTAGTCATGACGTTCTGCGTTTTCCAGATTGCTTTCAGTGAGTCCCAGATTGAATAATGTGTAGCACTCAAATGACACACATCAATCTAGTGAGGTCAGGGTGAAAGGACCTGCTCAAAAATGACAATATTTTGCAGCGTACTGACCCTCACAGATGGGTCAAACTTAAATGAAACTTAAGGCACTGACAGTCCAGGTTCAGCTGTGATTTTACATTTTATATCAGTAAAAGTACCTTTAAATTAGGAGTGAGTAAAGGTTTGAATTGATTGGCTTTCTTTCGTGGTTAAATTAAACCTTTAAGGCACAAAAACACGAAGTTAAGTAATGAATTCCACGTCTTTGATGCATTATAAACAAATAAACAAACCTAATTATTACATTTTAATGGATTTGAGA
>NW_026571152.1:36972615-37008605 GCF_026225935.1 Boleophthalmus pectinirostris | reverse complement strand
TAGAGTTCTGTTTTGTTTCAGTCACACGTTTCAGAAATCTTTTATTATTAGTCTGTCTACATTTCCAAAGCTCAAAATGCTCTGTTCCACCTTGTGATGTCATGAACTGGTAGTTTTCAAGGTAGCAGCTACATTTTACCTTTTGTTTAGTAGAGATTGGCAATTTCAGGGCTGAGTTTAAAAACACAATGGAGCACTCCCTGTATTAACACATCACAAGGTGGAACAGAGTTTTCAGTTTGAGAGAAGAACTCAGCCTAAATATACAGGGTTTGTGTGTTGAAGAAGCAACATTAAAACATAGATGAGAAAATAGTGTAATACAAGCCCTTTATGTTATGTGATTACATGCAAAAAAAAGATTACAGTATTTTGTTTCCTGACACTGTTTTTTATTTACATTTTATTCCAATTTCATGAACAAATTCCATCATCACAGACTGAAAAACTGCTTCCTTTGCAGACTTTTCGAATCGCCATCAAGCCCATGAGAGACTCTCTGCTGTTGTTAAGGAATGAACAGTGGAAAAGAGTCCGGAGCATCCTTACACCTTCTTTTAGTGCTACTAAAATGAAAGAGGTATTGTACTTCTGACAATTACACGAGATATAGCTCGACCTGTCATGATAACAGATTTTGAAGCTCAAATTACATAGACTGTATATATACATGGACATAACTAACCTGCTAATCGCCATGTTCCAAGTAGGAAGTGAGCATTGGGACACTTCCAGGTCAGGCAGATCCACCTCTGCCCACCCAAAAATGTTCCAGATCCTGTGCACCTCCACTGGGTAGAGACACCATTCCCCTGGAGGCAGTTGCCTTTGGGAAAGAGAATCCACCGCTTGATTACCGTTTCCCGGTAAATACATTGCTCGCAGTGTGGACAGATGAGGAGCAGCCCATGTTTTGGACACCCTGAGAAGTCGTGCTGATCTGATGCACCCCTGATGGTTGATGTGACAGAAGTGTTGTCCAACTGGATAAGAACATGTTTTCCTCTAAGGTGTGGCAAAAACCTCCTGAGAGACAAATAGGCAGCACGCAACTCCAAAACATTTGTGTGGTCTAAATGATCTCTGGCAGATTCCTGAGCAGTCCTGTGCTGCCATACAGTGCCCCATCCTATGCGCAAGTATCTAAGCCTGACCATCTCCCTATGACACATCACCAGACCCATGGGGACCCCCTGTGTCAAATAGCTCCTGTCCCTCCATGGGGTCAGTGCACAGAAGCACTGCCACTTCCTTCTGAGCATCTGTTGTCGGTGCCATGAAGCATCCAGATGAAAATTGTTCAGCCATTTTTGTATCGTGGATGCAGTGACAGAAGGCCAAGAGGCACAACTCGTGTGACAGAAGTCAGCTTTCCCACAAGCTGAAGAAAGGTGACAAAGGGGTGACGACTGCCCAGTTTGAAGTGGTGAGCCTTCATCATCACAGTGTTGCCTGAGATGGAGTCAGGTTGCTCTCCATATTCACTGCAAAGCACAACTGGGCCACATGTGCAAGCAGATGATTGGTGTCCTGCTTCAGACATGCTTTGGACAGAGCACAAACCAGTCAGTCGTCCAGATATGGCAATGTACTGGCTTGCAAAGGAGCGAAGATCACCTTCACACAACGGGCGAACATCCTCGGAGAGAGAGTGAGACCCCAAATGGGAGAACCCGGAATTGCAAATGATGGCCTTGATAGGCAAACCTGGGAAATGTCCGGTGTTGTGGTGTAATGGGCACATGAATGTAAGCATTTTAGGGGCTCTGCGGCCACGGCGGCCTGTGTCTGAAGTTCTCAGTCCTCGGAGTGCAAAAACTGCACTGCGCTGCGCTGCTACAACTAAGACGGTGAAATGGCGTCCAGTGACAGAAAACCAACATGAGTCATGGATGACGGAGACTATATTACCTACGGGACGTAATCCTGGGTCACAGATGTGACTAAATTGGAATTACTACTCAAACTGAATATGTGCTTTCAGCACTGCCCTCTGGTGGTCAGGGGGGATGAAATAAAACCAATTATTGGTTATAAGTTAATTTGTCAACTCTCTACAGCTCAAATCTTATTATATTACAACAAAAATACTCGGAATCTTCACAGATTTACAAAGAAAATGTACACATTGTTTAAGTTTTTATACATTGAATGATAAGTTGATGTAGTAGTTATTGAGTTTAAGTTATGACAAACCTAGATACAGCTCTGGATGGGCCTGACTAACTGTTTGTTTCAGATGGTTCCACTCATCAACACAGTAACTAATGCCCTGATGGAGAATCTGAACGTTTATGCAGAGTCAAATGAGGCCTTTGACATCCACAAGTAAAGAGATTTATACATATATACACTGCAGGTTAAAAGTTTGGACACACCTTCTAATTCAGTGTTTTGTTTTGTTTACCACTTTCCACATTTTATATGCATATAGAAGACATCAAATATAAGAAGCAAGATATATGGAATTACACAGTAAAGAAAAAAAGTTAAATGACTCAACTAAATATGTTAGTATCTGCCCTTTGCTTTGTCGACAGTGCTGCAAACCCTTGGCCTTCTCTAAATGACCTTCTTGATGAAGTCTCCTGAAATGTTTTTTACTTCACAGCTGTGTCGTATCAGGGCTAAGGAATGCCAAAAATGCAAAGCAGTGGTCAAAGCAAAGAGTGGCTTTTTTTTTTTAAAGTCTAACATCCAAAACTGCATAGTTTGGAGTTATTTTGAAGGTATTTTTTGTTTGCATCCATCTGTACATATTCATTCATAGTTTTGATGCCTTCAGTGAGAATCTACAGTGTAAATAGTCAAGAAAATAAAGAACCAGAAATGAGTGTCCAAACATTTGACTGGTAGTTTACATGTTCCTTTTATTTCTCACTCATGTATTCTTAAAGTTGCACGATGTAACTTTTCGGTTGGAGCACCTTCTTACTCTGCTTTGAATGTTCCACAGTGTGACATTAAACAGCTCTGCCTTACATTTATTGTATTATAGGTGGTTTTATTGCATTTGGAGTGTGAGCAGGGTTGCCTCTCCACAGATCTGAACTGTAACTTGGCTTAGTTTGGTCTCCATGAAGATAGAAAGGTTTAATGCCATACTGTGAAACATTCCAGACAAATCAATAACATCTCCATAGAGAAAAACAGGTGGAAAACTTTAACTTGTGTTGTTTCTCCAGATGCTTCAGCTGCTTCACCATGGATGTCATTGCCAGTGTGGCGTTTGGCACTCAGGTGGACTCCCAGAACACCCCTGATGACCCTTTTGTGCGACATGCTCAGCTGTTTTTCTCCTTCTCTGTCTTCAGACCAATCATGTTTTTTTTCTGTGAGTATTTCTACAATTGTATAGTTTATGTAACACTTTTGTTTAAACATCTGTACCTCGTGTGTTGTCCAGTTGCCTTTCCTTTTATTTTGAGGCCTATCATAAGTATCATTCCAAACAAAAGGAGAGACCAGCTGAACCATTTCTTCACCAACACTATTCGAAAGATCATTATACAGAGAGAAGAGCAGCCCCCAGAGCAGGTACGTGTCAGTCCAAACCCATGTTCCCATTTGTAATGGACCGCATGTGTAAATAAGCCTCTGGATGACAAAAGCAGGTTGACTGCTCTGGTGCAGCTTAAGAAAGTGCTTTAGGACAGCGCTTTTGCTTCTGGCGCAGACATGGAAAACAGTGTAGCTCACAAACAAGAGCTCTCAACACTGGCAGCGTTTTCTAAAGTTTTAAAACTGTGGATATTCAAGGATCAAATATGTCACCATGTTTAACAAAATGACATTTTTATATTGGGGGTTGTTGGTTTAACTCTTCTATCTTGAAATGAAATGTACTTTGTGCTTTATATTTGTATATAGTGAGTGTGCAGGGGTTAAATTTGCATTTGTGCGACTGTTTCTGTACTTTTCCCTGTCCTGCTTGACATCAATGTGCCAAGAGACTGAAGATGTAAAAAATAAGACACGTTTGCTATAATTTTTCATCTCATTGGTAAATGGTCACAGTTTTATATAGTGCTTTTCCACCTGCAAGGCACTCAAAGTGTTTTACAACAAGAAACCACTCACCCATTAACACACACGTGTACATAAACACTAGGGGTGAAGTTGGTTAAGTGTCTTGGCCAGAGTCACAGGTAAATAGTGTTAAAAGGTAAATAGTGCGTAAATGAGCTCGGGGAGCTGTGTTGTTGGGGCTGTGTGTGAGTGGTGTGTTGTGTTGTTGGGGCTGTGTGTGAGTGTTGTGTTGTGTTGTTGGGGCTGTGTGTGAGTGGTGTGTTGTGTTGTTGGGGCTGTGTGTGAGTGTTGTGTTGTGTTGTTGGGGCTGTGTGTGAGTGGTGTGTTGTGTTGTTGGGGCTGTGTGTGAGTGTTGTGTTGTGTTGTGTTGTTGGGGCTGTGTGTGAGTGTTGTGTTGTGTTGTTGGGGCTGTGTGTGAGTGTGTTGTGTTGTGTTGTTGGGGCTGTGTGTGAGTGGTGTGTTGTGTTGTGTTGTTGGGGCTGTGTGTGAGTGTGTTGTGTTGTGTTGTTGGGGCTGTTGTGTGTGAGTGTGTGTTGTGTGTTGGGGCTGTGTTGTGTTGTGTGTGTGTGTGGTGTGTGTGTTGTGTGTTGTGTTGTTGAGCTGTGTGTGAGTGTGTGTGTGTGTGTTGTGTTGTGTTGTTGGGGCTGTGTGTGAGTGGTGTGTTGTGTTGTGTTGTTGGGGCTGTGTGTGAGTGGTGTGTTGTGTTTGTGTGTGTTGAGCTGTGTGTGAGTGGTGTGTTGTGTTGTGTTGTTGGGGCTGTGGTGTGAGTGGTGTGTTGTGTTGTGTTGTTGGGGCTGTGTGTGAGTGTGTGTGTTGTGTTGTGTGTGTTGCTGTGGTGAGTGGTGTGTTGTGTTGTGTGTGTTGTTTGTTGTGGGTGTGTGGTGTGTGTTGTTGGGGCTGTGTGTGAGTGGTGTTGTGTGTGTGTGTGGTGTGTGTGTGTGTGTTGTTGGCTGTGTTGTGAGTGGTGTGTGTTGTGTTGTTGGGTGCTGTGTGTGTAGTGGTGTGTTGTGTTGTGTTGTTGGAGCTGTGTGTGAGTGGTGTGTTGTGTTGTTGAGGCTGTGTGTGAGCGGTGTGTTGTGTTGTGTTGTTGGAGCTGTGTGTGAGTGGTGTGTTGTGTTGTTGGGGCTGTGTGAGTGGTGTGTTGTGTTGTTGGGGCTGTGTGTGAGTGTGTGTTGTGTTGTTGAGGCTGTGTGTGAGTGGTGTGTTGTGTTGTGTTGTTGGGGCTGTGTGTGAGCGGTGTGTTGTGTTGTGTTGTTGGAGCTGTGTGTGAGTGGTGTGTTGTGTTGTGTTGTTGGGGCTGTGTGTGAGTGGTGTGTTGTGTGTGTTGTTGGGGCTGTGTGTGAGTGGTGTGTTGTGTTGTTGGGGCTGTGTGTGAGTGTTGTGTTGTGTTGTTGGGGCTGTGTGTGAGTGGTGTGTTGTGTTGTTGGGGCTGTGTGTGAGTGGTGTGTTGTGTTGTTTGTTGGCTGTGTGTGATGTGTGTGTGTTGTGTTGTGTGTGGTGTGTGTGTTGTTGGGGCTGTGTGTGAGTGGTGTGTTGTGTTGTTGGGGCTGTGTGTGAGTGGTGTGTTGTGTTGTTGAGGCTGTGTGTGAGTGGTGTGTTGTGTTGTTGGGGCTGTGTGTGAGTGGTGTGTTGTGTTGTTGGGGCTGTGTGTGAGTGTGTTGTGTTGTGTTGTTGAGGCTGTGTGTGAGTGGTGTGTTGTGTTGTTGGGGCTGTGTGTGAGTGGTGTGTTGTGTTGTTGGGGCTGTGTGTGAGTGGTGTGTGTGTTGTTGTTGCTTGTGTGTGTGTTGTGTTTGTGTGTGTGAGTGTGTGTGTGTGTGTTGTGTTGTTGGGGCTGTGTGTGAGTGTGTGTTGTTGTGTTGTTGGGGCTGTGTGTGAGTGTTGTGTTGTGTTGTTGGGGCTGTGTGTGAGTGGTGTGTTGTGTGTTGTGTGTGTGAGCTGTGTGTGAGTGGTGTGTTGTGTTGTGTTGTTGGAGCTGTGTGTGAGTGGTGTGTTGTGTTGTTGGAGCTGTGTGAGAGTGGTGTGTTGTGTTGTTGGGGTTGTGTGTGAGTGGTGTGTTGTGTTGTTGGGGCTGTGTGTGAGTGGTGTGTTGTGTTGTTGGGGCTGTGTGTGAGTGGTGTGTTGTGTTGTTTTGTGTGGTGTGTGGTGTGTTGTGTTGTGTTGTGTTGTGTTGTGTTGTGCTGTGTGTGAGTGGTGTGTTGTGTTGTTGGGGCTGTGTGTGAGCGTGTGTGTTGTGTTGTTGAGGCTGTGTGTGAGCGGTGTGTTGTGTTGTTGGGGCTGTGTGTGAGCGGTGTGTTGTGTTGTTGAGGCTGTGTGTGAGTGGTGTGTGTGTGTTGAGGCTGTGTGTGAGCGGTGTGTTGTGTTGTTGGGGCTGTGTGTGAGCTGTTGTGTGTTGTGTGTGTTGGTGCTGTTGGTGGCTGTGTGTGTGGTGTGTTGTGTTGTTGTGTTGTGTGGGTGTGTGTTTGTGTGGGGCTGTGTGTGAGCGGTGTGTTGTGTTGTTGGGCTGTGTGTGAGCGGTGTGTTGTGTTGTTGGTGCTGTGTGTGAGTGGTGTGTTGTGTTGTTGGGCTGTGTGGCTGTGTGTGTGTTGTGTTGTTGGTGTGTTGTGTGTTGTGTTGTTTGGTGTGTGTGTGGATGTGTGTGTGTGAGGTGTGTGTGTTGTTGGTTGTTGGGGTGTGTGTGAGCGGTGTGTGTGTGTTGTGTGTGAGGCTGTGTGTGAGCGTGTTGTGTTGTTGGGTGTGTGTGAGCTGTGTTGTGAGCGGTGTGTTGTGTTGTTGAGGCTGTGTGTGAGCGGTTGTGTTGTGTTGTGGGGCTGTGTGTGAGCGGTGTGTTTGTTGTTGGTTGCTGTGTGTGAGTGTGTGTTGTTGTGTTGTTGGTGCTGTGTGTGAGCGGTGTGTTGTGTTGTTGGGGCTGTGTGTGAGTGGTGTGTTGTGTTGTTGGAGCTGTGTGTGAGTGGTGTGTTGTGTTGTTGGTGCTGTGTGTGAGCGGTGGATCAGGTTGCATAATCTTTGCACTTGACTGTGATAGATATAGTTCAATCAATAGTGACCAAAATGACTGTCTTTCTGTTTCTGGCATTCGCTATAATACTATATAGCCTATATATATATAATACATATATTTATAATATATATATATTTTTAAATGTGTTTCTCACCTTCCTTGGTGGTTGGTCTCTCTCACCCTCATTCAGCTCAGGTCTTCTACCAGAGGCCTGGGAGCTTGAGAGGTCTGCGTAGTATCTTTGCTGTTCCCAGTATTGCACTTTTCTGGACTGAGATGTCCGTTGTTTTTCCCAGTATCTGTTGTAGCCACTCTTCCTTGAGCCCCTGGTATTTCTCTAGTTTCTCATGTTCCTTTTTCCTGAAATTACCATCGCTTGGTGTATATATATATATATATATATATATATATATATATATATATATATATATATATATATATATATATATATATATATATATATATATATATATAAGCGATGGTAATTTCAGGATTTTAAAAATTGAGAGATTAATTAATTATGATCTGTAATTAATTAATCTAATTAATCTCTTTTTTTTTTTTTTTTTATAATAATTTTTATTTGCAAACTACATAGATTACAACAAATAGGAACCAAACGACATACAAGATACAAGACAGATATTACAACTGAACATTACATACAAATAGGAACAAAGATGACAGGGGTTGGTGACAGTGTGAACCTTATGTGCGTGTCTGTGTGTGTGTGTGTGTATATGCGTGCATGCGTGTATGTGTGTGTGTATGTGTGTGCATACGCGTGTGTATGTATGTGTGCCGGGGGGGATAGACAGGCTATGCGGATGATTTAATGTTGACCTGTATTATTGCTATTTAATTTGAGTATTGAAAATTTGTTCAGTGTGTGTTGGCATTTTGCCTCAGATCCCCACTGAAGTGGGAGCAGGCCAAGCCACACTCATGCCCCCCAAGGCGGGTGCGGGGGCCACCCCCAGGGCTCCGCATGTGGTCACCCATCGACCAGGCCGGCCCACCCCCCAATGAACCACCTCCCGGTCTGAATGCTCCCCCTCCCTGATATATATGTACATGTGCATACATTCACACGCACACATGCATGCACGCACCTGCCTGCACAGGAATGTGCACGCACATCCACATACACACAAGCCTACACACATACTCACACAATTCACACACATGAACCCACATTCATCCCTGGTTGACTTGTGATGCATTAAAAAAAAAGTTGGGTGTGATGCATTAAAAGTATCAGGGAGGTAAGGAGCTTGGGGGTAGCCCAGAGAGTGAAGCCAGCACAGAGGGGAGACCCTGAGGGGACGGGAGAGCACGCAACCGGGCACCCGTAGGTGGACCCCCACACCCAACACCCAGGTGACAGCAGAGAGGGCCCAGCCCGCTAGGGACCTGAGGCAGACAACTTTGTGCTGTGTTCCTAAGTCTGTTAAAGTTCTGTTTTATATAGCCTGTCTATCCCATCCCTGTTTCTTTATAAAATTTAGCAGTGTGTATGGCATTGCGTGTGTTTGTACAGGTGTGTGTGTGTGTGTATGGGTTTTAATTAATCTCTTTTTAATCTCACCTAAAAATTGGTGAGAAAAGCCTTCAATTTGAGGTATTTTCATTTAAATTTATTATTACATTATTGTGGCAGATCAAAAGACTGATATAGAACCAAAAAAAAAAGTGACTTTATAAAGTAATTTATTGTTTAACAAACTTTAACAGATGCAGTCACTTGCATTCCACAGTATCATTATTATTACTATTACTAATCAGTGTTGGGAAGGTTACTTTTAAAATGTATTCCCCTACAGATTACAGATTACATACCCCAAAATGTAGTTTGTAACTTAATCCATTTAATTACTTAAAGTGAGTAACGTAATTTGAATACTTTGGATTACTTGATATTGTCATGCTTTTTAAAACTACATGAATGTACCAACCACATCACACATGTTGTTCTTGTTTGTTCTCTCCAAATTGGCTGTTGAGCCCAAGTCTCCATGAATAAGAAACTGTTTGCTGTAAAGTAGCAAAGACGAGGAAATCTGAACATAAAACTTTTGTCTACTTAAAGACAATAAAAAGTCCAGTCTTTCCTTAACCATATTAAAAATATTATTGATAGAGAAATGCTTTATATATGAGATCACTGGTTTTAGTCCTGGTTTAGACCTGCTTTAGTCCTAGTTTAGTCCTAGTTTAGTCCTGGAATGGGTTAGAGTCCTGGTTTTAGTCCTGGTGTTAGTTCTGGTTTAGTCCTGGTTGAGTCCTGCTTTAGACCTGGTTTAGACCTGGTTTTAGTTCTGGTTTAGTCCTGGGTTAGACCTGGTTTTAGTTCTGGTTTTAGTTCTGGTTTAGTCCTGGTTTAGTCCTACCTTAGTCCTGGAATGGGTTAGTCCTGGTTTTAGTTCTGGTGTTAGTTCTGGTTTAGTCCTGGTTTAGACCTGGTTTAGACCTGGTTTAGACCTGGTTTAGGCCTGGTTTTAGTTCTGGCTGAGTCCTGCTTTAGACCTGGTTTAGACCTGGTTTTAGTTCTGGTTTAGTCCTGGTTTAGTCCTGGACTGGGTTAGTCCCGATTTTAGTCTTGGTGTTAGTTCTGGTTTAGAGGTGCACAGGAGGAAGCGCGGTTTACGCCGCGTCCGCGAGAAAACGTACGCGGCGCACAGGAGGACAGCGGTATCCGCGCAGTAACTACGGAAGGAAACGTGGTCCTTGCGTTCTCAGGTTAATGACGATGATGAAGGTGTGTGTTTGTGTGTGTGTTTGTGTGTGTTTGTGTATAGGACAGTAGTGCAGACATCATGAGTCTATGAAGGTTGTTTTCACCAGTGACATTTAAGTTGTAGGCGATTTTATATTTGTTATTTAATTTTATATTTCACGTCGGGAGAATAATTTCCAAGACACAAATGTGTTTTTACCTGTGCACTGCTGACTCTGTTCTACTGGCTCTTCAACCTCGTCCATTGTGCGACTGACGGCGCCAACGTTAACATGACGTTTACATCGCTCTTACTGCGCGCGTTTTGTGGGGGTTTCCGGCAATCAGTGAAATTACCGAAATTAAAAAATGTATAAATGTGTTTTTTTGTATGTGTGTGTGTTGTTGTCCCAACAACACATAAAAACAGATTTTATAATAAAGCAACTCGCATACAGAAACAGCAAAGTTAGAGATTAAAAATTAGATTAACGTGATTAAAAAAACATAACGCGCTAAATATGACTGTAATTAATCAATCGCAATTAACGCGAGAATTTGACACCCCTTTATATATATATATATATATACACATACATATATATACATATATATATATGTATAAATTCTGGCCTATGTGCACCACCCCCTCCCCCCCAAAAAAATGTCATGATTGCCAGTAGTTGGTCCGAGTGAAGGCCCAGGGTCCAGGTCCACGGTTCTCCACTGCCAATGACACAATGACATCATTCATCTGTGGGAGCTGGATTCACACCGCCAACTTGTGGGTCAGTGGATCTGACCGCTCAACCAATGATGAAAATCATTTTTATTTTCTTTCATAAATTAGAGACGCAGAGATTTCCTTCAGCTGATGTTGGATGCGCGCAGCAGGGGGGATGAGAGCGTGTCTTTGGAGCACTTTGACACTGGAGTCCACAGTGATGATCCTCAAACCTCAGCTTCATTAAATAAAGACAGTAACAGGTAAGGATGTAACGATAAAAGCAAATCTCACTGTACAATATTTATTGCTGTATTTTAGAGATGCTAACAGAATTGAAGAAATGCAACTTTTCCCTTTTAAAAAGCCTTAATGAGATTCATTTGATCTCCCGATAATTTCTGTTATTAGGTTATTTTTTCAGACCAAGAGTTTATTTTCATACTTGACAGTTTGGACTGCTCACTTGTGGCCTTCCTCAGAGTCACATGATGTTGCTGTGACGTGTCCAGTCAGCTGATTTATACAGGTTTTGGTGCTGTCTTCTTATAAACTCGGACGAGGGGGCTTTTTTACTCTTGCACACCTGGGATAATGTGCTGAGGAAGACCACTAGTGAGCAGGTGAAACTGTCAGGTATGAAAACAAAGTGTTGGTCTGAAAAAATAACCTAATAACAAGCCTTTAATGCTACAATACGATCATATTCCAAAGAACTGAGAAAAGTTCACTTCATATCATCTGCACTGAAAAGGAAAAAAAGATCATATATCATCTATATATGGTGACAACCCTCAACATTATTGTGAGACCTTTGACTGTACGATAACACAATATTTCTGTTATTGTCACATCCGTAGCAACAGGAGCCTGTCACTGCAGGAACAGTTACAGAGGCGATCACAGAGAAAGACCATGTCAGAGGACGAGGTCATAGGTCAGGCTTTTGTCTTCCTTTTGGCCGGATATGAAACTACCAGTGGCACACTGGCCTTCACCTGTTACCTGCTGGCTCTGCACCCCGAGTGTCAGCACAAGCTCCAAGAGGAGATAGACCACTTCTACACTCAACATGTGAGTCCAAACATTTATAGACGTACGTATAGACATCAGGTTTAAACGGTCCATATTATACTTTTTTCTGATCTGTGTTATAATGTTTCTTCATCACAAACAGACCCGGAGTTATGTTTTGTTTCATTCACACATGTTTAACACACAAACTCTGCACATTTAGACTGAGTTCTTCTCTCAAAGAGAAAACACTCCACTGTGTTTTTTAAACTCCATACACCTTCACTAGAATCATTTGGATAGTTTAGATTTTAAACCCTGGAATTGCCAATATCTACTGAAGTAAACATGACATCACAAAGTGAAACAGAGCATGTTGAGCTATGGAGATGTAAATAGACTCATAAGAAATTGTTACTCAAACATGTGTGAATGAAACAAAACACAACTCCTTGTCTGTTTTTGATGAGATAACATCATTATAACATGTCTTAAAGCGTACAAGAATCCATTTTGTGTAATATAGCATTTTTTACATTTGTGTTTATTTTATACTAACAACACAATTCAACTTAATTTCTGTTTTATAGGAGTCTCAAGATTACTCAAATGCTCCAGAGTTGAAATATTTAGACATGGTTATAAGTGAATCTCTGCGCATGTACCCACCTGGATTCAGGTAAACACACAACATATATATAATTTATAATGTACTGTATAGTTTCTCCTTATAACCTCTTGTATACAGCTGAGATATATTTGTATTATTGTATTTGTATATTTTATTTTTACTTGCACATGTTCATTTATATAGTTATGCCTTATTTGACACCTGTCTCTTGCTGCTGTTTTTTTTGCTACTTATTTTGAATTTATTATCATTTATATAAATATATTTTACTCTTTGTTATTATATTATATTGTGATCTGTGAGCCACTGTGTCCAAGTAATTTCCCGTGTGGATTAGTAAAGTCTTGAGCAGGCCTGTCAACAGAAATTTAGGGGCCCAGGACCAGGAGCCTCACATGGGCCCCCCTCCAATATAAATTAATAGGATGAAGTTATTTCATTGAAGGTTTGCTCGGGAAATTGAACGTGACTCAGTGGTGAATGGCCAGCGTCTGCCTAAAGGAGCCTGGTTAGAAATTCCAATAGGTTTTCTCCACCACGATCCAGAGCACTGGCCCGAACCGGAGAAGTTCATCCCAGAGAGGTGAGATACAGATTTTAAATACACCTGAACATTGGTTGCCACCTGCCATAAAACTAAAGAAAGAGGAAGAGATATAAATTTTACTCATGAACACATATTTTTGTGTGTGTTTTGGTCTTAAAATGCTCAAATTAACCCGCTCAACATGATCCTTTTGCTGTTTTGTCTGTAAATCAATTCCTATTCCTAATATGGAAGTCGGCTCCAAATTTGCCCTCACTCAGTCCACGTCTTTATTGGTTTTCAGATTCTGGGGGTGAAGAGTCAGATTTCACTATTGATAACATTTTATTACAAATTCCAAAAGGTAAATTCACAAATGTTGAACTTGGTATTTTCTATTATTGGCTAAACCCAAAAACTCACCGTATTACTGCATAATTTTGAACAATATTTTAATAATTCCATCTGTATTTATTAACTTTGGCCTATAGAATGCTGTGATTTAATCTGAAACCCAGTAACACAGTCTATTTTTTGTGAACTAAATGATGTGTGGTTGTTTTTCAGATTCACTCCAGCGGCAAAGGCCACTCGTCATCCTTTTGTGTACCTTCCCTTTGGCGCGGGTCCTCGTAACTGTGTGGGCATGAGGCTGGCACAGCTGGAGATCAAGATAGCTTTAGTAAATCTTTTACGCAGGTTCACCATTGTGACCTGTGATGAAACAAAGGTGAGAAAAAACTCTGATTATAGTTTAACGCTGAGTCCTCAATATAATATATGTCCTTCTGTCTCTGTGCAGGTTCCACTTGAGCTGAAGTCTTCGAACTCTCTGAGCCCCAAAAATGGCATCTATGTGAAAATAATAAAAAGGGAAATGGGTGAGGAGACTGAACAAATCAGCATATGATGCAAAGAAATCATTGGATAAAGGATATTTTTTTTGTCTGGATTCAGAAAAGCTGGAATAATTCTAACTGGAACTGATGATGAGTCTGCTGATGCTACAATTATCTGAATAACTGTTAATATGTTACGTTAACATATTAACGCCTATTCAGTCTGTTGTTCTCTGTTCTATTGTTATTACTATAACTTGCCTTTCAAGATGAAATGTCAGTTCCTAATCTCTGAATTTACAAAATACATTTCCCCAAAAAGTGCAACTTATAGTCCAGTGTGATTTATATATATTTTTTCTTCTTCATTGCGCATTTTTTGACTGGTGCGACTTATACTCCGAAGCGACTTATAGTCCGGAAAATACGATATATATTTTCTTTTGATTCTTCTGTGGAGTTTAACGGCGGCTCACATCCTAGAAGTTGTATTACCCTCATCTACTGCCATTAACAAAAAAGATGCTCACATTCCAGATCTGCTGCAACTCCCAGCCCAAAATACAATAGGTTTAGACTGACCTCTCCATACTCCACCCACGCACCACCGTTATCCTTCCAGTACCAGAGCCACTCCGTCGTGAGGATGTGATTGGGAGGGTGGGACACAGAGGAGGCAGTGGACAGACGGCGCACAGGAGAGCTCCCGTAAATCATTTTATTGAAGTCAACACACTGGACGGCTGGAGCAGAACTGAAACACAACAAAAACTATTTAATGCAAAAAAACAAAAACAAAAAAACAAATACAAGACATTACAGGATTAGAGCAGACTATAAAGACTATAAGAAGAAGGTTTTAGAATAATATAAAAGTGCATGATAATAATAATACAATTTTATTTAGCGCTTTTCGAAACAGCAGTTACAAAGTGCTTCACATTGCCAAAAATGTACAGACCCCCCTCCCCCAATAATAAAACAGAAAACACAAGTAGTAGGCCTGTATGTTCAGTATGTAGTCATTATTTGTGCGATGCTGTATGCTTATATGCATTTTCTAATAAAGCAGTTATGTTTATTTGTTTTATTAAAGGTCGTATATTACACAAAACTGATTCTTACAAACTTTAAGTCGTGTTAGAATGTTGTTTCCTCATCAAAAACAGATCTGGAGTTGTGTTTTGTTTCATTCACACTGTCTGTCTACATCTCCAAAACTCAAAATGCTTAGTTCTACTTTGTGATGCCATGTAGTGGTATTTTTTTAAGCAGCAGTGTTTCCTAGAAAACCACATTCACATCACAGATAAGCCTGTGTTTCTGTCAATCATTATATCATCTTTGCACTATTTCCAGCCTATTACAACCTCTTTTATATAACTGTATTTATATTAAGATATTTGTGTTTTACATGTGTGAACTACTGTATCCAAGTCATTTCCCTTGTGGATCAATAAAGTCTGTCTAAGTCTATTCTACAGTTTCAGTAGTTGTTTACTTTCAGGTTAAATTCCTCATGGACTTCTCAAATGTATTTTTTATGGATACCAGTGAGTGGCCAGTGACCTTTGCTCTGTTCCTCCTTTTTCTCGGTCTTCTCTATTGGTATGTAAAAAAAAAATAAATAAATAAAAAAAATACAAGATAATCTCTGCATGTCCTCTGGTAACTGAGTTTTGTAGGTATTCTGTTTACCCGTTTTCTGTGCTGTCAGAATGTGGCATCAAACATCCCAAACCTTTGCCCTTTTTGGGGAACATTTTTCTATTTCGTGAGGTAAGTCTGTTTTAGATAAAGAGCGGTTTATTCTTGGTTTATAATGCTGTTAGATTATCAGTGCTCATCAGGGAAATATTTTTAAAAACATATTGAAAGTCAAGTTAAAGGTCCTGTATTACACTTTGTTTGTTTATATGGAGTTGTCATTGCTCTGCCTGGAAGGTTCCACAGTATGTCTTTAAACAGGTCTACCTTATATTTATTCAATTACATGTGATTTTATTGCTCAAAAATATGAAAAATGTATTTCCTTCAGGATAAATAAAGTATTATCTATTCTGTAAATTGGTCTCCATGAAGATAGAAAGGTTTAATGCCATACTGTGAAACATTACAGACAAAGCAATAACATCTCCATGGAGGAAATTCTTTGACGGACCTTCCACCAGAAAAGTTACACAGTGCACCTTTAAGCCATGTTGCCTCATCAAAAACATACCACTCAATCATGTGTGAATGAAACAAAACAAAACTCCAGGTCTGTTTCTGATGAGGAAACATTATAGCATAAATACTAAAATAGTGTAATGTGGGCTCTTTAAATATTACACTTATAATTTAAATGATGTATATTTCTGCAGGGTTTCTTTAATTCTTTGACGGATCTCATAAAAACACATGGATGAGTTTGTGGGTAAGTATAACTATATAAACATTTGTGATATACATATATCACGCTGGCAGTGTTGTACATGTGTCTCTAATAGCAGAATGTTAAGCAGTTACAATGATGATACAAATCAGCTCACCTGTTTTAGTTCCAACCAAGTCGGCTCTTAGTGGTCAGATTGTGTTAAAATAAAGATCAGATTGTCTAATTTGAGTAATTTGAGTTTAGTTAGTGTACTGAATCGTTTTGAGAAAAGGTACAAATACGAGAACATTATATTTCACGCTGTACAAACTTAAATTATTTATAGTGTAACAAACCAATAATAAAAATCAACAGTCTCTTCCCATTTCCCAGTACTTTTGTTCTGTCCACTGCTGTATTGATTAACGTCATGTTTATTTTATATTTTACACAGTCTGGGCTTGGTTAGATCGATCCAATACATTGTTCTGTTTAGAGAATTTAAAAAGCAACGAGATTCAGGAAACAACGTGTGTTTGTCCAGTAAAATCGAACCAAAACACAACAAATCATTTCACAATCGGCAGTTTTCCACCTGCTTCTCCCACTGTGTCCTCCCCGAAGACCTGCTTCGACACGGGCACAACAAATTCAAAATCTTTAATGAATTCCCTCTTTTCTGAGAGACAAAATCCAGCCACACAGTCTCTTACGGCATTATTGTTTTAATCCCACTTAGAATTCAAATATTTACTTTGCAATATTGTTGTTAAAGGTACACTGCACAACTTTTCTGCTGGAGTCTCCATAGAGATATTATTGCTTTGCCTGGAACGTTCTATGGTATGACATTAAACATTTCTGTCTAGCATGTATTCATTACAGTGTTTCTTTTGCCCAAAAATAAAATAATTCCTTCTGTAAACAGGGGAGACTCTCCACAGGTCTGAATTGTAATGTAGCGTAGTGCAGTAACCTGCTTGCCTCTCTTGTGATAGGTTCAATCTGTACTGCGGAACATTCTAGACCAAGCAAGAACAGCTCCATGAAGACAAGGAGGTGGTGGACCCACCAAAAGAAATCTTATGCAGTGCACCTTTAATAAATGTTATTTTTATATGTGCACTTAACATGATTATATAGATAGAAAGATAGAAATATATTATGCAAAATCAGCATTTTGGGAATTAAACCACGTCATCATTTTGAGGAAGGAGATAACTACACTGAAACTAATACACTTTAGTTGTTTACAGTAATGAGTATGTGTTATTGGTTAAGTTATGGAGTAAGAAAGCTGTCAAAAATATTCGTGCGCATAAAATAGAAATCCGTGCGTATTTGGGAAATCCGTGCATATTTGGCTGTAGTTGCGCATAAAATAAATATTTGTAAACTCTCAAATGAGTCCAGTCGTACATAAAATATATTGTGTGTATTTTATCCATCAGAATACGAATTGAAAAATTACGACGTCATGAATTACAATCACGAAATGAAAATGTACGATTACGCTTTCATCAATACGAATACGAATTCACAGACGGAACTTTACTGCCAAAAATACGTCATCACTTCAGACATTATTCATCGAGCAGAAGAAACATCGATCAAGATCAAGACTGCGCATGCTCAAGTTTGTAGCAGAGGGTAAACACAGAGTAATAGCACAAGAAGCTACAACAATGACCAACAAGTGGGTTAATTAAAATCTATTGTAAAAATGTCTTGAATTCGGGAACCGAACACTGCTGTATAATATTGTGTAGAAACACTTCCTTTGAACGGGAAATTGCACCTATATGTTAGATAACATAGTGGAGCCAGTTGGCTAACATCCGACGTAACGTTATCCCAGGGCTAATTAGCAAATATTAGGTTCTCTGTATGTTTAGATTAAAACATTCACTTCATTTTTACAATAGATTTTAATTAACCCACTTGTTGGCCGCTGTTGTAGCTTCTTGTGCTATTACTCTGTTTTTACTCTGCTACAAACTTGAGCTGCGCAGTCTTGATCTTGATCGATGTTTCTTCTGCTCGATGAATAATGTCTGTGAAGTGATGACGTATTTTTGACAGTAAAGTTCCGTCTGTGAATTCGTATTCGTACTCGTACTGATGAAAGCGTAATCGTAAATTTTCATTTCGTGATTGTAATTCATGACGTCGTAATTTTTCAATTCGTATTCTGATGGATAAAATACACACAATATATTTTATGTACGACTGGACTCATTTGAGAGTTTACAAATATTTATTTTATGCGCAACTACAGCCAAATATGCACGGATTTCCCAAATACACACGGATTTATATTTTATGCGCACAAATATTTTTGACAGCTTTCTTACTCCATATTAAGTCCATTGAACAACCCAGGCTCTTCTCTGTAGAGTTTGCATGGATTGCAATCCTGACACTTTGCAGTCGCATCACACTGAGGGTGTTCTACATGTATGTGTATTGACGGAATGTTCATCATTTACCATAAAATACTCAAAAACTCAAGACAAAATACAAAATGGATTTAAACAGCACATTTTCAGGAGCTTGTGATCAATACAAGCATTCACTGTCCTGTTTAGGTGTTTGGGTTAGTGAAAAAGTATTAGCTAATGTAGGGTGACCAGACGTCCCTATTTACCCAGGACAGTCCCAGGTTTGAGCCCTGTGTCCCCTGTCCCAGCAGATTTATACAGAACCAGTGATTTGTCCAAGTTTTATGCAAGAAATGTCCCTGGTGTCTCTATAAAAAATAGTCAAAGTAGTGGGACACTTGAAAAATAAGGTTTATGCCGCTACTCCAACAATTATACGTTAATGTCTAAATAGCAGCATGTCGAAATAGTGGAATGTCTAAATAGCAACATGTTGGAATAGCGGCATTTTGGAATAGCAGCATGTAACCCATGTTCCTGCCCCTAATGGCTGAACTAACCCCTCTTAGCATTTTCTGAAGATGAAGATCCTTATTGTTTACTTTGTTTTACTCAGACCGAAACCAAAACAAATGAACTAACTAAACAACTAGTGCGATAGTTTAAGAATAGCTAGCTTCTCACTTCAGACAGATATAAAGTGGCTCTATAACTGAAGTTTGATTGATTGAAATAGGAAGTGAGCATGAGCACAATTCCAGCTCCATCAACTCTGGCTCCAGATCACCTTGTATTGAAAAAAAAACATCACCCCTCTCTCTGTAATTGCTGCTTGTCATTTTGGTCTTAAACTGTTAATTTTAACCCACTCTACATGATCTCCATTGTTTTTTTTTTCCACTATTTTGTCCGTAATTAAATTCCTATTCCTAATAGGCTCTATTCACGCTTACACAAACCAGGAGATGTTTGGATGACACGATTACAACTTCCAGCGGGCTCTGTTCACGCTAGTAAGTTTGACAAAATCTAGGAAAAAAGGTTCAAATGGCCCAGTTTTCTTCATCTTCATGTCATTGTAAAGTTCCATTATGTTCAGCTAATCAACAATTACAACCATACCTCAGTTTTCATCATTTCTCCACTGACACACAACTCTGAGCACACTGAGTACATATGATTACAGTAGAAGAGATGAGGGCGCCAAATTCAAGATGATCAATGGGTTTTATCACAGTTGGTCGGCGAGCCCAATGTCGGGAAGTACACCAGAAGTTGTCATCTCATGTTTCCAAACATCTTCCTGGTTTGTGACTTAAGCATGAATAGAGCCTATATGGAACTCGACTCTAAATTCGCCAGTATAACTGCAGGACTCAGTGAGCTTCATTTGACTGGAGCCAAACGCTATGTGCGGTTCCTTTAGTCCACTTCTTTATACAGTCTAGTCTATGGACAGAACTCACCAGCGCCCTGACAGATCTGAAGAAGCAACTTTACTGTGTGGCGAAGCATGTTCACTCTTAAAAACTTTTGTCCAGTTAATAGAATTCATTTTTCTTTCAGGGCTCAAAAGACACTGGAATTAATGCTGTGTGTAATGTCACGATACCAAAATTTCAAACTCGTTTTTGACGTCCTTTTATTTTACCCTGTGGTCTTATATCTGTGTAATCTCTCAGTCGTCCGTGTGGGTTCTATAGTGGTCCATGGGCTGATTCAGACTAGTATATGCCCAAGATCATTAAAAAGTTATTCAGGAAAGAGTCATTTCTGTCCTCTGAATGACTTTTTTAAGTATCAGTACCTGCTCAAATGAGTATCTAGTTTTGATACTAGGTTTGGTATCAATATCTGATTTTTGATACTTTTGCCCATATTACTCTATTTTCTGATCTACGTCATAATAATGCTGTTTCCTCGTCAAAAACACACCCGGAGTTGTGTTTTGTTTCATTCTCACACGAGCAGAACTAAGTAACATTTTTATTTTAATTAATGTCTCATAGACCCGCTGATGGTTACGTATGACATTTTGGGGTGTTTGAAGGGTACAGTGGCGCCCCCAGCTGTCTCTGGGTGGAAAAACCAGACATGTAACTTGGTTTCCACCGACGCGGTGCAGCTCTCAGGGCTCTGTTCTCGTTCACGCGAGAGTCAAACTGCTTTACGGCACTTCAACATACACACCATGGATCTATTAAAATAAGTGGATAGGGTTTTGCTGCTTGTAGCTGCCTCGAGTTGACTAGTGGTCACTCACTGGAACTACAGCGGAAAAAATCCCATGAGCCTAGAGGAGATTTTTCTCATAGAGCACAATGTAATTACAAACTGCTTGTGTTCGGCTGACAGGGCAACTACAACTTTCAAAAAAAAATCTGATTTTTCTGGCATTTTTTACTTATTTTTAGATCATAAACTTTTTCTCAGCTCAAAATCCTTCAGTTGTCTTAGCGATCACGTGATACACGAGCACGCGCTCCGTGCGTGCGTTCTGGTGTGTCCATGGGAGAAAAGGGCACCACTGCGCACGCTCGGTCGGCCCACAGCCACCGGAAGTACCTAGCCGGGCTAGGCTAACTGGAATCATGCGCCACTGAGCTCGGTCCATTAACTTGAATGGGCGGTCATTTTGGAACCCCGGGGCTTGATACACACAGGTAACCGAGTTGTGACACACCCCTTACTGGCGCTATCCGCAGTGCACTGAAAAAATAAATATCTAGTGTTTATTTGTGAGGTGTCAGCCATGGCACAACCAGCTAAGAGACAGCGGAAGCTTTTGTCTGAGGAGGAAGGAAAAGAAAACGTGAATGGGACAGAGCCTGAGCTCACAGGAGTCAATGTGGGGAAGAAGTTTGAGGAATAACAGAGCTCAAGGGAAGAGAAGGAGTGACGCAGATATTGTTACTGAACACATACATTTCATGTGCATTGCTCGTATCATTGTTATAGTTATGATACTTGAGTAATTGTTAACTTTAGTACGCAGTTATCTTGGTGGATGCTGTTATTAGCTTGCTCCGTTTTTCAGTGTAGTGATGAAGCTGAACCATTACTGACACATATTTGTATAAAAACTTTGATTTGAGCTGCTCATGTCTCATCTGCTGCAGGGTGTGTACAACTTGTGTTTTCACTGAGCAAAAACAAGTGCAATTTGGAAATTTAGCCCTGACGTGATCTCTGACTACATTAATTAAGGAGAAAATGTTACCTTAGTTCTGCTTTAACAATATTACCGCAATAAAGTGTAGCAAATACACTTTGCTACACGTAGAATAGTAGTAGCGGTGACTATGTAGTAAGAAAGTAATTACTAGTTAATATGACGCAGTGCAATAGTTATGGGCTAGTGACCAGAAGATAAGGTGCGGCTCAGGGAGAGAGGAGACAGAGACTGAATTGGATTTGCTGGTACCATGTATTAAGACAAAACAAAAGACAATATATTAATGAATGCTTGAATGGCCATTCAGTAAAAACCCAAACTTCACAATAATCTAGTGAGGTAGTTAATACAAAGAACAATCGGGATTGAGAGTCCAAAAAACAGATTGATCCGATTGCATAGGTCAAACAGTCACAGTTTGCCACGCATAGTTGGAGATATGGAACGTACGACCAGAGCGGGAGTTCAGAGTTATAAGTGTTCGTGAGGAGTGCCGGTGAGTGGTGATAATTGAGGTTGGTCGTAGAGCCAATGCGTGGAAGGTGTGAGAGTTTTTAACGCTGGCTACAAGAGCCTCCTACCAGCCCGGACAGAGGAAGTGGAGGTGTCGGGGTTCCTGGCAGGAGTTAGTTGAGTGTCAGGGTTCCAGATCAGAACCTGAGCTTAAAGCTCGCCATCTGAACCTGGCCTGTGTAAACAACAGGACCAAAGTAAAATCAGTGTGCAGAAATTCATGTATAAATATAATTAAATAACACTAGTGGTATTATAAAATATATATAAATACTAATTAATATTCAAATATTGTACAATATACTAGACTGTTGATTAATTAATCAAAATAATTAAAATGATTAATTAAAAATCCTTTTTGAATTAAAGTGCATGAAAATAACATACATTCAAATAGCATAGCAGCTTTGGATTTAAAGTGCTAAGTGCTAAAGGCAGTTCAATAATTTAAGGCACAATGTTAAGCTAAAAAACGCTACAAAGTGCAAAGTAAACAAGTGGACACTAAAAGACAATAAAAGTAATCATTTGATGGTGATTACATATCAAATTGGACCACAATGGTGCAACAGAAATGATTAGAAATTTGGCATAAACAAGGCTAGCCGGACCCATAGAAACAATAGGAGGCGGCTAAGATAAGCTAACCGTACCAACAAATGGGGAGACTCGGCGTGGCTTACCAATTCCGTGCGATCGTCACTATACGGCTCGCTTGGGCACTCAAAGGGCAATGGTATTTGGCTCCTACAAGTTAACATTTAAAACGGTGAGTTTAGTAACTTGTCATCGCGTATTAAGGCAAATTGAGGCTTAAAAACATACCTATAGCACGCGCTCTCGTTTATCTCTCTCGCGTCTGCCGCGCTTCCGGGTTTCGCGCTAATATACGCTCCTAATTGGGCGACCGCGGTCACATCATCGGACGCACGCAAAGGGACGCAACCAGAGAGCAGGAGCGAGGCAAGAGAGTTTGTTGCTAAGGCGGTTTTGTCACCCGCGTTACAAAAGCCCTGCTTACTGAAAGCCCTCTCTGTTTGCGGATATCCAAAATGAGCCTTCAACAAAACCAAGAGAACTAAGAAACAGGACAACAGAGAATCAGAACCCAGGAGAAAGGGGGTAACTATTCCTTACATGGCTGGTGTTTCTGAAAAATTACAGAGCATCTTTCAGACAACATGAGATCCCGGTCTATTTCAAACCTACAAACACTCTAAGACAGAGACTGGTCCACCCAAAGGACAAAACACAGAGCCACAAACAAAGCAATGTGGTCTACTCCATTCAGTGTAGTGAAGACTGCGGTGAGCGCTACACTGGAGAAACTAAATAGCTACTTCACAAGAGGCTGTACCAACACAGATGAGAGAGCAACACAGGACCTCAGTCTGCTACATCTCCACCTAAAAGCCATGGGCCACTCCTTTGATCACAGCGAGGTAAAGATTTTAGCCAGAGAAAAGAATTGGTTTGAGAGGGGAGTGAAAGAAGCCATTTTTGTTAAGAAAGAGAATCCTTCTTTAAACAGAAATAGAGACCATCTATCTCCTATTTACAACTCCATCCTCAAACCTAAATCAAAACAAACAAGAGAACAACAGGTGTAGCCAGGTCCGGTCCAGAGGTGTGGAAGCTCCATTATGGCCATGAATTGTTATGCTAATTAGATCCCACACCCTGTACAGGTCAATAGGCCGAACTAACTAACAGAAACTGTAAACAAGTAGGTGTGTTGGTTTCAGTTAGTTAGCTCCTCCCTGCAGATATAAGGAAGTGTCCATCAGCGTCTGACCGGAACTGAAGAAGCAGCTTGGATGAGCTGCGAAACGTCTTCAACCAAACTAACTTTTGTCCAGTCGACAAACTGAATTTTCTCCTCGCCAATATTATACTTTTCACTTCGGGGTCCAACTGGCATCATACTTAACAGCTATATACACGTGATGGATAAATGTAAAAAGCTTTAGGCCAATTTTTCCGGCAGTTGATGCAGTCTGTCAGTGGATCTGTTTAATGATACAGCAGTGAGCGTGAATTAGATCCATAACCTGCTTTTGCTGTTCAAAATACAATATTCACGAGGATTAATATTTGATGGAGAAACACACCTCTCTGTGGTTTTGGGACGTGCTGATCATTTTCATTTCAAATTTCTCTTCCCTCAAGTTTCAGCAGGTTTGTATTGAACTTCCTGAATAATGTGGATCAGTGGGTCTACAGCAGGATGCAACTGTGATTTTTAGGTTCTCGTGTAGACACTAAACCCCTCTGGATAATCTATGATGTGTTGTAAGATAAATGATCTTTAAGTCATGTTATAATGTTGTTACCTCAACCCGGTGTTGAGCTTTGTTTCATTCACACGTTTGAGTAGCCATTTATTATTAGTCTGTCTACGTCAGAGGTGGGACCAAGTCATTGTTTTGCAAGTCTCAAGGATTTGACCTCAAGTCCGAGTCAAGTCCCAAGTTGTTCAGTAGAGATGGTCAATTCCAGGGCTGAAATTATCCAAATGATTTTAGTGAAGATGTATGGAGTTTTAAAAGCACAGTGGTAACACAGGAAGAACTCCATTGGTGTGTGCCTGTTTTTCTTGGAGCTATAAACCACCTGTAATTGAGTAAATGTAAAGAAGAGCTGTTTAATGTCATACTGTGGAACATTCCAGGCAGAGCAATGACATCTCCATAGAAACAAACAGGTTACAGACCAACCAAAAAGTAACAAAGTGCATCTTTAATATTGCAAGTTGTTCTTATTGTCATTTTGATAACAGTTTACATCAACAGTCTGCAAATTCCAGCTTGTACCAGTGCTTGTTGTTGTGGATCCGGTCAAGTGGTAACGGAAGGAAACGGGCAGATTTTTTACATTCAAATAGCTCTTATTCAGAAACTAGAGGGACTATTGAAATAAGTAAGGTATTAGAATGTAGGAAAGAGTTAACACTCAAGTTGTTGACAAAAAATTTAAAAACTCATGTCGGTAACGGAGTATTAAAGAGCCGGAGACTAGACTACGCAGCCTAACCCCCACTGCTATTCTTAAATCACTTTAATAACACTCAAACTATCACTTTAACTTTAAAACCACAAAGCAGATAACTCCGGCAACACTCAAAAGCTGTCACTTGACCTTAAATGACACAATAGATATAATTAACAACACTCAAAAGCTGTCATCTGACCTTAAATGACACATTAAATATAATTAACAACACTCAATAATGTCTCTTAACCTTAAAGACACAACATATATAACTAACAACACTCAATAATGTCTTTTAACCTTAAGACACAACATATATAACTAACAACACTCAATAATGTCTTTTAACCTTAAGACACAACATAAACAACTTTAACAACTCTTAAAGTAGCACTTGGAGAACACTTACAATTTTACTTAGCTCTAGAAACTGTCATGTTCATGTTATTGCTGAAGAACGAGGCGTGCTTTGTGTTCAATAATTCCTTCTTTTTAATACTCCGTAATGGCGGTGAACTCTCATGTACAAGTGCTACCACTTCTGTTAACAACACATACATATAACACTGCGGCGCCCCCGTGTGGCACACGCCATTATAGCTACTGATCATAACATCCCCCTTTCTTTGAAGATGAACAATACACAGTAGTATTAAAATGACAAAATACTTCTTTTTTTTTTATTTTTTAACGTTACCAAATAGCTAATAATAATGAACCATTAGCAAAATGTATGGAGCAACAATGCTCAAATAAAATGAAAGTACCTTAGAACAAATACCTTTTCTTTTTTTTTTTTTTTTTTAAACATTTCTTTTCAACCTTATAAGTTCAGTCTGTCTGGTTTCTTTACTTCCCGTGTCGACCTTCTCAGTTCTTGTTTATCTGGTATAGAGTTCGCATTACAGTTCATAGGAGGTGCAGAAGGTGGATCTGGGGGAGTATCACTGGGCTCACTGGCTGTTGGTGGAGTCTTAAGGAGACTGCGGCGATTACGCCGGAGCACCTGTCCATCCTCAGTTCTCACTGTGAATGATCGTGGAGCCACCTCCTGTAACACAATTCCTCTTGAGTTCCAGCCATCAGCATCCTCGATCCTGACTGTGTCGTTCCTCGCAAGAGAAGAGAGTGGTTTGGATGAAATGTCATAAAATGCCTTTTGTTTCTTTTTCTGTTTGAGTTTGTTGTTCAGTTTTGCATGTTTCCTTTGTGAAATAACCCTTGTGTAGCTAGGAAGCGTTGTGCGCAATTTTCTGTTCATTAATAGTTCTGCAGGTGACAGTCCGCACTCAAGTGGAGATGCACGATAACTGAGAAGTGCCAGGTAAGGGTCAGAGTTACTATCCGTTGCTTTCTTGAGCAGCTGTTTCAGAATGTGGACACCTTTCTCAGCTTGTCCATTTGACTGTGCATAATGTGGACTTGAGGTGACATGGCGGAACTCGTACTGCTCTGCAAACTTCTGCCATTCCCTGCTGCTGAAACATGGGCCATTATCACTCACTACGATTTGCGGGATGCCATGTCTGGCAAATATCGACTTGGTGTGAGTGATCACGCATGCTGATGATGTATTTGTAAGTAGTGCCATTTCAGGAAAGTTGGAGAAATAGTCTATGACTACAAGATAGTCTTTGCCTTTAAGGTGGAACAGGTCCATTCCAACTTTGTGCCAAGGTGATGTGTGCTGTTCCGGTATCACCATTGGCTCTTTGCTCTGCCTGCTCCTGTGTTTTTGGCAAGTTTCACATTTACTCACCAGAGTCTCAATGTCTTTGTTTAATCCAGGCCAGTACACTGACTCTCTCGCCCTCCTTTTACATTTTTCAATGCCAAGATGTCCTTCATGTATCCTGTTCAAAACATCTGGCCTCAAGACTTGTGGGATAACTATCCGTTCTTTCTTTAGTAAGAGTCCATCAACAAAGCTCAATTCTCCTCGGACATGGTAGAAGTGGGGACAAGAACCAGCAGGCCATCCTTCGTCCATGTTCTGAATGACACGCTGCAGTTCTGTGTCCTGTGATGTTGCTTCAGCTATTTGTCGTGATTTTGCGTCAGATATAGGCAGTGCACTTGACACAAAGTTAATGTGGCTTTCAATGTCCTCATCTGTGGTACTCACACTGTTTTCAGCAGGTGCTCTGGACAGGGCGTCTGCGCAAGCACCAGGTGTTTCCCAGGTGTATAGATCAGTTCAAAATCATATCTTTGCATTTTCATCATTAAACGCTGGATCCTCGGTGACATTTCATTTAGGTTTTTCTTAATGATGGAGACCAAAGGGCGGTGATCTGTTTCCACCGTGAAAGATGGTAGTCCATAAACGTAGCTGTGAAACCGTTCCAGTCCGTAGGCCAAACCCAAACACTCCTTTTCAATTTGAGCGTACTTACTCTCTGCTTTTGTCATGGCCCTTGACGCATAGGCTACTGGTTTCCAGTGTTGATCCTCAGCTTGCAAAAGTACCGCTCCAATTCCATCTTTGGATGCGTCAGTTGATACTTTGAGCTTTTTTGGTGTGGTCATAGTAGGCTAAGACTGGTGCTGTAGTAAGAGTCTGTTTAAGTCTTTGCCATTCTTGCTCATGTCTGGTAGACCACTTAAAGTCACAGTCATTGTGCAAGAGCTCACGGATGCAGGATGTCTTTGCTGTGAGATTAGGAATGAATTTGCCTATGAAGTTGACCATTCCCATAATGCGCAAAACGCCTGTCTTGTCTGTTGGTCTTGGCATGTTCCGTATCGCTTTTATTTTGTCTTGATCTGGTTTAACACCTTTGGCTGTGAGTTTGTCTCCCAGAAAAAGAATCTCCTGCACTGCAAATTCACACTTGGCTCTGTTGAGTTTTAGGCCATGTTTTTGAATGCGTTCCATCACTTTGTATAGTCTTTGATTGTGCTCCTGGAGAGTTGAGCCCCATACAATTATGTCATCTATGTAGACTCGAACTCCCTCTAAGCCCTCAATGATCTGTTCCATTGCTCTGTGGAATATTTCTGGTGCTGACTTTATTCCAAATGGCAGTCTAAGAAAACAATACCTCCCAAAGGGTGTATTAAAGGTACAGTACTTTGTGCTTGTCTCATCAAGTCTTAACTGCCAAAACCCTTGTGAAGCATCAAGCTTTGTGAAATAGCTAGCTCCTGCCATTTCACTTATTATTTCCTCACGTGTAGGTATCTGATAATACTCTCTCTTGATGTTCTCGTTCAGATCTTTTGGATCCATACATGTTCTTAGCTCTCCATTCTTTTTCTTTGTGACCACCATAGAGTTGACCCAATCTGTGGGCTCCTGAACCTTTTTAATTACACCCAGATTGGTCATTCGGTCTAGTTCTTTTTTGAGAGAATCACGCAGTGGGGCTGGGACCCTTCGAGGTGCGTGTACAACTGGCTGTGCCCCTTCTTTTAGCTGTATTTTATATGTAAAGGGCAGTGTACCAAAACCTTTGAAAACATCTGTAAACTGCTTTACTATTGAGTCAGTATCGGATTTAACATGTTTCTCAATACAGTACACTCTTTTGACCAGCCCCAACTCTTCACAGGATGTATCACCCAGCAACGACTCAAATTTTTCATTCACAACAAAAAAGTTTATATTGTGTACTTTACCTTTTACAGTTACCTTCAGTTTGCAAGTGCCTAAAACACTCTATTGGCTGCCCATTGTAATCTTTCAGACCTGCCCTTTTCTTGTATATTTGTGGCTTTATCTGCATCTCTCTAATGTCAGACATGCTAATGAGATTAGCTTTTGCACCAGTGTCCAGTCTCATAGTAACAATAGTCCCATTTACCTGCAGAGGAGCTAACCATTTGTCCTCATTGGTACCACGGTTAACCTTTTCCTGATCATTTGCACAGTTCACGAGGCCAACAAAGAACGTGTCACTTAAATCTGTGTCAGGACTGTCATCCACGATATTCACATTTCTGCCTTTCTTTCCCTCTTTCTTTTTGGAGAAACATTGTTTGGCAAAATGATTCCTCCCATGGCAGTTGGAGCATATTTTCCCAAAAGCTGGGCATTGCTTTGGCTTGTGCTGTGTTGCGCAACGCTTGCAAAAGAACGCGCCGTCCTCGGTCCGCTGTGCAGGACGGGTCTGTTGTTGGCGACGTCCCCTCTGAAACGACACTGCGCCGACTGCCGCTCCGTCGCTCATAGGTGTTGTGGTGGAGATCTCACTGAACGTTTTAATGTGCTTGTGTGACACTTCGTTCGCTCGGCATATCTTTATGGCTGCTTCTAGAGTCAAATCCGTTTCGCGCAGAAGCCTCTCTCTTAACTTTTTGTCTTCAACGGCAAAAACGATTTGGTCTCTGACCAGCGAGTCTTTCAATGTCCCGATGCCGCAAGACTGCGCCTTTAAACGCAGCGCGGTCAGAAAACCGTCGAATGGCTCATTCTGAAGCTGTACACGAGATCTGAACATATATCTTTCATATGTTTCGTTTTTCTTTGGAGTGCAATGTGCTTCAAACTTTGCAAGTACGACCTCCAACCTCTCAGTATCTTCAGCCGTCTCAAACACGAACGTATTGTAAACTTCAATGGCCTGTGGCCCGGCCAAAGTTAGCAAAAGCGCTACCTTCCTCGTGTCCGGTTTTGTTTCCAGCCCCATTGCAGTCACATACAGCTGAAACTGCTGCCTGGAGACACGCCAATTTTCGTCGACATTGCCCATCAATTTCAAGTTCTCTGGTGGTTTTAAATCCATGTCGGATTCTCCGGTGGTTGCTCAGCTTACTCGGTTTACTCCTGGTACCATGTCATGTTCATGTTATTGCTGAAGAACGAGGTGTGCTTTGTGTTCAATAATTCCTTCTTTTTAATACCCCGTAATGGCGGTGAACTCTCATGTACAAGTGCTACCACTTCTGTTAACAACACATACATATAACACTGCGGCGCCCCCGTGTGGCACACGCCATTATAGCTACTGATCATAACAGAAACCACCTTATGACATGCTCTATGCTCTATCTCACACTCATTCACCAAATACTCATTCTTAACAGTGCCTCAAAGGATTTAACCAGTTTTAGCTTTACACCAAAAACATATTCATTTATCCTTAGCAGTGCCTCAAAACATATAATCAAATTTAGCTTGCATCAAACATTGCGTCAGAGAGTTTCCCCCAACATTGCTTTTCTTGTAAGAAACTCACCTAAGATGCCTGGATGACTGGATGACTGTATGTGCTCGTGGTATGAAGATGTGTATATTAATTAAAGGGAGAGACTCAACAAAAGATCCCAACAAGTGATTTGTCTTTGTCTTATTTTTCAGCTTTTTATTACATTATGCGCTACTCTGTCGCTGGTGTCAACGTGTATTGTCATGCAAAAGTTTGCTCACTCAGGGTTTTGACGCCCAGGTGTGCTCATGACCCAATTGACCTGGTTTCCAGCTCACTTGGCAGCTGCTATTTTATCAGAAAGCTTTATACAAAAATAATCAGGACAAATCACCTGCAAGTACCCTTTTGGAGAAATTCCCCTGTGACCAGGTAAGATCTAGAGCACGGCCTAGTCCGAATCGTCGATCTGACCTCCTAAGCCAAGTTACAGCCGGAGGGCTCAATGCCAAAGCCAAAAATCAGGATCGTAAATTTGCATCAGATTTTTTCAGTATTTATCTAGGGTCACAGGGCTCCACCCAGGTATATGCAGATGATCAAAACGTCACACACATATCATACATTTTTCCATATACAAGCAGCACTTCACAAAAACCGCAGACACCCCTCGTGCAATGCCTCTCCCCCCAGGTGCGAAACTAACTGCCACTCCGCTTCTTTGAAGGAGCAGGAAGTTCGCCCCCGTGTTGTATGCGGGCTTCCTATGGACCGCATAGCACAACAGTTCACCTCAGTGTCAAACAAAGGTCAATTGTCAAAAGAACATAAAGTCTTTAACTTTTCCTGCACACAAACATAGCAGTTACAGAAATTTAATGCAAAACAACCCAGATCTGACAATTAAATTGAAAAAATTAAGCAAATCAATATAAAAGAAACAAGTCAGGTTAAATCAAAACAGAACAGGTAACTTAAGCTAATATAGATCACAAAAACAATTCTAATATCTAAATCAATCACTCTCAATCTCTAATGCTCTAATAGTCATTTGTTTAATAAGACAAAGCATTATGAACATCTCCAGCTCAGCGTCCGGGGCCCTTCAGGAGGTTTACGCCAAAACCTTCATTTTTTCACTCCATCCGAGGGGCCTGTCCCAAGGCTCTTAACACGGAGGGAATGAAATATGCAGCACTTTTTGGGCAATAAATACAAACAGCGATAACTAGCGGTTCTCACTTACATATCCTTAACAAAAAGGTTTGAATATTTGCTTCATATAGTTTTCTACCATATGGTACAAGATTAGGTTGAAAAACCTCTTACTTTTTGAGTAATGAGATTTTTTATTAAGAAAGTTCATGGTAACGGAGGGAAAAGTAACGGAGGGAAAATTGTGCAAGCAAGTAGAAGGTGCATGATTTTGCATAATTTGTCAGCTTTTTTCTTCCAAATATTTTAATATTACTTCAAAATGAAAGGAAACTATTTCTATAAAATATGTCAGTCCTTCCAAGCAAATTTTTATCATTATAAAAACATAAAAAAAAAAAAAAAATCATGTACCTTCATCAACAGTTCAAAGATCGAATAACACAAGATATGATGAAATACATCAATTTATTGACATGATTTGCAGGTCTTTGAAATCTGGGAAATAATTTTTGTTCCATGTTGCATACATGGTCTGTTTAAAACGTATGGAACTTTAGAACCAAAAATGGTACAGAAAAAAGGTAAACAGTTTCATAAACTAGAGTACATATGTATCTGTTGAATATTTTGCATTAACTTGAATTTTTGGCCTTGCTGTATACTTCTGCTTGACCGGACCCAGAGACTTAATAATACATTTTATTTAATGCTTTGGTTGTGTTTGATTCAACAGTGGTTTATTCAAGTGCATTTTTGTTAACAAGTCCTTGCTGTGAGCCAGACTACATTAGACTAGTCCTGTGTTAACAAGTGTTTTATTTAGGCCTGTTGTTTTTGGTTGTCTTACAGTTCCTGTGTTAAATGTTATTTACAAAGTAAGGTTTATTGATCTTTGAGAGGGTGTATTTGCATTTTTTTTTATTCAATTTTTATTCATATTAAGTTGAAATCGGTCTCAAAATGTCAATATTATTGTTTATCACAATAAATTCTTGGTCAATTAATCGACCAGCAAAATCTGTTATCGTTACAGGCCTCACTATATTTAGGCTGAATTCTTCTCTGAAACTTTCTGATCCACTTTGTGATGTCATGTAGTAATATATACACCTTCATGAGAACATTTTGATAATTTCCACCTTGAAATTTCCAGTTTGTACTAATCAGAAGGTAAAAAGTAGATGAAAACTACAGCGTCATGAGGTCACAAGGTGGAACAGAACATTTTGAGCTTTGGAGATATAGACAGACTAAAAATAAAGGATTACTCAAACGTGTAAATGAAACAAAACAGCTCA
Source organism: Boleophthalmus pectinirostris (assembly GCF_026225935.1). Lineage (NCBI taxonomy): Eukaryota > Metazoa > Chordata > Actinopteri > Gobiiformes > Gobiidae > Boleophthalmus > Boleophthalmus pectinirostris. The sequence goes on along the minus strand of NW_026571152.1, from coordinate 36,976,166 downwards.
ACAGGTATGTTTTTGAGGAGGAAATAATGTTCTAACATAATTTAAAGCTCAGAAGAGAATTTAAGTAATTTATCTACCATGTACATCTTAGTTTATCATTGACACACAAAAGCTGTATTTACACCAAGATCTTCCCTTGGCACACCATTGGCATACCACTATCTAAATTGTGGCATATTACTGTCTAACAGGTGTCTACTGGTCTTCATAGTCTCACCACTTGATTTATAAACCTCCTCCTCTGGAAGCATAGTAAATGGGCTTGAACACTCAAAGATCACACTGTGTTCTCTTTTGAAATCACACTATGTTGACTTTTCAAGGTCTCCCAGACTCGTTTTATTGATGGTAAATAAAGTTCTCTTGCGTAAGACATCCAGTTGGTCTCTAGTCTTTTACATCCTCCCTTTCTGGGACAAGCTGAAAACTTTGACAACAGTTAGCCTCACACCCCCAGGGATTGTTGACATCAGCCACAAAGTATCAATACTAACTGTAATAAATCTGTGTATTTTCAGGTATTACCTGGGACGCAGACCGGTGGTGGTGATCGCTGACCCTGATATGCTTAAAGAGGTGTTGGTCCGAGACTTCGGCAACTTCCCCAACAGAAATGTAAGAGGTTTAAAGGTTCAATAATACACAGAACTGACTCTTGTGAGTTTTAAGTCACGTTAGAATGCTGTTGCCTCTTCAAAAACATACCTGGAGTTCTGTTTTTTTTCATTCACATGTTTGAGTAACTCTTATTGTAAGCCTGTTTACATCTTCAAATCCACTGTTCATTTTATTGCAATTTCATGAACAAATTCTATCGTCACAAATAGCTCGACAAAAACTGTGCTTCCTTTGCAGACTTTTCGATTCGCCACCAAGCCCATGAGTGACTGTCTGCTGTTGTTAAAGAACGAAGAGTGGAAAAGAGTCCGGAGCATCCTTACACCTTCTTTTAGTACGGCTAAAATGAAAGAGGTACTGTGCTGCTGAAAATTATACTAGACATAACAAGACTTGTCATGATAACAGATATTGAAGTTCAGTATACATGGACTTTATTTAAAAAGGAACTGTTTCCAGTTGTTTGAGCACTGTGGGTGACATCACACTCCTTTAGCCTACTTCTTTCTACAGTCTGTGGTGGTTTATTGCTACAGAGAAATCCTGTGATACACGATAATATTGAAACTACTTTATGCCACAGACAGAATAACAAGGCAGGATATGGTATGTTGACCCCCCATGAAAATCTATATTTTATTAATAAAGAACTTGAATTCTACAGAAAAACTTTGAATATTAATACTATATCTGCAAATTAAAACAAATTAAAGTGTTTTTTGAAGAACTCAGATGCATTTTTTAATGTCAATTATAACTTTTGAATGTTAAAAATTACTTAGTTGTTTAAACACATATTTTACTGAAAACGAGATAAGTAGTTATTAATTAATCAGTTAATCAAAGTGATGTATAATGATTTGGAGTCTTGTTAACCTGTTACCACCCGCCTCATTTTGGTGTGTGCACAATAGTACTACATACCCAAATGCCATAGCTTATTAAAAGAAAACCTTAGAACCCACATGCTTGTGTGAGGCACCATTTTAAAGCTTAGGCTTCTGTAGATATGTACATGAAGACTGTGAGTGCTGCCTAACCTACAGTACAGTCAATTAAAATTGAAAAAAAAATTTATTTTTTTGCTTCGAAAAAAAAAAAAATAGAAAAAAATAAAGGCCTTAGCTTGGGCATACTTCATGCTAGGCATTTGTAACTCACTACACTCATTGTTCAAGTTGTTGGCAACAACTGTGTAGAATTTCAGATCTCTAGGACAAAGGGTTTTGATGCTGTGAGCCTTTGTGTATACAAAATGACAATTCGGCACAAGATTGCCAAATTTGTGCCAAAATAATAATAATAATATAATAATAATAATCATTGTTATTATAATACTAATTCTTCTGAGCTTTAGGCATGTTTTCTCAAGAAAAAAAAACTAAAAGTAGCCAAAATTGTCTTCTAAGTGGCTGTTCTGCTACTACTACTACTGCTCTCTGTGTCTCTCTCCTGGTCCCTCTCGGCTGCGCGTATAAACACAGGGTCCGTTTCCAATACAATCTGAATGTCCCACCCACCGTTTGAAAGCTCTGCTGATAGGCTAAAACAATATGTCAATCACTTTCTGGAAGATCCAATGACTGAAGAGATTTCCCGTAAACAAACTGATGACGCATGCGTAAAGCCAGAAAGTACGTGAGTGCGTTAGCTTCTTCAGCGGCTTGTCCCACCTAAACCCCGCCACCGACAACAGCGGGGAGGGTCTCATTTTGAAGCTAAGAGTGTAAGGAAAACAAGCGTACCCAAGAGCGGGAGAGAAAGGGAAGTGAGAGCGGGAGAGTTATTTTAATAGATCCATGGGGAGAAGAGGCGGCGAAGAGACATAATATTTTCATTCACGGATTCATCCATGATTTTCTGGATTATTCCCCCACATGGAATTATTTTTTGGAAAAACAACTTGATATTCTTTTTCTGTGGATTATTACGGACTTATTGAGTACAACTTTTCATGGATTGAACGCGTTTTGGACCGACAGAACCGGCTCAAAGGTAAGAAACGCGTATCTTATTCTTTGTTTATGATGTGAATTTTTAAATTCACATAAATTCAGGCTCGTTGTACGGCATAAAATGAATGATATGGTTGTTTTATTGATAAATTAAGCTTTCAAACGATGTATGGCATGCCAGTAGTGAAAACAATAATGAAGGTGAATATACAGAGTGAACATTTTTTATTGGAAAATCGCCCGCCGGCGGGCGGGTGGATGGTAAGTGGGTTAAAATAGACAGGGGTAATCAATTGAGTAGTTAAACAGATGATAGGAGATGATTTGTGAAATGGTTTCCGTAATCAATAACTTCACTTAAAATTACATATGGATTATCTGAACATAGCAAACTGTTATGTCCCCTATGTCCAACAAGGGACACAACGTGTATAAAACAATCCTTGAGGCAAAGTCGGTTTGGCAAACCTTTTATTTTTCGGCCAAACATTCACCAAAGTGCACAAAGAACAAACAAAAAGGTTGGTGGGAGGAGGCGTGTGCCAGTTGTGTCAACTAAACCAACAATACGGTATAACAAAACAGGCCCTAACTGAAAACTAGGCTACAAAAAGGAAAGAAATCAAAAAAGCCTATCCTACCTGATCTAAAAAAGAGAATTTGGAAAACTCACAACAACAAGGGTGGCAACAACTGATAACTAATGTGTCTAACAACAAAAATCTACGTGATGTGAAATGTACAGGGATCCCCAAACTTACCCAACCAATCCTCCCAACCAAACAAACCTTGGCTAGCAGCCTTACACACACACAGAGAGAGAGAGAGAGACAGAGAGAGAGACAGAGAGAGCCAGACAATCAGCTCCAGTTCAGGTCCCACCCACAGCACCTGAACACACAGGGCAGAGGAGAGAGCAGTACACAAACTAAACAAATAACACAAACTAAAAACCATAACAATGTAAAAAATACAATA
>NW_026571152.1:36937267-36968260 GCF_026225935.1 Boleophthalmus pectinirostris | reverse complement strand
TCAAATTAATCCGCTCAACAAGATCCTGGTGTTTTTTTATTTTGCTATTTTGTCTGTAAATAAATTCATATTTCAAATATGGAACTCTGCTCCAAATTTGCCCCATACTGCTAGACTCGTGAGCTTCATTTTACTGGAGCCAAGGGCTATGGGTGACGTGACACTCACTCAGGTTTTAGTCCACTTCTTTATACATCTCTGTTTTTTTGTGAATTAAATGTGTGGTTGTTTTCCAGATTCACTCCAGAGGCAAAGGCCGCTCGTCATCCTTTTGTGTACCTCCCCTTTGGTGCGGGTCCTCGTAACTGTGTGGGCATGAGGCTGGCACAGCTGGAGATGAAAATAGCTTTAGTAAATCTGTTTCACAGGTTCACCATTGTGACCTGTGATGAAACAAAGGTGAGAAAAATTCTACTCATAATTTAACATTCAATCCTATATATAATATATGTCCTACTGTCTCTGTGCAGGTTCCACTTGAGCTGAAGTCTTCTAGCACTCTGGGCCCCAAAAATGGCATCTATGTGAAAATAATAAAAAGGGAGATGGGTGAGGAGACTGAACAAATCAGCACATGATGCAAAGGAATCACTGGATAAAGGATATTTTTCTTAATCTTCATCTCGGTCATCTGTATATTTTATATTTGCACAAAAAATGCTTTTATACTCTGTCACATGTGAAGACAGGCACTGTATTGTGACATACTTTTACATTCCTCAGATCATGCTGCTAAAGTCCAACTACTTTACACAAGAAGTTGTTTTTTTATTGGATCTGAGATAACACTTGTAACTGAAGCTCTGAAGTTAACGTTTTGTGGTGAGGAAGTGTATATAAAAAACAAAAAATAAAGTGATTAAAACATCTATTGTGTGTTTGAACGAGAATTTGCATTTCTTGTCTTTTAAAACAGGATAATTTGTTACCAAAAGAACATTTTTAGTGAATAAATAAATACTACAGTCGGGCACTTGTCAAGGATGTCAGGCCTGTAAACCAGACATGTCAAACTCAGGCCCGGGAGCAAAATTTGACCTGCGATATAATTATATTTGGCCCGCGAGATCATACCAAATATATGGACTAAAGCTGGCCCGCCGACATTATTTAAAATTGTGTTATTATTTTATATTCTGCTTGTTATGGATTCAGTGTTTAAGCAAAACTATTATTAAACATTTTTTTTATAAGAAAAGGTTTAACATTACATATCTCGAAAAAAGAGAAAACATGCAGATGCTGTTGAAATTTTTCAATAAATAGTCCCAGTCCCGGTTTTTAATTTTGGCCTCTGTGAATTTGAGTTTGACACCCCTGTTGTAAACCATTATGATAAGCATGATTAAAGTGAATCCGTGTATCATTCGTTCATTCGTTTTTCAATATAAAACCAAAAATAAGAAAACGAAAAAACAACAGTTTTCTTCGTTATTTGTCTCCAAAACCAAAATGAAAAAACGGATAACGATTCGTTTTTTCAGTTTTCGATTTTGTGTTTAAATGAAGAATGGAAAAAACGGATAACGGCCGTTTCCCGTTTACGTGACTTCCGTGACTGCGATGCCGATTTGCACCGGGTACTGACCAGACTGAATTCCAAAAGCCTCAGAGAGTCTCCAATCCAGTCACAGCGTAAACAAAACACCAATCACTCTTTAATTAAAAATTTAAAAAAAGTTAAAAATAAACCAGATTAATTAGTCACAGTAATCTCCACCTACATTGAAAACACCATCACTCTTAGCATCATGATCACGTAACTTGTGTAATGTTTACACATGGTGTTTATGTCTTTGTCCTCAGCAGTAACACATTCTATGAGCTTCGGTGCTGCTGGTAAGTGTCTAAACATCATTTGTTTTAAAATCGAAGTGAAAAAAGGTCAGTATTATCAGTAATATCTATAATAATCATAATCAGAAGTTATCAACAGAGTTTGCTCATTAAATCAAATCTTCTCTGCAATATTCCATTTTATTTATTTTACATAGATCAGCTCTCATGGAATATTTATTTTATTGTTTAACCTGTAGTGTTTAATAAAAAAAAAAAAGAAATGAGAAATTATCTGTCTATTCTGCAGTTTCAATAGTTGTTTAATTACAGGTTAAATTCCTCATGGACTTCTCAAATGCATTTTGTATGGATTCCAGTGAGTGGCCAGTGACTATTGCCCTGTTCCTCCTTTTTCTCAGTCTTCTCTATTGGTACGTAAATAAAACAGTTTCACATTCATCTGTAAATACAAGATAATCTCTGCACGTCCTCTGATAACTGTGAGTTTGTAGGTATTCTGTTTACCCGTTTTCTGTGCTGTCAGAATGTGGCATCAAACATCCCAAACCTTTGCCCTTTTTGGGGAACATTTTTCTATTTCGTGAGGTAAGTCTGTTTTAGATAAAGAGGGGTTATTCTTGGTTTATAATGCTGTTAGATTATCAGTGCTCATCAGGGAAATATATATATATATATATATATATATATATATATATATATATATATATATAGGGGTGTCAAATTATCGCGTTAATTGCGATGAATTAATTACAGTCATATTTAGCGCGTTATGTTTTTTAATCGCGTTAATCTCATTTTTAATCTCTAACTTTAGTGTTTCTGTATGTGAGTTGCTTTATTATAAAACCTGTTTTTATGTGTTGTTGGGACAACAACACACACACACACACAAACAAAAAACACATTTATAAATTTTTTAATTTCGGTAATTTCACTCATTGCCAGAAACCCACACAAAACGCGCGCAGTAAGAGCGATGTAAACGTCATGTTAACGTTGGCGGCGTCAGTCGCACAATGGACGAGGTCGAACAGCCAGTAGAACAGAGGCAGCAGTGCACAGGTAAAAACACATTAGTGTCTTGGAAATTATTCTCCCGACGTGAAATATAAAAGAAAATAACAAATATAATATCGCCTACAACTTAAATGTCACTGGTGAAAATAACCTGCATAGACTCATGATGTCTGCACTACTGTCCTATACACACACACACACACAAACACAAACACACACCTTCATCATCGTCATTAACCTGAGAACGCGCGGACCATGTTTCCTTCCGTAGTTACTGCGCGGACACCGACGTGCTCCCGTGAGCCGCGTGTGGATCGTGTTTTCTCGCGTACGCGGCGTAAACCGCGTTTCCTCCTGTGAGCCTCTAATCCAGAACTAACACCAAGACTAAAACCAGGACTAATCCAGTCCAGGACTAAAACCAGAACTAACACCAAGACTAAAACCAGGACTAAACCAGGTCTAAACCAGGACTAACACCAAGACTAAAACCAGGACTAAACCAGGTCTAAACCAGGACTAAACCAGGACTAAACCAGGTCTAAACCAGGACTAAACCAGGACTAAACCAGGACTAAACCAGAACTAACACCAGGACTAAAACCAGGATTAATCCATTCCAGGACTAAACTAGGACTAAAACAAGGACTAAAACCAGTGATTTCAATATATAAAGCATTTCTCTATCAATAATATTTTTAATATGGTTAAGGAAAGACTGGACTTTTTATTGTCTTTAAGTAGACAGAAGTTATTATGTTCAGATTTCCTCGTCTTTGCTACTTTACAGCAAACAGTTTCTTATTCATGGAGACTTGGGCTCAACAGCCAATTTGGAGAGATTTGTTAAACAATAAATGACTTTATAAAGTCTTTTTTTTTGTTCTATATCAGTCTTTTGATCTGCCACAATAATGTAATAATGAATTTAAATGAAAATACCTCAAATTGAAGGCTTTTCTCAGCAATTTTTAGGTGAGATTAAAATGAGATTAATTAGATTAATTAATTACAGATCATAATTATTAATCTCTCAATTTTTTTTTATCGCATGACAGCACTAATATATATATATATATATATATATATATATATATATATATATATATATATATATATATATATATATAGAGGGGTGTGTGTGGTGTATGTATGTGTGTATATATATATATATATATATATATATATATATATCCTATAATTAGGTCTCCATGAAGATAGAAATGTTTAATGCCATACTGTGAAACATTACAGACAAAGCAATAACATCTCCATGGAGGAAATTCTTTAACAGACCTTCCACCAGAAAAGTTGCACAGTGCACCTTTAAGTCATGTCTCATCAAAAAACATACCACTCAAATATGTGAGAATGAAACAAAACAAAACTCCAGGTCTGTTTCTGATGAGGAAACATTATAGCATAAATACTAAAATAGTGTAATGTGGGCTCTTTAAATATTACACTTATAATTTAAATAATGTAATGTACATTTCTGCAGGGTTTCTTTAATGCTTTGACGGATCTCATAAAAACACATGGACGAGTTTGTGGGTAAGTATAACTATATCAACATTTTGTCTTTTTTTCTTGGTGTTATACATATATCACACTAGGGGTGTTGTACATGTATCTCTATTGGGAGAATGTTAAGCACTTCCCATGGTGACACTATGCAAACACAGACAAAAAATGTTAAAATGGATTTAAACAACACATTTTTAGGAGTCTGTGATCAATACAAGCATTCATCGTTGTGTAGGGAGATTGTAGGAGTTTAATTTTCGACAAAAAGGTGAGAGTGAGTTGTTATTAATATTATTATTATTATCATTATTATTATTATTATTATTATTATTAGGCCCAAGGCTATTGCTTTCGCAATGATGAGTGCATGGGCGAAGTCAATGACAGCCATATGGTACATTTCGGTTGCCATGGCAATGCAGGATAACGCCCATGTTATCCTAATGGCAAAATTTCTAAATTTTCTTATATTTTAAAGTGACAAAACAATGTATTAGTTTCATTGAAGAACATTAAATTTGGCACAGTGGTTCTTCAAGTCACCCTGATCAAAAAAGTCTAGGGGCCCAAAGTCGTATTTTGCACGGTGTTGCCATGGCGATGTCCCAAAATGCCCATGTTTATCTATGTTAGCACATCAGCATCTTCAGTGTGTGCTGACTTTGTGTGTTTAACAAGCACACAGAGTGCAGATGATTACCAATTAAAATTCTATATTAACTGCGTAAATGATTGTTCTGTGACTACTATTGCCCTGATAATAAGTCAGCTTGTAATAAATAAAACTAAATAAAGGCAAAGGCTCTTTTGATTTTAAATTATATCAAGCCACTGAAACATAAATTACTAAATTCCTCTGTATAACAGTCAGAATACCACCATAGAGCTGAACAGAATAGTCTTTTAATCCTCTATTAGCGATTTCCAAAAAAAAAAGTACCTTAACAACAGCGCTAAGGGAAAGTAGCTGGATGGGTCTCCCCGTGCCTGATGAGCTGGGTCCTGTGTCTGGGTCTGTTTCCTCAGCAGTTTTTAAGTGGTCCAAATCCGTTTTGGTCCAACTCGGGTATTAATCCGTGGAAATGGCCTTAGGCGCCAGTGGCACAGTAGTGAGTTGGGGCGGCGTGCGCCACACACGTGCACCCATATATCTTATTCTCAGCTGAGCAGATAAACAATAACAAAAAATACAAATACAGGCCACAGTGCCCTTGAGAAATAAAGAAAATATCCATACATTATGTTGCCCATACTACATCGACCCCCCCTCCAGCCGGAGGCTACAGGAGTCAAACCCCATATTGCCCTTTTAGATTAACTACATTAACAGTATCCTGTTTAGCAGGGGAATCTGCCCAACTCACCACATAGCTGAGAGGCCCTAGCTTCCTTTCAATAGTTGCTGGCCCTTCCCATTTAGGTGCTAACTTAGCTGAGAAGCTCTTTGTAGCTTCTGAAAGTGGATGAGTACGAACCCAGACTAAGTCACCTTGGCTGAACTGCACCTTTCTGCGTGCATTTTAGTACTTAGCTTGTCGGGCTTGGTGCTCCCCCACTCTCCTTTCCTTCCCTCATTCACCTCGTACTGCCATTCCACCAGGTCATAGGTTGGCTGCCGGTCAGGATTTGGAGGTTTGTGAATGAGATGCTCCAGTGGACCTTTGAGTTGTCTGCTCAGCACAAGTTCATCTGGAGTTTTCCCTCTTTTCTCCTGCTGAGCTCTATTTATAGCAAACCTGAACTCTGGCAGCCACTGGTCCCATGCAGTGTGATGCTGGCCCACATATGATGCAATCATGGTTTTGATTGTTCGATTGAAGCATTCAGTGAGATTCATTTGTGGGTGTTAACTGGTAGCTTCTGGACCACATCCCATGTTTTGCACAGTTCAGTCAAAAGGGCAGTGGTGAACTGTGGTCCTTGGTCTGAGATAAGATACCTGTTCAGCAGGACAAATCAGCTCACATGTATTCACTTTTAATTCTATAATTCCAACCAAGTCAGCTCTTTCTGGTCAGATTGTGTTAAAATAAAGCTCAGATTAAGTCTAATTTGAGCAACAAAGCATTTAACAGAGCAGTGCTTTTAGTTAGCATCACACCTCAAAGGATTGTTGTAGTAGTATGTATCAATACTTACTGTATATTTTCAGGTATTACATGGGACGCAGACCGGTGGTGGTGATCGCTGACCCTGATATGCTTAAAGAGGTGTTGGTCCGAGACTTCAGCAACTTCCCCAACAGAAATGTAAGAGGTTTAAAGGTTTAATAATACACAGAACTGACTCTTGTGAACTTTAAGTCATGTTAGAATGCTGTTACCTCAAAAACAGACCTAGAGTTCTGTTTTGTTTTATTCACGCAATTGAGAAATCTTTTATTATTCGTCTGTCTACATTTCCAAAGCTCAAAATGCTCTGTTCCACCTTGTGATGTCATGAACTGGTAGTTTTCAAGGTAGCAGCTACATTTTACCTTTTGTTTAGTAGAGATTGGCAATTTCAGGGCTGAGTTTAAAAACACAATGGAGCACTCCCTGTATTAACACATCACAAGGTGGAACAGAGTTTTCAGTTTGAGAGAAGAACTCAGCCTAAATATACAGGGTTTGTGTGTTGAAGAAGCAACATTATAACATAGATGAGAAAATAGTGTAATACAAGCCCTTTATGTTATGTGATTACATGCAAAAAAATATTACCGTATTTTGTTTTCTGACACTGTTTTTATTTACATTTTATTCCGATTTCATGAACAAATTCCATCATGACATATAGCTTGAAAAAACTGCACTTGCTTTGCAGACTTTTCAAATCGCCATCAAGCCCTCAAGAGAATCTCTGGTGTTGTTAAGGAATGAAGAGTGGAAAAGAGTCCGGAGCATCCTTACACCTTCTTTTAGTGCTGCTAAAATGAAAGAGGTACTGTGCTGCCGAAAATGACACTAGACAAAGCTAGACCTGTCACGATAACAGATTTTGAAGCTCAAATTACATAGACTGTATATATACATGGACATAACCTGCTAACCCCCACATTCCAAGTAGGAAGTGAGCATTGGGACACTTCCAGATCAGGCAGGTCCACCTCTGCCCAACCAAAAATGTTCCAGATTCTCTGCACCTCCACTGGGTAGAGACACCATTCTCCTGAAGGCAGTTGCCTTTGGGAAAGAGAATCCGCCACTTGATTGTTGTTTCCTGGTAAATACGTTGCTCGCAGTGTGAACAGATGAAGAGCAGCCCATGTTAACAGGACTTTGGACACCGTGAGAAGTCGCTGACCTGAGGCACCCCTGATAGTTGATGTTATAGATGGTCGGAGTGTTGTCTGACTGATGTTCAAACATGGCCTTCACTGAAAGAGCCAAAAAAACAAACAAAAATAACACTGTTAGCAATAGACAGCCTATAGCAGGAGTGTCAAACTCATTTTGGTCCGGGGGCCGTATCCAACCTACTTTGATCCCAAAGGGGCCGGATCAGAAAACTCATGTCATATAAACCCAAAAAATAATAATAAGTTCAAATATTTGTGCAGAGAAACACAAATCTATTACAGAAATCTTTTTTAATTGATGAACTCTTTCTTTTACAAAATATTATAATATTATGAACAACCTGAAACTTTAAGAAAAATACAATTTCAACACAATGTTTTAACATGAACTTGTATGCAAATAGGAATAAGTCAATTTTTGTTGTAAAATCCTGCACTCGGCTCCACTTTTCTCATGTTGGACATTTTTCTGATGAGGGTGTCACGGTCAACAGTCAAAACGATCGTCCTTTAAGAGCGTTTGGAAAGAGACAAGTCTTCATTTGTGCTGCTCTGGAGGGAGGGGCCACGTACAGAGACGCTGGAGACGCTGCTGTGATAAACACCGCAGAAAATTAACAAGATTTTAATAGAAAATATAATTCAAATATTTTAGTAGAAAATCACCCAAGGGCCACATTAAAGGTCTTGGAGGGCCGGATCTGGCCCCCGGGCCGTATGTTTGACACCTGTGGCCTATAGTGTACTGCTAACAATACAAACGTAACCAATGGGAGAAGGTGCATGAACGTAGCCTTCACCAAAGAGAACAGATTAGCATAAACTCAAAAGTCAAGTGTTAGGGGCGGGAAACAAAAGACTTAGTTAAATATACTGAAAATAGTACCTCCAACCCTCCAGCAAAATGTAGACTGTTGCAGTCCTCGGAGGGAGAAAAGCCGCTGCTCCGACCGAGATGGTGAAAAGGCGTCCAGCAACAGAAAACCAACATAAGTTCTAGGCTATGGCTAATGCCATGTAGATCGAACAACACTCGAGAAAAAATGAGGAACAGATGACTATATTACCTATGGGGTGTCATCCTGGGTCACAGATGTGACTCAATTGGAATTACTACTCAAACTGCGTATGTGCTTTCAGTACTGCCCTGTGGCGGTCAGGAGGGATGAAAAAAAAAACAATTATTGGCCATCGAAGTTAATTTGTCAACTCTCTACAGCTCAAACCTTATTATATTACAACAAAAATACCTGGAATCTCCACAGATTTACAAAGAAAATGTACACATTGTTCAAGTTTTCACATATTGAATGATAAGTTGATGTAGTAGTTATCGTGACAGGCCTAGATACAGCTCTGGATGGGACTGACAGGCTGTTTGTTTCAGATGGTTCCACTCATCAACACAGCGACTAATGCTCTGATGGAGAATCTGAACGTTTATGCAGAGTCAAATGAGGCCTTTGACATCCACAAGTAAAGAGATTTATACATTTATACACTGCCAGTTAAAAGTTTGGACACACCCTCTAATTCATTGTTTTGTTTTCTTTGTGTTCACCACTTTCTACATTTTATATACATAAAGAAGACATCAAATATAAGAAGCAAGATATATGGAATCAAACAGTGGCTATTTTTAAAAAGTCTAAAATCCAAAGTTATTTTGAGCGTATTTTTGTTTGCATCCATCTATACATGTTCATTCATAGTTTTGATGCCTTCAGTGAGAATCTACAGTGTAAAGAAAATAAAGAAAAAACTGAAATGAGTGTCCAAACGTTTGACTGGTAGTTTACATGTTCCTTTTATTTCTCACTCATGTATTCTTAAAGTTGCACTATGTAACTTTTTGGTTGGAGCACCTTCTTACTCTGCTTTGAATGTTCCACAGTGTGACATTAAACAGCTCTGCCTTACATTTATTGTATTATAGGTGGTTTTATTGCATTTGGAGTGTGAGCAGGGTTGCCTCTCCACAGATCTGAACTGTAACTTGGCTTAGTTTGGTCTCCATGAAGATAGAAAGGTTTAATGCCATACTGTGAAACATTCCAGACAAATCAATAAAATCACCATAGAGAAAAACAGGTGGAAAACTTTAACTTGTGTTGTTTCTCCAGATGCTTCAGCTGCTTCACCATGGATGTCATTGCCAGTGTGGCGTTTGGCACTCAGGTGGACTCCCAGAACACCCCTGATGACCCTTTTGTGCGACATGCTCAGCTGTTTTTCTCCTTCTCTTTCTTCGACCCGATCTTTTTTTTTTTCTGTGAGTATTTCTACAATTGTATAGTTTATGTAACACTTTTGTTTAAACATCTGTACCTTGTGTGTTATCCAGTTGCCTTTCCTTTTATTTTGAGTCCTATCATAAACATCTTTCCAAACAAAAGGAGGGACCAGCTGAACCATTTCTTCACCAACACTATTCGAAAGATCATTATACAGAGAGAGGAGCAGCCCCCAGAGCAGGTACGTGTCAGTCCAAACCCCATGTTCCCATTTGTAATGGATCGCATGTGTAAATAAGTATCTGGATGACAAAAGCAGGTTCTAGAGGTGACTGCTCTGGTGCAGTTTAGGAAAGTGCTTTAGGACAGCTCTTTTGCTTCTAGTGCAGGTCAGACATGGAAAACAAGAGCTCTCAACACTGGCAGCGTTTTCTAAAGTTTTAAAATTGCGGTTATTTAATATTACATATTTCAAATATGTCACCATGTTTAAAAAAATGACATTTTTTATATTGGGGGGTTGTTGGTTTAACTCTTCTATCTTCAAATGAAATGTACTTTGTACTTTATATTTGTATATACAGTGAGAATGTTGGGGTTACATTTGCTTTTGTGTGACTGTTCCTTTACTTTTCCCTGTCCTGTTTGACATCAATGTGCCGAGAGACTGAAGATGGAAATAAGACACGTTTGCTATAATCTTTCATCTCACATTTCACATATTCATTGATAAATGGCCATATTTTTATAATAGTGCTTTACCACCTGCAAGGCACCCAAAGTGCTTTACAACAAGAAACCACTCACATTCACAAACACATTCACACACCAGTGTGCACAAACACTAGGGGAGAGGTGGGTCAAGTGTCTTGGCCAAGGACATAATGAACAGCATTCATCTGTGGGAGCTGGAATCACACCACCAGCCTGTGGGTCAGTGGATCTGACCGCTCAACCAATGATGAAAATCATTTTTATTTTCTCTTTTATAAATTAGAGACGCAGAGATTTCCTTCAGCTGATGTTGGATGCGCGCAGCAGGGGGGATGAGAGTGTGTCTTTGGAGCACTTTGACACTGGAGTCCATAGTGATGATCCTCAAACCTCAGCTTCATTAAATAAAGACAGTAACAGGTAAGGATGTAACGATGAAAGCAAATCTCACTGTACAATATTTATTGCTACATTTTAGAGATGCTAACAGAACTGAAGAAATGCTACTTTTTCCTTTTAAAAAGCCTTAATGAGATTCATTTGATCTCCCGATAATTTCTGTTATTAGGTTATTTTTTCAGACCAAGAGTTTATTTTCATACTTGACAGTTTGGACTGCTCACTTGTGGCCTTCCTCAGAGTCACATGATGTTGCTGTGATGTGTCCAGTCAGCTGATTTATACAGGTTTTGGTGCTGTCTTTCTTATAAACTCGGACGTGGGGGCTTTTTTACTCTTGCACACCTGGGATAATGTGCTGAGGAAGACCACTAGTGAGCAGGTGAAACTGTCAGGTATGAAAACAAAGTGTTGGTCTGAAAAAATAACCTAATAACAAGCCTTTAATGCTACAATACGATCATATTCCAAAGAACTGAGAAAAGTTCACTTCATATCATCTGCACTGAAAAGGAAAAAAAGATCATATATCATCTATATATGGTGACAACCCTCAACATTATTGTGAGACCTTTGACTGTACGATATCACAATATTTCTGTTATTGTCACATCCGTAGCAACAGGAGCCTGTCACTGCAGGAACAGTTACAGAGGCGATCACAGAGAAAGACCATGTCAGAGGACGAGGTCATAGGTCAGGCTTTTGTCTTCCTTTTGGCCGGATATGAAACTAGCAGCAGCACACTGGCCTTCACCTGTTACCTGCTGGCTCTGCACCCCGAGTGTCAACACAAGCTCCAAGAGGAGATAGACCACTTCTACACTCAACATGTGAGTCCAAACATTTATAGACATCAAGTTTAAAGGGTCCATATTATGCTGTTTTCTGATTTGTGTTGTAATGTTTCTTCATCATAAACAGACCTGGAGTTGTGTTTTGTTTCATTCACATGTTTAACACACAAAATCTGCATATTTAGTTCAGTTGTCAAACAGAAAACACTTGTTCCACCTTGTGGTGTCATGAAGTAATACAGGATGTGTTTTTAATTCATTAATTAATTAATTAATCATTGCATTTATATAGCGCCTTTCAAGACACCCACAGCAGTTCATTATTCATTCACTCCACAGCTGCCCTGGGGCAGACTGATGGAAGCGAGGCTGCCAGTCTGCACCATCAGCCCCTCCAACCACCACCAACACTCACCCACACTCCACTTTCCTACTAGGCAATGTGGATGAAGTGTCTTGCCTAAGGACACAATAACAGTTTTTGCTACTGGATTTACCAGTGGTCTCCCATCCAAGTACTGACCAGGCCTGGTCATGTTTAGCTTCTAAGATCTGATGAGGTCAGACTTTGACAAGTTGGTATGGCCACCTTTAAACTCCATACACCTTCACT
This sequence comes from Boleophthalmus pectinirostris, assembly GCF_026225935.1. NCBI lineage: Eukaryota > Metazoa > Chordata > Actinopteri > Gobiiformes > Gobiidae > Boleophthalmus > Boleophthalmus pectinirostris. The sequence goes on along the minus strand of NW_026571152.1, from coordinate 36,955,879 downwards.
AGAATCATTTGGATAATTTAAGCCCTGGAATTGACAATATTTACTAAACTAAAGGTAAAAGGAGCTGTGAACTTGGAAAAACTACCACTACATGACATCACAAAGTGGAACAGAGCATGTTGAACTTTGGAGATGTAAACAGACGAATAAGAAATTGTTACTCAAACATGTGTCAAAGAAACAAAACACAACTCCAGGTCTGTTTTTGATGAGGTAACAACATTATAACGTTGCTTAAAGCTCATAAGAGTCATCTTAAATCATTTTTACAGGAGTCTCCAGATTACACAAATGTTCAAGAGCTGAAATATTTAGACATGGTTATAAGTGAAGCTCTGCGCATGTACCCACCTGGATTCAGGTAAACACAACATACAGTATATGTATAAGTTATAACAGTCTCGTTTGTTGAGATATATTTGTAGTTCTATATTTCTATATTTAATTTTTACTTCTACATGTACATTTATATAGTTATGCGTTATGTGACACCTGTCTCTTGCTGCTGTTTGTTTGCTACATATTTTGAATTTATTATCATTTATGTATTTTTTACTCTTTATTACTCTGTGAGCTACTGTGTCCAAGGAACTTCCCTTGTGCTTCAATAATGTTTGTCTAAGTCTTGAGCAGGTTCGTTGACAGAAATTTGGGGGCCCGGGACGAAGGTCCAATTCTGGGCCCCAAAGTAAATAAATGATTTCATTGAAGGTTCGTTCGAAATATTGAACGTGACTCAGTGGTGAATGGCCAGCGACTGCCTAAAGAAGCCTGGATAGAAATTCCTGTAGGTTTTCTCCACCACGATCCAGAGCACTGGCCCGAACCGGAGAAGTTCATCCCAGAGAGGTGAGATACAGATTTTAAATACACCTGAACATTGGTTGCCACTTGCCATAAAACACAACGAAGAAGAAGACATATAAATTTTACTTGCAAACACATATTTTTGTGTGTGTTTTGTGCATAGACTGTGTATATAAATGGATATAGCTAACCCAGTAGCTGCCGTATTTCAAATAGGAAGTGGGCATGGGCACGCTTCTGGCTCCATCGACTCCGACTTCAATTCACTTTGTATTGAAAAACTGTCGCCCCTCTGTGTAACTGCAGCTGTCAGGCTCCTCATTTTGGTTTTAAATGTTCAAATTAATACGCTCAACGTGATCCTGGTGTTTTTTATTTTGCTGTTTTGTCTGTAAATATATTCCTATTCGTAATATTGAACTCTACTCCAAATTTGCTTCATAATTGTTAGTCTTGAGCGCTTCATTTGACTGGAGTCGAACACTATGGGTGTCGTGACACTCACTCAGGTTTTAGTCCACTTCTTTATACATCTCAGTTTTTTTGTGAATTAAACGTGTGGTTGTTTTCCAGATTCACTCCAGAGGCAAAGGCCGCTCGTCATCCTTTTGTGTACCTCCCCTTTGGGGCGGGTCCTCGTAACTGTGTGGGCATGAGGCTGGCACAGCTGGAGATGAAAATAGCTTTAGTAAATCTGTTTCACAGGTTCACCATTGTGACCTGTGATGAAACAAAGGTGAGAAAAATTCTACTCATAATTTAACATTCAATCCTATATATAATATATGTCCTACTGTCTCTGTGCAGGTTCCACTTGAGCTGAAGTCTTCGAGCACTCTGGGCCCCAAAAATGGCATCTATGTGAAAATAATAAAAAGGGAGATGGGTGAGGAGACTGAATAAATCAGCACATGACGCAAAGGAATCACCGGATAAAGGATATTTTTCTTAATCTTCATCACAGTCATCTGTATATTTTAAATTTAAAATATTACAGTCAAATATTTGAACAAAAAATGTTTTTATACGCTTTGTCACATGTGAAGACAGGCACCGTATTGTGACTTTTACATTCCTCAGATGATGCTGCTAAAGTCCGACTACTTTCCATAAGGAGTTGGTTTTACATCGGATCTGAGATAACACTTATGACTGAAGCACTGTTAACTTTTTGTGGTTAAGAAATGTATATTAAAAAAAATCTAAATAAAGTGATTAAAACATTTATTGTGTGTTTGAATGAGAATTTGCATTTCTTATCATTTAAAACAGGATAATTTGTTCCCAAAAGAACATTTTTAGTGAATAAATAAATACTACAGTCGGGCACTTGTCAAGGATGTCAAAACCAGACATGTCAAACTCAGGCCCGGGAGCAAAATTTGGCCTGCGATATAATCAAATTTGCCCTGCGATATAATCAAATTTGGCCCACGAGATCATATCAAATATGTGCTGGCCCGCTGACATTATTTATTTAAAATGTTATTATTTTATATTCTGCTCGTTCTGGATTCAGTGTTAAAGCAAAACTATAAACATTTACTTTAATAAGAAAAGGTTTAACATTACATATCTCGAAAGAAGAGAAAACGTGCAGATGCTGTTGAAATTCTTCAATAAATATTTAGTTTGGCCCATGACTTAGTCCCAGTTTTTCATTTTGGCCTCTGTGAATTTGAGTTTGACACCCCTGTTGTAACCCATAATGATACGTATGATTAAAATGTTTCCCCTTTGATTATATCTTTAAAAATAATACACAGTTTTTAAAAATAACCTAGATTAATTTGTCAGAGTAATCTCCACCTACAGTGAAAACACCATCACTCTATAAATTGTTCTAGTTATTGTTGTGTTATGTCATTGCGTATTGCTACTTTACCGTCATGTCATCCGGCAGCAGTATTATATTTTGTTTTCGTTTATGGTCGTACAAACTAATAATAATGTTAACGGAGGCACAAAGGTTCATTGTTTATGATTGTACAAAATAAAAGGTAATGTTAAAGAAAATTTTAAAGAAAAGCATGTGTTTAGTAGTTAATAGTTGTGTTTTTTTATACCCCATTTCATTAATCCCACCCTAACACTTAAACCCCCACCACCCCCCCATCCAAGTCCTACATACACAATACATATATAAATAACAATCTGCGTTGTACTTTTGTTTCTTTCCATTTATACCATTTATACCAGTGGAAGCACAGTAAATTAGAAAATTTGCCTTGACATCCTCTTGAGAAGGCTGTAAAGTTATAATGATTTGAAAGATTTTGTATATTTGATTATAGAGTCGCGTACAGTGTAAAACTTAGCTGGTTGGGCTCTCAAGTCATATTTAATTTTTTCAAGGTCAAGAAACGACATGAGGTCACTTAGCCAAATTTAAAAACTGTTTAAGAGTGAAAAATCCTGTAGTGTGTGGTTGCCTTCAGTTTTTTTTTTTTTTTTTTTTTTTAAACTTAAGTACAGTACTTTACTACTTTTACTTTGTTACGTTCCATCACTGGTAGAAACACAAAATGCACTGAATGAACCATAATTTTCTGTGATGTCCAGGCACACATACATACACAGTCTATGAGGCACAAGAACAGCAGGGGGCAGTGTGGTTCAGCCTGGGTAAAACAGAAAACAGAGAGGTGATATAAGGTGAGGGCTTTTAAATATCCTCTTTTCAGAGTCAGACTGTCAATCTGTGCATTCTCCAGAACAGCCATTCAACTGTGGTGGTGCTCCCGGTCCTTAATATTGTCTTTTCGTTGGCCAATTTGAGCAGAGCGTACCTGCCCACCCCCTCGCCCTCCCCTTCCCCCTGATCCTCAATTTTTTTGTGGGGGGGGAAAGTCCAGGGCCCTTTTTTGGTCCCAGTCTGCTCCTGCCTCTTTTCATCACATACTCACACACACACAGTTTAAGGCAAGGGTGTCAAACATACGGCCTGGGGGCTGGATTCGGCCCTCCAACACCTTTAATCTGGCCCTCAGCTGATTTTCTATTAAAATATTTTAATTATATTTTCTATTAAAATATTGGTAATTGTCTGTGGTGCTTAGCATAGCAGCGTCTCCAGCGTCTCTGTACGTGGCCCCTCCCACCAGAGCAGCACAAATGAAGACTTGTCTCTTTCCAAACGCTCTTAAAGGACGATCGTTTTGACTGTTCACCGTGACACCCTCATCAGCAAAATGTCAAAAATGAGAAAAGTAGATGCCAAGTGCAGGATTTTCCAAGAAAAATGCACTTATTCCTATTTGCAAGTTAATGCAAATAGGAATAAGTTTCAACATTGTGTTGAAATTGAAGTTTCAGGTTGTTCAATATTATAATATTTTGTAAAAGAGTTCATCAATTAAAAAAGATTTCTGTAACAGACTTGCGTTTCTCTGCACAAATATTTGAACTTATTGCTATTTTTGGGGTTTATATGCCATGAATTTTCTGGTCTGGCCCCTTTGGGATCAAAGTAGGTTGGATATGGCCCCCGGACCAAAATGAGTTTGACACCCTGGTTAAAGGTGTCCATGTTATAAAATCAAAAACATCCACTGAATCATCCACAAGTCTTTCATGTTATAGCCAAATATTGTTTGTTTTAACTCTATGCTGACTTTGGCTTAGCATCATGATCACATGACTTGTGTAATGTTTACACATGGTGTTTTATGGCTTTGTCCTCAGCAGTAAGTAACACATTCTATGAGCTTCGGTGCTGCTGGTAAGTGTCTAAACAGGATTAGTTTTAAAATCTAAGTGAAAAAAGGTCAGTATTTTCAGTAATATCTATAATAATCATAATCAGAAGTTATCAACAGAGTTTGCTCATTAAATCTTCTTTGCAATATTCCATTTTATTTATTTTACATAGATCAGCTCTCATGGAATATTTATTTTATTGTTTAACCTGTAGTGTTTAATTAAAAAAAAAAAAAGAAATGAGAAATGATCTGTCTATTCTGCAGTTTCAATAGTTGTTTAATTACAGGTTAAATTCCTCATGGACTTCTCAAATGCATTTTTTATGGATTCCAGTGAGTGGCCAGTGACTATTGCCCTGTTCCTCCTTTTTCTCAGTCTTCTCTATTGGTACGTAAATAAAACAGTTTCACATTCATCTGTAAATACAAGATAATCTCTGCACGTCCTCTGGTAACTGTGAGTTTGTAGGTATTCTGTTTACCCGTTTTCTGTGCTGTCAGAATGTGGCATCAAACATCCCAAACCTTTGCCCTTTTTGGGGAACATTTTTCTATTTCGTGAGGTAAGTCTGTTTTAGATAAAGAGGGGTTATTCTTGGTTTATAATGCTGTTAGATTATCAGTGCTCATCAGGGAAATTATATATATATATATATATATATATATATATATATATATATATATATATATATATATATATATATATAATATAAAAAACTTATTGTCCTATATTACGTTTAAGTTGGACAATGTGCATGTTTTGTTTGGGGGTCTGTCAGCTGCTTGTTTCTATGGATATATCATTGCTCTGCCTGGAATGTTCCACAGTATGACATTAAACATCTTTACCTTACATTTATTCAATTACATGTGGCTTTATTGCTCAAAAATATGAAACACGTATTTCCTTCAGGATAAATAAAGTATTATCTATATATCTGTCTATCTGTTCTATAATTAGGTCTCCATGAAGATAGAAATGTTTAGCAATAACATCTCCATGGAGGAAATTCTTTAATGGACCTTCCACCAGAAAAGTTACACAGTGCACCTTTAAGCCATGTTGCCTCATCAAAAACATACCACTCAAACATGTGTGAATGAAACAAAACAAAACTCCAGGTCTGTTTCTGATGAGGAAACATTATAGCATAAATACTAAAATAGTGTAATGTGGGCTCTTTAAATATTACACTTATAATTTAAATGATGTACATTTCTGCAGGGTTTCTTTAATGCTTTGACGGATCTCATAAAAACACATGGACGAGTTTGTGGGTAAGTATAACTATATAAACATTTTGTCTTTTTTTCTTGGTGTTATAAAGGGCAGTGGTGAACTGTGGTCGTTGGTCTGAGATAAGATACCTGTTTAGCAAGACAAATCAGCTCACATGTATTCACTTTTAATTCTATAATTCCAACCAAGTCACCTCTTTCTGGTCAGATTGTGTTAAAATAAACCTCAGATTAAGTCTAATTTGAGCAACAAAGCGTCTAAGAGAGCACTGCTTTTAGTTAGCATCACACCTCGAAGGATTGTTGTCGTAGTATGTATCAATACTTACTGTATATTTTCAGGTATTACCTGGGACGCAGACCGGTGGTGGTGATCGCTGACCCTGATATGCTTAAAGAGGTGTTGGTCCGAGACTTCAGCAATTTCCCCAACAGAAATGTAAGAGGTTTAAAGGTTTAATAATACACAGAACTGACTCTTGTGAACTTTAAGTCATGTTAGAATGCTGTTACCTCAAAAACAGACCTAGAGTTCTGTTTTGTTTCAGTCACGCAATTGAGAAATCTTTTATTATTAGTCTGTCTACATTTCCAAAGCTCAAAATGCTCTGTTCCACCTTGTGATGTCATGAACTGGTAGTTTTCAAGGTAGCAGCTACATTTTACCTTTTGTTTAGTAGAGCTTGGCAATTTCAGGGCTGAGTTTAAAAACACAATGGAGCACTCCCTGTATTAACACATCACAAGGTGGAACAGAGTTTTCAGTTTGAGAGAAGAACTCAGCCTAAATATACAGGGTTTGTGTGTTGAAGAAGCAACATTAAAACATAGATGAGAAAATAGTGTAATACAAGCCCTTTATGTTATGTGATTACATGCAAAAAAAGATTACAGTATTTTGTTTCCTGACACTGTTTTTTATTTACATTTTATTCCAATTTCATGAACAAATTCCATCATCACAGACTGAAAAACTGCTTCCTTTGCAGACTTTTCGAATCGCCATCAAGCCCATGAGAGACTCTCTGCTGTTGTTAAGGAATGAACAGTGGAAAAGAGTCCGGAGCATCCTTACACCTTCTTTTAGTGCTGCTAAAATGAAAGAGGTATTGTACTTCTGACAATTACACGAGATATAGCTCAACCTGTCATGATAACAGATTTTGAAGCTCAAATTACATAGACTGTATATATACATGGACATAACTAACCTGCTAATCGCCATGTTCCAAGTAGGAAGTGAGCATTGGGACACTTCCAGGTCAGGCAGATCCACCTCTGCCCACCCAAAAATGTTCCAGATCCTGTGCACCTCCACTGGGTAGAGACACCATTCCCCTGGAGGCGGTTGCCTTCGGGAAAGAGAATCCACCGCTTGATTACCGTTTCCCGGTAAATACATTGCTCGCAGTGTGGACAGATGAGGAGCAGCCCATGTTTTGGACACCCTGAGAAGTCGTGCTGATCTGATGCACCCCTGATGGTTGATGTGACAGAAGTGTTGTCCAACTGGATAAGAACATGTTTTCCTCTAAGGTGTGGCAAAAACCTCCATCCATCCATCCATTTTCTTCCACTTATCCAAGGTCGGGTCGCGGGGGCAACAGTCTGAGGAGGGCCTCCCAGACTTCCCTCTCCACACACACTTCCTCCAGCTCTTCCAGGGGGATCCCGAGACGTTCCCAGGCCAGCCGAGAGACATAGTCCCTCCAGCGTGTCCTGGGTCTTCCCCGTGGCCTCCTCCCAGTGGGACATGCCCAGAACACCTCCCGAGGGAGGCGTCCAGGAGGCATCCGAAACAGATGCCCGAGCCACCTCAACTGGCTCCTCTCAACGTGGAGGAGCAGCGGCTCTACTCCGAGCTCCTCCCGTGTGACTGAGCTCCTCACCCTATCTCTAAGGGAGCGCCCAGCCACCCTGCGGAGGAAACTCATTTCGACCACTTGTATCCGCGATCTTGTCCTTTCGGTCATTACCCAGAGCTCATGACCATAGGTGAGGGTAGGAACGTAGATTGACCGGTAAATCGAGAGCTTCGCCTTTCGGCTCAGCTCCCTCTTCACCACAACGGTCCGATACAGTGACCGCATCACTGCCGACGCTGCACCGATCCGCCTGTCAATCNTTTTTTGTTATTGTTTATCTGCTCAGCTGAGAATAAGATATATGGGTGCACGTGTGGCGCACGCCGCCCCAACTCACTACTGTGCCACTGGCGCCTAAGGCCATTTCCACGGATTAATACCCGAGTTGGAGCAAAACGGATTTGGACCACTTAAAAACTGCTGAGGAAACAGACCCAGACACAGGACCCAGCTCATCAGGCACGGGGAGACCCATCCAGCTACTTTCCCTTAGCGCTGTTGTTAAGGTACTTTTTTTTTTGGAAATCGCTAATAGAGGATTAAAAGACTATTCTGTTCAGCTCTATGGTGGTATTCTGACTGTTATACAGAGGAATTTAGTAATTTATGTTTCAGTGGCTTGATATAATTTAAAATCAAAAGAGCCTTTGCCTTTATTTAGTTTTATTTATTACAAGCTGACTTATTATCAGGGCAATAGTAGTCACAGAACAATCATTTACGCAGTTAATATATAATTTTAATTGGTAATCATCTGCACTCTGTGTGCTTGTTAAACACACAAAGTCAGCACACACTGAAGATGCTGATGTGCTAACATAGATAAACATGGGCATTTTGGGACATCACCATGGCAACACTGTGCAAAATATGACTTTGGCCTCCTAGACTTTTTTGATCAGGGTGACTTGAAGAACCACTGTGCCAAATTTAATGTTCTTCAATAAAACTAATACATTGTTTTATCACTTTAAATTATGAGAAAATTTAGAAATTTTGCCATTAGGATAATATGGGCATTATCCTGCATTGCCATGGCAACCGAAATATACCATATGGCTGTCATTGACTTCGCCCATGCACTCGGGCCAAATACTACTACTACTACTACTACTACTACTACTACAAATAATAATAATAATGAGGGAGGTGTTCCGGGCATGTCCCACCGGGAGGAGGCCCCGGGGTAGACCCAGGACACGCTGGAGGGACTATGTCTCTCGGCTGGCCTGGGAACGGCTCGGGGTCCCCCCGGAGGAGCTGGAGGACGTGTCTGGGGTGAGGGAAGTCTGGGAGTCCCTGCTTAGACTGCTGCCCCCTCGACCCGGCCCCGGATAAGCGGACGAAAATGGATGGATGGATAATAATGATAATAATAATAACATTAATAACAACTCACTCTCACCTTTTTGTCGAAAATTTAACTCCTACAATCTCCCTACACAACGATGAATGCTTGTATTGATCACAGACTCCTGAAAATGTGCTGTTTAAATCCATTTAAATTTTTTTGTCTGTGTTTGCATAGTGTCACCATGGCAAGTGCTTAACATTCTCCCAATAGAGATACATGTACAACACCCCTAGTGTGATATATGTATAACACCAAGAAAAAAAGACAAAATGTTTATATAGTTATACTTACCCACAAACTCGTCCATGTGTTTTTATGAGATCCGTCAAAGCATTAAAGAAACCCTGCAGAAATGTACATTATTTAAATTATAAGTGTAATATTTAAAGAGCCCACATTACACTATTTTAGTATTTATGCTATAATGTTTCCTCATCAGAAACAGACCTGGAGTTTTGTTTTGTTTCATTCACACGTTTGAGTGGTATGTTTTTGATGAGGCGACATGACTTAAAGGTGCACTGTGTAACTTTTCTGGTGGAAGGTCCGTTAAAAAATTTCCTCCATGTAGATGTTATTGCTTTGTCTGATTCAGATTCAGATTCAGAAAACTTTATTGATCCCATAAGGCAATTCATTTGCAGCATCTCAGAGCAAACACAAACACAAACAAACACAAAGTGTGTCAGTCCAATTGCTGTCCACCAGTGGAACTCAAAATAAAAAACAAATTGTAGTGTAAAACTTTCATAAAACTGTACCCTTAGAATTTAATAATTTAATAGCACAGGGCATGAAAGAATTAGAAAACCGGTTGGTTTTCCGTATTGGAGCATAAAACCGACACCCTGAAGGCATGAGAATAAAATCAGGAGCCAGAGGATGGAGCGGCTGAGCCAGGAGACCCTTGGCTTTGCTCAGCACCTGCTCCTCCCACAAAGAGTGCAGGTCCCTCAGTTTGATCCCTGTGATTTTCGAGCAGGTTTTAACAATATTTTGAAGTTTGTTTTTATCCTTCACAGACAAGGATTCAAACCAGCAAATAAAAGAAAAAGTAAGAAGATTTTCGATAAAAGAGCAATAAAAATTGTTAAGAATCATTTTGTTCACATTAAAAGAGTTCAGTTTCCTCAATAAATATATTCTTTGCTGCCCTCGTTGTCTGTAATGTTTCACAGTATGGCATTAAACATTTCTATCTTCATGGAGACCTAATTATAGGACAGATAGACAGATATAGAGATAATACTTCATTTATCCTGAATGAAATACATGTTTCATATTTTTGAGCAATAAAGCCACATGTAATTGAATAAATGTAAGGTAGAGATGTTTAATGTCATACTGTGGAACATTCCAGGCAGAGCAATGACATATCCATAGAAACATCCATAGAAACAAGCAGCTGCCGCCTAAAGAGGTACACACAAGATAACGAAGCCAGACGAATAAACCGGCTGTTCGCAACACAACTGGTGAAAGTGTACGCTCAGTGGCAGGGTAATAACACCAGAGCAGACCCTCCAAGGCTGGAGACTGAGAGGTACTGGAAAGGCATATGGGAGAGGGAGGCATCACATAACACCGATGCACAGTGGCTGGTGGATCTGAGAGAAGACCACAGCAACCTCCCTGAACAGAATCCAGTCACCATCACAGTGGCAGACATCCAGGGAAGAGTCACAGGTATGAAAAACTGGACCGCACCGGGCCCTGACATGATCCATGCGTACTGGCTAAAGAAGCACACTGCCCTCCACGAGCGCCTGGCAGCACAAATGAACCAGCTGCTAAGGGATGGGACACACCCTGAATGGTTAACCCAAGGGCGTATGATCCTGATCCTGAAGGATCCATCAAAGGGTGCAGTCCCATCCAACTATCGGCTAATAACCTGTCTCTCCACAACATGGAAGCTCATGTCAGGCATTATTGCGGCTAAGATAAGTTGGCACATGGATCAAAACATGAGCACAGCACAGAAGGGTATCGGCAAAAACACCAGAGGAGTCAAGCACCAACTCCTGGTTGACGGAACAGTCGCCTGCGACTGCAGAACCCGTAAGACCAACCTGTGCACTGCACACACTTGATTACAAGAAAGCCTACGACTCAATGCCACACACATGGATCACTGAGTGCTTGGAGCTGTACAATATCAATAGGACTCTAAGGGCCTTCATTGCAAACTCGATGCGGTTGTGGAAAACCACCCTTGAAGCCAATGGCAAGTCACTTGCACAAGTGTCCATCAAATGTGGCATATACCAAGGAGACTCACTGTCCCCACTACTGTTCTGCATAGGCCTGAACCCTCTCAGCCAAATAATCGACCGCACTGGCTATGGATACCGACTCAGTAACAGGGCCACCATCAGTCACCTCCTCTACATGGATGACATCAAGCTGTACGCTAAGAGTGAGCGAGACATCGACTCTCTGATCTACACCACAAGGATCTACAGCACAGACATTGGGATGTTATTCAGGCTTGAGAAATGTAGCAGGATGGTGACAAAGAGAGGGAAGGTAGTCCACACAGAGGGGGTCTCACTCCCAGAGGGAACAATAGCAGATGTTGAGGACAGTTACAAGTACCTCGGTATCCCACAAGAGAGAGGCACTGATCCTGGCTGCTCAGGAGCAGGCCCTGGGCAATAGAGGCCCAGATCTACCACACCAGACAAGACCCACGGTGTAGACTGTGCCAAGAGGCTCCTGAGACAGTCCAGCACATAACTGCAGGGTGTAAGATGCTGGCAGGGAAAGCATACATGGAGCGACATAACCAAGTGGGGGGTATAGTGTACAGAAACATCTGTGCAGAGTGTGGGCTGGAGACCCCAGGATCAAGGTGGGAAACACCTCCAAAGGTTGTGGAGAATGACCGAGCCAAGATCCTGTGGGACTTCCAGATACAGACTGACATGATGGTGATGGACCAACCAGACATATTGGTGGTGGATAAGAAACAGAGCAGAGCCGTGGTGGTGGACATCGCAATACCAAGCGATGGTAATATCAGGAAAAAGGAACACGAGAAACTAAAGAAATACCAGGGGCTCAAGGAGGAGCTGGAGAGAGCCTGGAAAGTGAAGGCATCAGTGGTGCCTGTGGTGACTGGAGCACTCGGGGCTGTAACCCCCAATCTGAGTGGCTACAACAGATACTGGGAAAAACAACGGACATCTCAGTCCAGAAAAGTGCAGTACTGGGAACAGCAAAGATACTGCACAGAACTCTCAAGCTCCCAGGCCTCTGGTAGAGGACCCGAGCTGAATGAGGGTGAGAGAGACCAACCACCGTGGAAGGTGAGAAACACCTTATATATATATAAAAATAAAGCTCTCTCCGCTGGAGAGATAGGCTATATCTCTCCAGCCTATCTCTCCAGCGGAGAGAGCTGGAGATATATATATATATATATATATATATATATATATATATATATATATATATAATATATATATATATATATATATATATTTCCCTGATGAGCACTGATAATCTAGCATTATAAACCAAGAATAAACTGCTCTTTATCTAAAACAGACTTACCTCACGAAATAGAAAAATATTCCCCAAAAAGGGCAAAGGTTTGGGATGTTTGATGCCACATTCTGACAGCACAGAAAACGGGTAAACAGAATACCTACAAACTCACAGTTATCAGAGGACATGCAGAGATTATCTTGTATTTATAGATGAATGTGAAACTGTTTTATTTACGTACCAATAGAGAAGACTGAGAAAAAGGAGGAACAGGGCAATAGTCACTGGCCACTCACTGGAATCCATACAAAATGCATTTGAGAAGTCCATGAGGAATTTAACCTGTAATTAAACAGCTATTGAAACTGCAGAATAGACAGATCATTTCTCATTTCTTTTCTTTTTTTTATTAAACACTACAGGTTAAACAATAAAATAAATAGTCCATGAGAGTTGATCTATGTAAAATAAATAAAATGGAATATTGCAGAGAAGATCTGATTTAATGAGCAAACTCTGTTGATAACTTCTTATTATGATTATTATAAATATTTCTGATAATACTGACATTTTTTCACTTCAATTTTAAAACAAATGCTGTTTAGACACTTACCAGTAGCACCGAAGCTCATAGAATGTGTTACTGCTGAGGCCAAAGCCAAAACACCATGTGTAAACATTACACAAGTCATGTGATCATGATACTAAGCCAAAGTCAGCATAGAGTTAAAACAAACAATATTTGGCTATAACATGAAAGACTTGTGGATGAATCAGTGGATGTTTTTGATTTTATAACATGGACACCTTTAACCAGGGGTGTCAAACTCATTTTGGTCCAGGGGCCGTATCCAACCTACTTTGATCCCAAAGGGGCCAGACCAGAAAACTCATGGCATATAAACCCCAAAAATAGCAATAAGTTCAAATATTTGTGTAGAGAAATGTAAATCTATTACTGAAATCTTTTTTTAATTGATGAACTCTTTTACAAAATATTATAATATTATGAACAACCTGAAACTTCAAGAAAAATACAATTTCAACACAATGTTTTAACATTAACTTGTATGCAAATAGGAATAAGTGCATTTTTCTTTGAAAATCCTGCACTTGGCATCCACTTTTCTCATTTATGACATTTTTCTGATGAGGGTGTCACAGTCAACAGTCAAAACGATCATCTTTTAAGAGCGTTTGGAAAGAGACAAGTCTTCATTTGTGCTGCTCTGGTGGGAGGGGCCATGCTCAGAGGTGCTGGAGACGCTGCTGTGATAAACACCACAGAAAATTAATTATATTTTCTATTAAAATATTGGTAAAATATTTTAATAGAAAATCAGCCGAGGGCCAGATTAAAGGTCTTGGAGGGCCGGATCCAGCCCCCAGGCCGTATGTTTGTCACCCTTGCCTTAAACTGTGTGTGTGTGAGTATGTGATGAAAAGAGGCAGGAGCAGACTGGGACCAAAAACGGCCCTGGATTTCCCCCCCCCCACATAAAAATTGAGGATCAGGGGGAAGGGGAGGGCGAGGGGGTGGGCAGGTACGCTCTGCTCAAATTGGCTGACGAAAAGACAATAACCCACGACGGTTGAATGGCTGTTCTGGAGAATGCACAGATTGACAGTCTGACTCTGAAAAGAGGATATTTAAAAGCCCTCACCTTATATCACCTCTCTGTTTTCTGTTTTACCCAGGCTGAACCACACTGCCCCCTGCTGTTCTTGTGCCTCATAGACTGTGTATGTATGTGTGCCTGGACATCACAGAAAATTATGGTTCATTCAGTGCATTTTGTGTTTCTACCAGTGATGGAACGTAACAAAGTAAAAGTAGTAAAGTACTGTACTTAAGTTAAAAAAAAAAAAAAAAAAAAAAAAACTGAAGGCAACCACACACTACAGGATTTTTCACTCTTAAACAGTTTTTAAATTTGGCTAAGTGACCTCATGTTGTTTCTTGACCTTGAAAAAATTAAATATGACTTGAGAGCCCAACCAGCTAAGTTTTACACTGTACGTGACTCTATAATCAAATATACAAAATCTCTCAAATCATTATAACTTTACAGCCTTCTCAAGAGGATGTCAAGGCAAATTTTCTAATTTAGTGTGCTTCCACTGGTACAAATGGTATAAATGTGAAAAAAAAAAAAGTACAATGCAGATTGTGATTTATATATGGATTAGTGAGATGGGGGGTATATATATATATATATATATATATATATATATATATATATATATATATATATATAAACACAACTATTAACTACTAAACACATGCTTTTCTTTAAAATTTTCTTTAACGTTACCTACAATCATAAACGATAAACCTTTGTGCCATTATTATTAGTTTATACGACCATAAAGGAAAAAAATAAAATAAGAACTAGGAAGAAAGTGATTGTGTTTCTGGTAGAGGTTTTGGTTTGTGTTTAAACAGTCCAATAGTGTAGAAACCTTTTAAAAAGTTTATAGTGTTGTGTTTTGGAAAATACAGAGCTCTGGAGTTGATAAATTGTGCATTGAGTTTTGTTTGTTTTAATTTATATTTTGTCTCCTATACGTCCAGAATAGTTGTGAATGCAAACTTGTTGTTCATGCGTTTGGTACCTTTGTTTCAACTCGGACCCTTCCAGTCATGACCCATGTAGTTGTGGTTTATGTTTTGTTTTGTTTTTGTTTTGTAATGCTGCAAATAATCCAATAAAAAATAAATAAAAATCTCAGATCACAAAAACTGCTGCCGGATGCGAACCACATGTTGCTTTCGTGTTTCCTGTCTACAGTAAAACGACTCTTTGAGACTCTTAAATGTTCAAAATATCAGAGAACTGCACTTCCAGTTTAGATGCAAGTCAAAACTGTACGATTATTATTTGTGAAATCTGGTGTAATACTTCAGATACATGATTAAATGACATCAACTGCAAAATATCAACACCTTCACTGATCTTCCAGCTTCCTTAAAAGTAAAAAGGTTACAGTAGTTCCTCACGTGTGTCTGTTTACATCTGCACTGCACGGATTGGCTGAAACTGCAGATTCGCGAAACTGACTCTACTTCCTGTGAATTATCGCCAGCTGTGCATTTAAATCATGTATCTGAAGTATTACACCAGATTTCACAAATAATAATCGTACAGTTTTGACTTGCATCTAAACTGGAAGTGCAGTTCTCTGATATTTTGAACATTTAAGAGTCTCAAAGAGTCGTTTTACTGTAGACAGGAAACACGAAAGCAACATGTGGTTCGCATCCGGCAGCAGTTTTTGTGATCTGAGATTTTTATTTATTTTTTATTGGATTATTTGCAGCATTACAAAACAAAAACAAAACAAAACATAAACCACAACTACATGGGTCATGACTGGAAGGGTCCGAGTTGAAACAAAGGTACCAAACGCATGAACAACAAGTTTGCATTCACAACTATTCTGGACGTATAGGAGACAAAATATAAATTAAAACAAACAAAACTCAATGCACAATTTATCAACTCCAGAGCTCTGTATTTTCCAAACACAACACTATAAACTTTTTAAAAGGTTTCTACACTATTGGACTGTTTAAACACAAACCAAAACCTCTACCAGAAACACAATCACTTTCTTCCTAGTTCTTATTTTATTTTTTTCCTTTATGGTCGTATAAACTAATAATAATGGCACAAAGGTTTATCGTTTATGATTGTAGGTAACGTTAAAGAAAATTTTAAAGAAAAGCATGTGTTTAGTAGTTAATAGTTGTGTTTATATATATATATATATATATATATATATATATAATATATATATATATATATATATATACCCCATCTCACTAATCCATATATAAATCACAATCTGCATTGTACTTTTTTTTTTTCACATTTATACCATTTGTACCAGTGGAAGCACACTAAATTAGAAAATTTGCCTTGACATCCTCTTGAGAAGGCTGTAAAGTTATAATGATTTGAGAGATTTTGTATATTTGATTATAGAGTCACGTACAGTGTAAAACTTAGCTGGTTGGGCTCTCAAGTCATATTTAATTTTTTCAAGGTCAAGAAACAACATGAGGTCACTTAGCCAAATTTAAAAACTGTTTAAGAGTGAAAAATCCTGTAGTGTGTGGTTGCCTTCAGTTTTTTTATTTTTTTTTTTTTTTTTAACTTAAGTACAGTACTTTACTACTTTTACTTTGTTACGTTCCATCACTGGTAGAAACACAAAATGCACTGAATGAACCATAATTTTCTGTGATGTCCAGGCACACATACATACACAGTCTATGAGGCACAAGAACAGCAGGGGGCAGTGTGGTTCAGCCTGGGTAAAACAGAAAACAGAGAGGTGATATAAGGTGAGGGCTTTTAAATATCCTCTTTTCAGAGTCAGACTGTCAATCTGTGCATTCTCCAGAACAGCCATTCAACCGTCGTGGGTTATTTGTCTTTTCGTCAGCCAATTTTGAGCAGAGCGTACCTGCCCACCCCCTCGCCCTCCCCTTCCCCCTGATCCTCAATTTTTATGTGGGGGGGGGGAAATCCAGGGCCGTTTTTGGTCCCAGTCTGCTCCTGCCTCTTTTCATCACATACTCACACACACACAGTTTAAGGCAAGGGTGACAAACATACGGCCTGGGGGCTGGATCCGGCCCTCCAAGACCTTTAATCTGGCCCTCGGCTGATTTTCTATTAAAATATTTTACCAATATTTTAATAGAAAATATAATTAATTTTCTGTGGTGTTTATCACAGCAGCGTCTCCAGCACCTCTGAGCATGGCCCTCCCACCAGAGCAGCACAAATGAAGACTTGTCTCTTTCCAAACGCTCTTAAAAGATGATCGTTTTGACTGTTGACTGTGACACCCTCATCAGAAAAATGTCATAAATGAGAAAAGTGGATGCCAAGTGCAGGATTTTCAAAGAAAAATGCACTTATTCCTATTTGCATACAAGTTAATGTTAAAACATTGTGTTGAAATTGTATTTTTCTTGAAGTTTCAGGTTGTTTCATAATATTATAATATTTTGTAAAAGAGTTCATCAATTAAAAAAAGATTTCAGTAATAGATTTACATTTCTCTACACAAATATTTGAACTTATTGCTATTTTTGGGGTTTATATGCCATGAGTTTTCTGGTCTGGCCCCTTTGGGATCAAAGTAGGTTGGATACGGCCCCTGGACCAAAAATGAGTTTGACACCCCTGGTTAAAGGTGTCCATGTTATAAAATCAAAAACATCCACTGATTCATCCACAAGTCTTTCATGTTATAGCCAAATATTGTTTGTTTTAACTCTATGCTGACTTTGGCTTAGTATCATGATCACATGACTTGTGTAATGTTTACACATGGTGTTTTGGCTTTGGCCTCAGCAGTAACACATTCTATGAGCTTCGGTGCTACTGGTAAGTGTCTAAACAGCATTTGTTTTAAAATTGAAGTGAAAAAATGTCAGTATTATCAGTAATATTTATAATAATCATAATAAGAAGTTATCAACAGAGTTTGCTCATTAAATCAGATCTTCTCTGCAATATTCCATTTTATTTATTTTACATAGATCAGCTCTCATGGACTATTTATTTTATTGTTTAACCTGTAGTGTTTAATAAAAAAAAAAAAGAAATGAGAAATGATCTGTCTATTCTGCAGTTTCAATAGCTTGTTTAATTACAGGTTAAATTCCTCATGGACTTCTCAAATGCATTTTGTATGGATTCCAGTGAGTGGCCAGTGACTATTGCCCTGTTCCTCCTTTTTCTCAGTCTTCTCTATTGGTACGTAAATAAAACAGTTTCACATTCATCTATAAATACAAGATAATCTCTGCATGTCCTCTGATAACTGTGAGTTTGTAGGTATTCTGTTTACCCGTTTTCTGTGCTGTCAGAATGTGGCATCAAACATCCCAAACCTTTGCCCTTTTTGGGGAATATTTTTCTATTTCGTGAGGTAAGTCTGTTTTAGATAAAGAGCAGTTTATTCTTGGTTTATAATGCTAGATTATCAGTGCTCATCAGGGAAATATATATAATATTATATATATATATATATATATATATATATATATATATATCCCCAGCCTCTCCGCTGAAAAGGCTGGAGAGAATAGCCTATCTCTCCAGCGGAGAGAGCTTTATTTTTATATATATAA
>NW_026571152.1:36780105-36936767 GCF_026225935.1 Boleophthalmus pectinirostris | reverse complement strand
TAATACTCCCTACAACTGTACAACAACTCACCCTTATGTAACAGATAATACTCCCTACAACTGTACAACAACTCACCCTTATGTAACAGATAATACTCCCTACAACTGTACAACAACTCACCCTTATGTAACAGATAATACTCCCTACAACTGTACAACAACTCACCCTTATGTAACAGATAATACTCCCTACAACTGTACAACAACTCACCCTTATGTAACAGATAATACTCCCTACAACTGTACAACAACTCACCCTTATGTAACAGATAATACTCCCTACAACTGTACAACAACTCACCCTTATGTAACAGATAATACTCCCTACAACTGTACAACAACTCACCCTTATGTAACAGATAATACTCCCTACAACTGTACAACAACTCACCCTTATGTAACAGATAATACTCCCTACAACTGTACAACAACTCACCCTTATGTAACAGATAATACTCCCTACAACTGTACAACAACTCACCCTTATGTAACAGATAATACTCCCTACAACTGTACAACAACTCACCCTTATGTAACAGATAATACTCCCTACAACTGTACAACAACTCACCTTATGTAACAGATAATACTCCCTACAACTGTACAACGACTCACCCTTATGTAACAGATAATACTCCCTACAACTGTACAACAACTCACCGTTATGTAACAGATAACCTATGTCCTGTCAATCATCATATCATAAGATTTTATATTGTATTTTGACTTGTACACATACATTTATATCATTAATAATTAATTATTATAATGTTTCATTTGAGACCAGTCTCTTGTTATCTTTTTTGCTACTTATTTATAATTCAGTACCATATATACTTTTTTACTCTTTGTTATTATTATATTATATTGTAAAGTGAGGGCTTCTGTGTCCAAATAATTTCCCTTGTGGATTAAGTCTAAGTCTAAACATTTACAAATTATTACCAAAAAATTGTCACGTCTCTGCTGTAGTCAAGCTCCTCAATTTGGTCTTAAAATGTTTCGTATTAACTCACTCTACATGATCCTGGTGTTTTTTATTTTGCTATTTTGCCTGTAAATAACCTCCTATTCCTCATGTGAAAATCCACTTCAATTCATCACTATAACTGCAAGCCTCGATGAGCCTCATTTGACTGGAGCTGAACACTGTGGGTGACGTCAAACTCACTTAATCCAGTTCATTATACGGCCTATTCCACCCACGTACACCTGCCAATCTGTACTGTACCCCTCTTGTCAATTGGAGGAAGTGCCTGGAAACATTTGCAGCTGGTAAGTGACGGCTCTCTGTCTGTCATAACGTGATGCAGCCCGGAGACGAGACGGAGGAGAGCCCGCCATGGGGGAGCCCGCAGTGCATGTCGTCCTATTAACGCGCGAGGCCAACAGTCAGACAGTATTAGGCCAGCGCATCAGCCCCCGGCCAGTCTCTGACCCGGCCCTGGAGCAGGTCCAGCCTGGTTCCCCCACACGCGATACCAAAACCTTTGGAGGATTAAAGATCTACAGGAATGATTTGGGAAACCTTAGTGATTTGGAAAGAAATAATAATACTTTTTTACTGTAAATGAAAAGCCATTAATCATAACTGAAAGCAAACGAGTCTTATGGTTCCGTGTACCATTCGTTTTTTTGATTTTCAATTAAGAACGAAAAACAATAAAATGGAAAAACTGTTTGCTATTTTTGTTTTTCCGTTTTAGTGTCAAACAAACAAACAGATTTCAACCTCTATTTCCGATATTTAATTTAAAGTTTATTTCAAATAACATCAATCATAAAACAGTCTCAGAGCCAATTTTCATTTAGATATTTTATTCTCTTCGGTTTATTTGCCCTGGAATTTCTGCTGCTCACTGTGCCGCATGTGAATTCAGTGTCAATGATGAATCTATACTTGTTAATAAAACTAATTTTATTATAGTTCTATGGTGTCAACAAAAATTTATCACCTCACTGTCTGTTTCTCATCATGGAGTTCAACAACGACTTTCTAAGACACACAAGTAAAAGCATCGCTATAAAAGAAGAGGAAACGATTTTTCAGGTAAATGCTTCTAGCAGAGTCCACGTACCATTCGTTCTTTTGAATTTCAATTAAGAACGAAAAACAAAAATGGGGAAAACGGTTTATTTCAGTTTTCCATTTTAGTGTCAAACAAAAACCAGATTTCGATCTCTATTTCCAATGCTTAGTTTATTTTGCTATTTTATTCACTTGGGTTTATTTGCTCCGGAAGTTCTGTGCCATGTGTGAATTCAGTGTCAACTAAATGTGACTAAAGTGTGAGATTTCTACTGATAAACACAAACAAGCAGCATTTTCACTGAAACTGCACATAAAACGCCTTTTACAGAAAGTATCACAACAAGGTGTAAATGCTCAAATTTAAAAACATGAACCTCAACAATTCAAAGTTGGATCAGTGACGTCCTAACATTAAATCTCATTAGTAACAAAAGAAAAAGCAGAATTTTACAATGGAAACAATGTTAATTTAAATCACAGGTGTTAAACATAAGGCCCGGGGGCCAGATCCGGCCCTCCAAGACCTTTAATCGGGCCCTCGGCTGATTTTCTACTAAAATATTTGAATTATATTTTCCATTAAAATCTTGTTAATTTTCTGTGGTGTTTATCACAGCAGCGTCTCCAGCGTCTCTGTACGTGGCCCCTCCCACCAGAGCAGCACAAATGAAGACTTGTCTCTTTCCAAACGCTCTTAAAGGACGATCGTTTTGACTGTTGACCGTGACACCCTCATCAACAAAATGTCAAAAATGAGAAAAGTGGAGCCGAGTGCAGGATTTTACAAGAAAAACTGACTTAATCCTATTTGCATACAAGTTCATGTTAAAACATTGTGTTGAAATTGCATTTTTTAGGTTTCAAGTTTCAGGTTGTTCATAATATTATAATATTTTGTAAAAGAAAGAGTTCATCAATTAAAAAAGATTTCTGTAATAGATTTGTGTTTCTCTGCACAAATATTTGAACTTATTGTTATTTTTGGGGTTTATATGACATGAGTTTTCTGATCCGGCCTCTTTCGGATCAAAGTCTTTTGGATACGACCCCTGGACCAAAATGAGTTTGACACCACTGATTTAAATCATAAATTACAAATCTCAGGACTTGAGTAATTATTATTAATGGTATAAGACTTATGTACCCTTTGAGTTATTGAACCAGCGCTTCATTCTAAATATGAGTCTTTACTAAAAATAGTTCATGTGAAGCAAAGTTTAAAAAAAGCAAAAAAAACAAATATAAGCCATATGAGTAAAAGCACGAATGGACGAGACTGAGTGTCGTCTCCTTTGTTCAGATGACACTGAATTCATAATCGATGCAGAGCAGTAGAACTTCTGAGAAAAATAAACCAGAGAGAATAAAATATCAAAACAGAAATAGGCACCGAGACAGTTTTTTTGATTGCTGTTATTTGAAATAAACTTAAAATTTAATACTGGAAACAGATGTCGAATTTTGTTTTTTGTTTGACACTAAAATGGAAAAATCAAATAACAAACAGTTTTCCCATTTATTGTTTTTCATTCTTAATTGAAATGCAAAAGAACCAATGGTACAGGGACCAAAAAACATTCTTGGTGCCTTTTTTTAAAAATTCTAAATAATTTTTATTACAGTTCTATGGAGTCAACAAAGTTTATCGCCTCACTTTCTGTTTCCCGTCATGGAGTTCAAAAATGACTTTCTAAGACACGAATGTTTAAACACAAAAACGATTTTTCAGGTGAGTCCTTCTAGCAGCAGAACGTCCGGGGCAAATAAACCAGAGAGAATAAAATATCAAAATTAAAATAGGCACCGTGACTGTTGACTAGTGTTACTTGAAATAAACGTTAAATTAAATATTGGAAATAGTATTCAAAATCAAATCTGTTTTTTGTTTGACACTAAAAGAGAAAAACGAAATAACAAACTGTTTTCCCATTTTATTGTTTTTATGATTTAATGATACTCAGACTCTTATGCAGTAAATTTATCTTGTCTTATTCCATATTAGATCATTTTGAGTTTAAAAGATGTAGACAGACTAATAAAAAGATTACGCAAACGTGTGCGAATGAAACAAAACACAACTCCAGGTCCGTTTTTGACGAGAAAACAACATTCTAACACGTCTAAAAGCTCAAAATTTTGCGTAATATATGACCATAGCCCTAAATTTACACTGAATACCGACCTGTAGTACAAAATACACAATATATTTCTTGTTTATTTCTTCGAAGGATCTAGATTATCTCTGCTGGCCTCTTTGGGTAACACCATAACGCATCCAGACTGTTAGTCACTTCTCTGCGCTGTCAAAGAGCCCAGAGGAAATATGGGCCCTCTCCCTCGGCGCTGGCCACAGATCTGGAAAACGGACACACGCACGCACACACACACACACACACACACGTCCTAACACACAATCACTGAGTCGAACACATTCACCAGTTGGCAGCAGCGCGAGTGTGAGGAAGACGTCCACCCGGAGAGACGGCATCATGGATTCGGAAACATTCGGAGGAGGGGCTCATGTTGACAAAGACGGTAAAAAGACGTGGACGAAGGGAGTTTAGTTTAGTCTTTATTTGAAGGGACAATGCACGGAGACGTTAAACCCACAAAACAATATTTTTTTTTATTTGGATTGCCTACACATTTTCGCCTTCTCTGTAAAATTCACACTTAAATTTGAGCTAAAGAGTTAAAAGTTGAAAAGCAAAATGTCTCAATCAACCAATATCTGTTTATATTTGATGATATGTTCCCCACCAGATGAAAGCTAAACAACTAGATTGATTCACAGAAATAAATTAAACAATGCAATTAGTCAGCAATAGGAACAATACACACTGTCCACTCTGAGACGCAAACATGAGAAACAGAAAATATTGCTGACGGCCGGGCCAAAACGCTTAACTCAATTCATTAATTCTGTTTCTTTAATAAAAAAAAACACACACAACAATAAAAACAACAACAACAAGACAGTAAATAGGATTGTGTTGATGCACTTGTCAGACTGGTAAGAGTTTATGTTATGACTGAGCAATGAAAACGTGAGCAGTGTTGGGAAGGTGACTTTTAAAATGTATTCCCCTGCAGATTACAGATTACATACCCCAAAATGTAGTTTGTAACTTAATCCATTAAATAACTTAAAGTGAGTAACGTAATCTGAATACTTTGGATTACTTGATTTGCTGTAGAGAAGCAAAGACTCGGATATCGTAACATAAGATGCTTTGTTTACTTAACCGTATTAAAAATATTATTAATAGTTTAGTACTGTTAAATCCTGTTAAATCCTGGTTTAGTCCTGGTTTAGATCTGGTTTAGATCTAGTTTAGACCTGGTTTTAGTCCTGGTTTAGTCCTGTTTTAGTCCTGTTCAAGACCTGGTTTAGACCTGGTTTAGACCTGTTTTAGTCCTGTTTTAGTCCTGGCTTAGTCCTGTTTTAGTCCTGTTTACGACCTGGTTTTAGTCGTGGTTTAATCCTGGTTTAGATCTAGTTTAGATTTAGTTTAGACCTGGTTTTAGTCCTAGTTTAGTCCTGGTTTAGTCCTGTTTTTAGTCCTGTTTTAGTCCTGGTTTAGATCTAGTTTGAGATTTAGTTTAGACCTGGTTTTAGTCCTAGTTTAGTCCTGGTTTAGTCCTGTTTTAGTCCTGGTTTAGTCCTGGTTTAGATCTAGTTTAGCTCTAGTTTAGACCTGGTTTAGTTTTCGGCAATGAGTGGAATTACTGAGAAAAAAAAAAGAAGGGGGATTTAGCCCAAAATGTGAAAACAGTAAAATACCAGCCTGTAATCCATTTATTTCAACAATGTAACTGTAATCCAATTACCACTCACTGAAACAGTAACTGTAACTGAATAAGTTACTCATAATTTGTACTCTGATTACGTAACTCCGGTACATGTAATCTGTTACTCCCCAACACTGAACGTGAGGATGTGTTACAAAAAATGTAAGTTAAAAAAACACCTCTAAAATAAAAGCAATGGCGTTTTAGTCCATGCGTGATGTAAAATGATAAAATATGTTTATTTTGTAATTCCAAATGATCTTAAAAGAGCCAGTTACAGTCAACCAAAGAGCCGTATGTGTCCTGGGAGCTGAATAGAGTGCGTGGTATTACACATTTGTTTTCATTGTCACCCATAGCGTTCGGCTGCAGTCAAATGAAGCTCACTGAGGCTGGAAGTTAGAGGGACAAATTTGAAGTTGAGTTCCATATTAGAAATAGGAATTTATTTATGATCAAAATAATATATAAGTTATAAAAACATCAGAACATGTAGCGTGGGTTAATACGAACATTTTGAAAGCAACCACGACATGACATCACAAGGTGGAACAGAGCATTTTGAGCTTTGGAGGACTCAAACATGTGTGAACGAAGCAAAACACAACTCCTTTTCTGTTTTTGAGGAGGTAACAACTTTATAACACGTCTTAAAGCTCACAAGAGTCAATTTTGCGTAATGTAAAACCTTTAAGACCAAAATAAAAAGGCTCACAGCAGCGGTTACAGAGACAGAACTGACGATTTTTCAACGTTAAGTCAACTGGAAACGAGCCGATGGAACCCGAAGCGCCCCCCGTGCTCATTTCCTCTTTAGAACGCGGCGGCTGGAAGGTTAGCTCTGTCCGTTTCTATATATATACAGTCTGCGATTCAGAGACGAGGGCGGGCTCATGTTGGGCCGCGCGTCCTTGATCACTTGGGCAAATTGGAGTTACGAAGCGCATCGGCTGGTTAGAGTAAACCTTTCACTTGGCTTCATCTACGGCTGACATATAATAAAAAGAAAGGTCATTCAATCTGCAGCGCACAGTAAAAATCCATGGCAGGGTTAGCTCCGAGCGAGGGCCAAAGCTTCAGAAAGTCATATTCCAGTATACGCTGGCTATCACTAGACCTTTCGCTGGAGAAATCTACTATGGCATTTATAAAAACAGGCTAAAACCACTTCAAATCTCATCTGCTTGCCCGTAACTACTTGTCAGTCAGTTCTGTTTCAACCTTACATTTGATAGACAGGATTACGATGATGGATCGTCCTGAAAATGTCCAGCGAGGATAAAATTGCAATACGCCGCGTCAATTCATTTCATTTTCTGTTGGTTTTACAGTGAAGCGAGGGAGAAGGTCACTGTGGCCGGCTGACCACTGGTGTCGTATGTATCGGCTATAAGGTAAAAAAAGAAAAATCTATTTGAATTGAATTGCGGGGACTGTAGAGAAAAGCCAGACAGACGCCGCGATGCAAAGGCAATGATATAAGTCCGACAGCAGCAGTTCAAAATCTACCCTATTTTTCCAACTATAAAGCGCACTTAAAATCCTTTAATTTTCTCAAAAATCGACAGTGCACCTTATGTATTAATTCTGGTTGTGCTTGCTGACCTCAAACTGATTTTATGTGGTACACAGCGCTCAAAAATCTGACAAAATGTTTTAGTACGACTTTGGTAAACTATGAAGCCGCACCGCTGTAAAACATGAACAAATGTGCACAAAGCTTAACTAAACACACACACACAATATTACTTTACGTATATTTGAGTCGTCCTCGTAGGAAATAAAAAAACAAACTTAAGTTATCCACTCACATTCACATTCACCAAGACTGGGAGGCAACACCGCGTGAATTACACCACGATCTGTCGATGGATCGTGGACGCCTGGGCTAAGGATCAGTCTCAAGTGTCGTCAGTTTGTTTCGCTTAATGCACCTTATAATCCGGTGCAATTTATGTATGAAAATAGATGAAAGAACTCAACACTATTAATATTGCACTTTATAATCCAGTGCACCTTATAGTCTAAAAAATACTGTATACATTTTTATCATACATGCTTTGGCCCAGTGGTTCCTGTCTGTGTGTATTATTTAATGAAGTCATCCTAAAATTAATTTACATAAAATAAATGTGTGCTTTTGGGGCAAATATTGTTATGCCATTAATTGAGATTACATATCTCGATACAGTGCACTTTCGATTCGATATGATATATTTCAAATCGATTCGATACAGTTCAGTAAAAAATAAAGGCTAAATCATGGCTGTGATACTAAAAGTCCTTGTTAAACCACTTCTTGTGCAAAATTCATATGAATCACCAACATTTTAATCATCAAAACAGTGTCAAAATATCAAATGTGTCACATAAATGAGTTTCCTTTCACTCCACAAGCAACGAAACTGTAGCTCTGTAACAAAATAATTTAGTAAAACACACGTAAAAATACTCTTGGTGATATATCGATACAGTAGCCCATGATATCGATACTGTATCATCACATTATACAATACGATATATCGATATTCCGATATTTTTGCACACCCCTAATACCAACCCTAAATATAATTTAAAAAAATGTATATCCAAATCCTCAAAGTATCCACCCAGCGCTGCAAACCCTCGGCCTTCTCTCAATAAGCTTCAAAATGGAGTCCCTGAAATGGTTTTTCACTTCACAGCTGTGCCATGTCAGGGTCAAGAAATGCCAAAAGTGCAAAGCAGTGATCAAAGCAAAGTATGACTATTTTTTTTTTTTTTTTAATCTAAAACAAGTTCTACGTTATTTTGAGTTTTTTTCTGTTTGCTACATTCCATATTTGTCCATTCATACTTTTGACACCTTCACTGAGAATCTCCAATGTAAATAATCATTAAAATAAAGAAGAAACATAAATGAAAAGGTCTGTCCAAACCTTCTGACCTTCTGTAGTGTACACACATCCTTTACAACACCAGTCCATCCAGTCTCCAACCCCATTTCTCGTTTGGTTTCTCCCGTCTCTCCCAGCCGAGCGAAGGTTAAACCATCTCCTGCTTAATCAAATATTACTGTGAGTGACAGGGACTCTGGCTGCCCAAAGGCGGCTCTGCTTTCTCACAAGGTGCAGAGCGACGGGGAATTAGAACAATAGTGTTTCTACTAAAAAGCCTAAAAAAATTGCGTTATTCTCAATTTCCATAGTTACGACGTATGTAGATCTTACCCAGATTAAAGAAAATACACGTTGAGTGACCTTTGAAAGACAAATACACATATTCTTTGTGTATTCTTTGTCTTATAAAATGTTAGAAGAGAAGTCTAATGCAGTTTTCTCATGTTTTGTTTGTGTTAAAGGTGCATTGTGTAACTTTTCTGACCAAACCAGGCCTGTAATCGAATAAATGTAAGGTAAAGCTGTTTAATGTCATACTGTGCAACATCCCAGACAGAATACTATAAATTCTGGACTATAAGCCGCAACTTTTTTCTCACAGTTTGAACCCTGCGGCTAATAAAACGATGCGGCGAAGATATGGACGGATTCTTTGTTTAGCACATGGTCCATTCATATTTACGGACACGCAGCCTGAGTGCAGAAAACGCTGCTGTCTGTGCGGTTACGCATGGATCTAGGGTTCACATGAAGCTGCTACACAAGCTCGAGATATTGTCAGAGCACTCAAACAGTTTATCGCCGCGCAATCAAATAAGTTATGATGCTAAATGAACATTAGTGAGGGGGATACATCTTTACCCTTCTGTGTAAATGACGAGAAGAAATGTCTCAAACTTCAGTAGTCGGACATCCACTCGTACCTGATTGACAGAACTAACCCCGCCCCCGAGAGAGTCTGAAATCTGCTGAAATCCTCCAAGACACTGACACGATACAGACAGGACAGAGGCTCTTTCTGCAGGAGACATGAGCAGTAGATCGCGGGGAGAGACGAGGTGATGTGCTGAGGAAGATGCTCGTTTGATTGTGTTTTGAAGGGTTATTTTGCGCTTCATGCCCACACCTCCTCATGGAAAACACACAAAGAAAAGCAGATGATGCAGCTTTTAAGTTAAAGGTGACTGATGTATGAAGAAGGACACAGACCTGCTGTACGTGAGCTCGACTTCAGTGAGTTGATGGTGAGATTTTGGCGACGGCAGCATGACGAACTGACTCAACACAAAAAGACGACATAAACTTTCAGAGGCGATAAAAGCAGACGGCCTGAACTTGAAAACGTTCTTGAAGACGTGGACACCTGCGGCTTATATTCAGGTGCAGCCTATATATGTACAATTATTTTTTTTTTTTTTTTTTTTAGTTGTGGTTTATATTCAGGTGTGCTCAATACTCCAGAAAATACAGTAATGACACATCCACAGAAACAAGCAGGTGACGGAGCCCCAACCAAAAAGTTACACAGTGTACCTTGCAGGCAAATGAGATTAGTTGGTGACCACATGGAAAAAAAAAAAAAAAAAATCTCTTGTAAAAATTGTCACATTTTTAATCATCAGTCTGGACACTCTGGACCTCATCCATGATCCTGTTTCACTATGAACCTTTGGGCATTTACACATTTGATTTTCAGTTTGACATGCAATTTCAGCCGAGTCCTGAGAGGAACTGCTGCAGATGAAGTAACTGAGTTGAATATTTAGACAGTGAAGTCAGATTTAAAACAGCAAAGAAGATAACTAAAATACTGCACAGTAGCTGAATTAACACCTCCATTATCTCCTGCTCTATGATCCTGCACACTTCCTTTTCCATTTGGATTTTTGGAAGGTACAAGCACACACAAATGGGGTCCTTATGTTCCACGCACACATACTCCAGTGTCCATTGGGAAAAAAAAAACAAAAAAACAAAAAACAGCTGATGTCAGTGTTAGAAAACTGGTGCTGACGTCAACATAAACGTCACCGCATTAGAGCTGTGAAGTTGTTGGCACCTCCTGCGGACAGCTGCAGATCACACGAGAGATTCTTTTTTTTTTCTTTTGTACCAAAATTACTTCTGTTGCTGAATCCTACGTATATCACCCATTAAGAAAATAGAACTGAAGAATGAAGTAAGTACACAGCAAAAACTGGAGGGCTAAAAGTTCAAGGTAAACGATTTCACAGTTGTTTTTTTACCACAAAAAAGTGTTATTTTAACTATTTGAAAGTTAAATGGGAGTTCAAGTTGGGGTTATTTTGCCAGAGTTGATATGGTTGAAGTGAATTTAACTTCCACTGGTGTTTAATTCAAAGTCTTCCCTAGTGTTAACTTCCACTAGTGTTACTTTTTTGTTTTAATTCAACTTCCATTGTTAATTAAACTTCACTAGTGAAAGTGTTAAAATTGCTTCCACTAGTGTTAAATTCAACTTCCACTAGTGTTGTTAGTTTTCCCACTAGTTACTTGTAGTGTTAAATTCAACTTCCACTAGTGTTAGTGTTAAACTTCCACTAGTGTTTAACTTCCACTCCCCATTGTTAATTCAAACTAGTGTTAATTCTTCCACTAGTGTTAATTTAACTTCCACTAGTGTTAACTTCCTAAGTTCCACTGAACAACTTATGTTAAAATTCACTTCCATAGTGTTCACTATTTTACACTTCCACTAGTGTAAACAACTGAATGTTAATTCAACTTCCACTAGTGTTAATTCAATCTCCCTCTATTCCTGCAGCCTAATGTTCGGTTCGGTTAACTTCCACAGACAACACAGACACACACAGATGCCGTCCACATGCTTTGGGGGGGAACTAGTTAATTAACTGAAATCTGACAGACCCGGTGACACTGTCTGTCTCTTTGTAGCCCACTGAAATGGTAGCAGATGCAGCATGTAGCAAATTTTGCCAGTTCGGTGCTAATGTCCTTCGTTCATTCGTTTTTCAATATAAAACCAAAAAAATATATAATAATAATAATATTTTCTTCATTATTTGTCTCCAAAACCAAAATGAAAAAAATGGATAATGATTAATTTTTTTCAGTTTTCGATTTTGTGTTTAAATGAATAATGGAAAAAACGGATAACGGACTAAACCAGGACTGAACGAGGACTAAACCGTTTTCAGTCTTGGTCTGGTCCAGGTCTCAGTCCCGGTCTCAGTCCCAGTCTTAATCACGGTCTGGTCCCGGTCCCGGTCCGGTCTCAGTCCCGTCCCTGGGTCAGTCCAGTCCCGGTTCTTTTAAGTCCTGGGTTCCCAGTTTGGTCCCGGTTCACAGTGTTCCTGGTCAGTCCTGGTTCAGTCCTGGTTCAAGTCTCATTCCCAAGTCAGTCCTGGTCCAGTCTCTGGTCCTGGTTCAGTTCAGTCTGGTTCAGGTCTGGTCTCAGTCTGGTCTGGTTCAGTCCTGGTCCTGTCCTGGTTCAGTCCTGGTGGTTCAGTCCTGGTTCAGTCCAGTTTTCAAGTCTGGTTCAGTCCTGGTCATTGGATTCAGTCCTAGTCCTGGTTCCCCTGGTTCCAAGTCCTGGTTCAAATCATCAGATTCAGTCCTTTTCCTTTTTTTCCCCTTTCAGTTTTCTGGACAAAAAACAATTTATCCTGTTTTTTCATTTCATTTTTATTTTGGAAAAAAACAATCTTTTTTTTTTTTTTTTTCAAACGAAACCTGTTTTCTTTTTTCGATTTTACGAACGAACGACGACCGAACGACACACGAACTGCAGCGCCCGAACTTCTTTCCCTTCCAAATCTGACAGCATCATTTCCCGGCGCGTTAATTGATGTTTTGCGCGTATACTATCAGATTTCAGTAAACGTCTAAATGCAGTCTTTCAGTCTTTCCTCATCGCGTCCCCAGCAGTAATCACTCACTCTGGCAGGTAATTAATTTGTCCGAGAAGCAGTAGCTCGTAGTCATTTGCGAGTGTACCACGTTTAATCACCCCTTAATGACAAAAGCTCTATACGCCCCTTCCTTCCCATCGCCGTATACAGAGTGATCATTGTCTGCCGGCCCCTATGCACTGAATGGGCAAATAATCAAAGCACGGCGGCCATTTAATCTGCCATACATCGTGTATTGAGGGACAATTACAGTAGAGTAACAATCAATACGGAGAGATTCTTTTCATGTGCGGCCAGCCCCGAGGTTCAGGCGCGCTGGGATTGAGCGACGCCGGCGGGGTCAGGGCGAGAACCGGGCGGCGGGTGGAAAGTCTGTGTTTGGTTTAGGGGTTTGGTGAAGGAGAAGAAAAAAGAGAAGGTGAAGGAGAAAAAGAAAGAGGTGTAGTGAAGGAGGGTGAAGGTTCAGGCGCGCTGGGATTGAGCGACGCGACGGCAGGCGAGAACCGGGCGGCGTGGAAAGGGGATGGAAAGAAGAGGTGAAAGAAGGTGAAAAGAAGAGGGAAGAAGGAGAAGGAGGAGGTGATCTTGAAGAAGAAGGAGAAAGGAAAGGAGGTGAGAATTGAAGAGTGGTGAAGGAAGAGAAGAAGGAGGAGGAGAAGAATGTAAAGGAGAAGGTGAAGTAGAAGGAGAAATGAAGGTGAAGAAGAGAATGTAAAGGTGAAGAGAAGGAAGAAGAAAGAAGAGAAGAAGGAAGAAGAAGGGAGAAGGAGAGAGAAGTGAACATGAGAAGAATGAGAGAAGTGAAGGTGAAGAAGGAGAATGTAAAGGTGAAGGTAAAGGCGAAGAAGAAAGAGGAGAAAGAAAAAGAAGAGAAGTGAAGCTGAAGTTGAAGAAGAAAGAAGAAGTGAAGAAGGAGAAGGTGAATGAAGGTGAAGGAGAAGGAAAAGCAGAAGAAGGTGAAGGAGAAGTTGAAGGAGAAAAAGAAGCTGAAGAAGAAGAAGGTGAAGGAGAAAAAGAAAGAGCAGGGGAAGGAGGAGACAATGAAAGGAGAAGAAAAAAGAGAAGGTGAAGGTGAAGGAGAAAAAGAAAGCGAAGGTGAAGTAGAAGGTGAAGGAGATGAAGAAGGAGTCGGTGAAGGTTCAAGGCGCGCTGGGATTGAGCGACGCGACGGCGGGGTCAGGGCGAGAACCGGGCGGCGGGTGGAAAGTCTGTGTTTGGTGATGGAGAAGAAGGAGGTGACAAAAAAGAAGGTGAAAGAGACAGAGGGGAAGAAGGAGAAGGTCAAGGTCAAGGAGGAGGTGATCTTGAAGGAGAAGAAGGAGAAGAAAAAGGTGAAGGGGGAGAATGAGAATTTGAAGGAGAAGGTAATGGAGAAAAAGGAAGGAGAAGAAAAAGGAGGAGAAGAAAGTGAATGTGAAGAAGGAGAAGGTGAAGGAGTAGAAGAGGAGGTGAAGGAGAAGAAGTTGAAGGACAGGGTGAAGGTAAGAAGAAGAAGGGAGAAGGAGAAGAAGGTAAAGGAGAAGGTGAACATGAAGGACAAGAATGAGAAAGTGAAGGAGAAGAAGGAGAATGTAAAGGTGAAGGAGAAGGCAAAGAAGAAAGAGGAGAAGAGGAAGAAGAAGGTGAAGTTGAAGGAGAAGAAGAAGAAGGTAAAGGAGAAGATGAAGGAGAAGGTGAACATGAAGGAGAAGAATGAGAAAGTGAAGGTGAAGAAGGAGAATGTAAAGGTGAAGGTAAAGGCGAAGAAGAAAGAGGAGAAGAGGAAGAAGGAGGACAAGCTGAACCTAAAGTTGAAGAAGAAGAAGACGAAGGTAAAGGAGAAGGTGAAGAAGGAGAAGGTGAAGGTGAAGAAGGAGAAGATGAAGGTGAAGGAGAAGGAAAAGCAGAAGAAGGTGAAGGAGAAGGTGAAGAAGGAGAAGGTGAAGGAGAAGATGAAGAAGGAGAATGTAAAGGTGAAGGTAAAGGTGAAGAAGAAAGAGGAGAAGAGGAAGAAGGAGGAGAAGCTGAAGCTAAAGTTGAAGAAGAAGAAGAAGGTAGAGGAGAAGGTGAAGAAGGAGAAGGTGAAGGTGAAGGAGAAGGAAAAGCAGAAGAAGGTGAAGGAGAAGTTGAAGAAGGAGAATGTAAAGGTGAAGGTAAAGGCGAAGAAGAAAGAGGAGAAGAGGAAAAAGAAGGAGAAGGTGAAGCTGAAGTAGAAGAAGAAAGTAAAGGAGAAGATGAAGAAGGAGAAGATGAAGGTGAAGGAGAAGGAAAAGCAGAAGAAGGTGAAGGAGAAGTTGAAGGAGAAAAAGAAGCTGAAGAAGAAGAAGGTGAAGGAGAAAAAGAAAGAGCAGGGGAAGGAGGAGACAATGAAAGAGGAGAAGGAGAGGGTGAAGAAAAAAAGGAGAAGATGAAGAAGAAATGTGGATTAGATAAGTTTTGTATCGTATTTCATGTTTAATTGTCTTTAAAGGTCCTATATTACACAAAAGTAGAGTTGTGTTTTGCTGCATTCACACATGTTTGATTAATCCTGCATTCTTGACATCTCTACGGCTCAAAACACTGTGTTCCACCTTGTGATGTCAGAACGCGGTAGTTTCCAAGTTAACATCTACTTTTTTTTACCTTTTTTTTTCAGCAGAGATTGGCAATTCCAGGGCTGAAAATCATCCAATTCTTTCAACAAAAAGACGAGCGTAACAACCGAAATCCTGAAAAACTCGCCTGTGATTGTAATGTTATTTGAGAGGAACTTCAGAAAATCAGCTCCAATTGTCGCAGTTTTGACTAAATCAGCTCTTTCTGGTCAAATTTTGTTAGACTAAAGCTCAGATTAAAGTCAGACAGAGCAGTACCTACAGTTAGCAACCACTTTTATTGATTTGTCACACCTAAAAATACACGCACAAAACAGTATGTCCTCTCTAGGTTCAAACGTTCGTAAACAAAACAGGCATGACTAAGTTCACGAGGACAGAGCTGCCGGATTGCCCTGATAGAAAAGGTCATGTTTTTAATGAGAATTGTTCCTGTCAGGACTTTATTGACGGCAATTTAATTTGATCCTATCCTGAATCTAAACAGGCGCATTTCAGAGATCCGCCCCGCCTAAACTTCTAAGCACAAAACAGTATGTCCTCTCCATGTTCTCGACGTTCGTAGCAAAACAGGCATGACTAAGTGTCCCTGAAAAAAGGTCATGTTTTGAATGGGAATTGTTGCTGTCAGGACTTTAACGACAGACAAACCGGATTTATTTGCAGAGTTTATGAACCATGAGCGACTGGAGCGGCAGCGCAGATAACATTCTTTAGTCACGTGGCGTTGTTGTTATAGATACGTCATTGTTCTGCTTGGAATGTTCCACAGTGTGACATTAAACAGCTCTACCTTACATGTATGAAATTACAGGTGGTTTTACAGCTCAAAAAAAATCCAATCCAACTTTATTTGTGTAGCACATTTTATAAACAAGACAGTTTCCAAAGTGCTTCACGTAGCGATGTAAAACCGTAGCAGCGTGTCAAAGCCTGATCCTGTCAGATCTCAGAAGCTCAACAGGACCGGGCCTGGTGTTACGACCCAGCTCTGCTATGGACAGGGAAGTAACAAAAATAAAACCAAGATGTAAAATGGAATAAATTAAATAGTGTTTAATTAACAGGGGTGCAAAAGGTAAATTAACAAAAGACTAAAATATACAGAAAATAACCTAAAGAAGAAACAGAACAATAGAATGAGCTGAGTTTTGCTGCACAAAAGTGGCAGGCTTACACAAAATGAGTGCTTAACAAAGGGACACACACTAAACTAAAACACAAGTTCCCTAAATTAAACCACATAAGCCCACAAACAGAATCAAGTGACCAAATCAAAAAAGGCACAAAACAGACACACAAACACAAAATGGCAGACTGGTCACCAAGACCAGCAGCCCCAAACAGGTGCTGGTCATCTCCTTAAGTAGGGGGCGGTGGCTGCAGGTGAGGTGGGCGGAGACATGCCCCACCAATCACGGACCAGGGCTCCCACAGCAGGAATCAGGAGGGCTCAGCAAAATCATTTAGAACACACAAAACAAATTAGAACTAAAGGCCTGGAACCATAACACCTGGTTAGTACTTGGATGGGAGATTGTTGGGAAAATCAGTAATCGCAAAAACTGACGTCGTGTCTTCCCCCACATTGCCTAGTATGAAAGTGGTGTGTGCGTGAGTGATGGTGGTGGTCGGACTCACTTCCGTCAGCCTGTCCCAGGGCAGCTGTGGCTCCACCGAGTGTGGAGTGAATGAATAATGCTCTGTAATGTGTCTCTGAGTGTCCAGAAAAGCGCTACATAAACCTGATGCATTATTATTATTAAAACTTTTCACTTTAAAAAAAATCTGCAGAATTATGTTCCAAACAAAAGGAACTAATAGAATAATTAGATAAAATAATAATAAAATAAATAAATAATGGCAGTAAATAAAATAGATTAAAAAATAAATAAATAAATAAGAGACATATATAGACATAGACAAATAAATAAAAACACAGAGGACCACCAAAAATATGTAGAAAAACAGGTCGCCACTTCACAGTTCTGACCTGTAACTTGGTCTGGTTTGATCTAGATTAAAATAGAAAGGTTTAATACCATTAGGAATGTGCAAAAATACCAAAATATTGATATTTCATATCTTTTAATGTGATGATACAGTATTGATATCGTGAGCTCCTGTATCGATATATCGCCAAGAGTGTTTTTGGTATAAATCTGCTTTGTATTTGAGACTGGTCCCTACACTGAAGAGCACCAAAAGAACAATTCTGCACATTGTTTGCATATCCTAGTAGCACTCCTGCCCCCAAAGCCTTGCAGTGTTTTTGGTATATTTTACTTAATTATTTTGTTGGAAGGATTATTTGGTTTATGTGACACATTTGACATTTTCACTGTTTCGATGATTAAAATGTTTGTGTTTCATATTCATTTTGCACAAGAAGTGGTTTTAGTAATACTAAAAGAAGACTTTTAGTATTACAGCCATGATTTAGAAATATTTTTTTTATTGAACCGTATTGAATCAACTTGAAATATATGTTGTATCAAATCAAAAGTGCACTGTATCGAGGTATGTATGGTATTGTGGTCTATGTATTGAGGTATGTATCATATCGTGGCCTATGTATCACGGTATGTAAAAGTAAAGGTAAATACCATACTGTGAAACATTCCAAGCAAAACAATAACATCTCCATGGAGTAAATTACTGTATTTGCAGGTCCCTCCATCTGAAAAGTTACACAATACAGCTTCCAGACTCCGCAGACGTCCTGGTTTCTGACTGTCTCCCTGCACCAGGTGTTTTCCCGTCTCACCTCCGCTGCCCCGGGGCTCACGCTGCACACTAACAACAAAGGCTCCAGCTCAAACATTTCAGCGCTGGAATTGCAGACATTTGAGCGCTCGCCTTCAGTGAACACGGCGTATTTGCAGACGGCGAGAGCAGAAGTGAATGCTAATCGAAATGAACTGAAAACAATGTCGGGAGAACGCTTTGGAAATCTGCTTATCTCATTACACGGTCTAATCAGAGTACTGTAGTCTGACTGAAAGGTTTATTCTGCATTTACCGTATTTTTCGGACTATTAGGCGCACTTAAAATCCTTTAATTTTCTCAAAAATCAACAGTGCGCCTTATGTATTAATTCTGGTTGTGCTGACTGACCTCAAACCGATTTTATGTGGTACACGGTGCTCAAAAATCAGTCAGAATGTTTTAGTACGACTTTGGTAAACTACGAAGCCGCACCGGTTGATGGATTGTCGGAGCATTACGGCGACTGTAGTCAGGAGCCTCGCAGAGTAAGTCCGACAAAAGCTGAACCGCATCAGGACAAAAGGAGCGAGCTGTTTCTTTTTTCAGCACTTCAGTCTCAAGTGTCGTCCGTTTGTTTTGCTTAATGCGCCTTATAATCCGGTGTTTCTTATGTATGAAAATAGACAAAAGAATTCAAAATGACTGATAATCTGGTGCACCTTATAGTCCAAAAAAAAACGATAATGTGTCTTTCTCTTTTTTATGAATTTTATGCTTATTATTTATGTTTTGATTTGTTTGCATGGTGATTTTATTGTATTTATTATTCTGTAAAGCACTTTGGAATTACTTTGTGTACAAATTGAGCTACACAAATAAACTTGCCTTGCCTTATTTTGTATTCTGAGGACTTAAAATGTTGCTGCTTCCAGTTTGTTTGCAAAGTGTCTCTGAGTGTCCAAACAAAGCGCTGTATTGGTGGTTTTCAGAGTCTAGATTCTGTAATACTTCCACATACCAAAATATCATCATATCGTATCGTCAAAAGTATTGTGGGCCATCACATTATATCTCTTTGATTAAATTAATAGTTGTGATGCGGAGGGAACTACATAGACCATGATCCTTTGCCCCATCTATAAAAGATAATTTGTTCCATTAGGTTCTGAATTTTAAATACTGCTGAATTTCTCACTTTAAATGTTTTAACTCGGGGGAAAAAAGATGTTTGAATAATTTTTATTCTGAATTTTAGTTGCTGAAATTTTAAGTATATAAAATAAAAATCTCTATACTAACACCTGACTAAAATCAGGACTAAAATCAGAACTAAAACCAGGTCTAAACCAGGACTAAACCAGCTCTAAAATCAGGACTAAAATCAGGACTAAATCCAGGTCTAAACCAGGTCTAAACCAGGACTAAAACCAGAAATAACCAGGTCTAAACCAGCACTAAAATCAGGACTAAAATCAGGACTAAAACCAGGTCTAAACCAGGACTAACCCAGAACTAAAACCAGGTCTAAACCAGGTCTAAACCAGAACTAAAACCAGAATTAAACCAGGTCTAAATTAGGACTAAAATCAGGACTAAAATCAGGTCTAAACCAGAACTAAAACCATAAATAAACCAGGTCTAAACCAGCACTAAAATCAGGACTAAAATCAGGTTTAAACCAGGTCTAAACCAGAACTAAAACCAGAAATAAACCAGGTCTAAACCAGCACTAAAATCAGGACTAAAACCAGGTCTAAACCAGGTCTAAACCAGAACTAAAACCAGAAATAAAACAGGTCTAAACTAGGACTAAAATCAGCACCAAAATCAGGTCTAAACCAGGTTTAACATTCACCCAATTTGAAAACCCCTGGTCTATGTCGTTCCCTCTGATTTTTTGTTTTTATTTATTTAATTTTTAAGCTATTGCTGCATCACAACTATTAATTTACTTTATATTGAATTTCAAACATATTGAAAAAGTCCATTTCAAATTTCATCAACTCCCACTCAGAATAAAAATAATTCAGACATATTTTTTCATAGTTAAAAAAGTCAAACTGAGAATTTCAAAATCTGATGAAACCAATGATCTTACATACACATCGGGATATTGACTTATACTTTTCAATGTTTTCTGCAGGTTTTCAATTTTATTTAATTTTTTTGGTTAGATTTTGGAAAATTCGGCCCACAGATCCTCTCCCCGACCACAAGGGGTCAGTAAAACTATAAACGTCACGTGGCTTTAGTTTTGTAACAATTTAGGGATTTCTATCTTCATCTCAACTCAACCTTCAGCCTCGACTTAACGGACCGGCGCAGTAACGTGCTCTCTCACACCGCTACGAGTTCGCTTTTGTTTTGCTTTTCACTTCCTTTTCCTCCTGTTTCTCTCCGTCTCTGCTCCGGAGGTTCCAGAAGGACACGGCGTAAGACCCAACCCCTCTGTGACCCCGCGTGCAGCCCCGACAGCCAATCACGGCGCTCCTCCTCGCCACTCTGCCCGCCGCGATTGGCCGAGCGGTGGGGTAATCCGACCGAAGGGGGGGTACGCAGTGGCGGGAAAAGAACCAGAAGGGAGGGAGGGAGAAAGGAGAGAGGAGAGAGGGAGAGAGAGGAGGTGTATGTCTGCTGCGCACTTTAAACGACCCTTTGCCACAGGAAATCTGCAGAACAAAAGCAAGCTGTCATCTCTGTCCTAACCAGTGAACACAGCACATCTCAGCTGACGGGGAGAGCAGCCGGATCTGTGGAGGGAGGAGCTGTTATAATCTGAGTTTGTACTAGTATAGATTTTTTTAAAATTTTACTTATTTTATTTACATTAAACAAAAGAAAGTGCACAGAAAACAAAAAAAATCTGCAATCCTTGGGCATGTACAATATACATTAACCCTTCCAGACAGCGGGACATTTTTTTTTACGTAACCAAGCACAACTTTCCAACCATAAAAGATAGAAACTTACTTTTTACTTTACTTTTTCTGTGGAAAGTTGGCAGTTTTAGCTTTCCGAACATATTTCCGGCATTAATCTATGTCACATGTAAGCTGCGTGACGACGTCGGGAAAACGAGTGTCCACTAGGGTTGGGCGGTATCCAAATTTTGATACAGTTAAACCTTCTCAGGATTTTACCGGGGTGTGCAGTATTACCGTATTACCAAAATGTTTTAATACGACTTTGATAAACTATGAATTCACACTGCTATACAATCTATGTGTACGACCTGCAGACTTATAATCTCTGAAAAGTTTCACATGAACCATCTCCAACATGACAGAAGCACAGAACAGACTCACCATCAGCAGCACATCCTCTGTCACAGAAACAACACTCATATTCCACCGAGTCGTGTCCTTTAGTCTGACAGAAGCTGAACCGCATCAGCGCACAAGGAGCGAGCTGTTTTTATCAGCGCTTTATAGTTTATACAAATGGGCCATGTGGCTTTAAGTTTTGTTTCAGTAAAATGTAAACAAATGTTAGTATGGTCTATGTTCAAATAAATAAAATTAATTAAGTTTTTAACAACACTAAATGAAATGTAATAGCAAAATGTGATTGAGAGGGGAAAACAAACAAACAAACAAACAAACAAATTGACCATACTTCCACCATGTGATGTCATGTGGTAATACAGGAAGTGCTCCACTGTGTTTTTAAACTCCACCTTCACTGACCAAAAGGTAAAAAAAAAAAAAAGGTAGCTGGTAATGTCAAAACGTCATGACATAACAAAGTGCAACAGAGCATTTTGGAAATGCAGACAGTAGGGCCGGGTATCATTATTATTGTGCTGTTCCACAAAAGGGACCCAGACAGGTGCTTGAGTTTGATGTTATGTCTTCACAGCTCTTTGCTGATTGATCGGTGCGCGGTCTACAACTTCCACGGTTCTTGCAAACAGTCTAGTGCACAGGTGTCAAACATGCGGCCCAAGACTTTTAATCTGGCCCTCGGCTGATTTTCTACTAAAATATTTTGATTCTATTTTTTATTAAAATATTGTTAATTTTCTGCGGTGTTTATCACAGCAGCGTCTCTGTACGTGGCCCCTCCCACCAGAGCAGCACAAATGAAGACTTGTCTCTTTCCAAACGCTCTTAAAGGACGATCGTTTTGACTGTTGACCGTGACACCCTCATCAGAAAAATGTCAAAAATGAGAAAAATGGAGCCGAGTGCAGGATTTTCCAAGAAAAACTTACGTATTCCTATTTATACAAGTTAATGTTAAACAAGTTCATGTTAAAATATTGTGTTGAAATTGTATTTTTCTTAAAGTTTCAGGTTGTTCATAATATTATAATATTTTGTAAAAGAAAGAGTTCATCAATTAAAAAAGATTTCTGTAATAGATTTGAATTTCTTTGCACAAATATTTGAACTTATTGTTATTTTTGGGGTTTATATGACATGAGTTTTCTGATCCGGCCCCTTTGGGATCAAAGTCAGTTGGATACGGCCCCCGGACCAAAATGAGTTTGACACCCCTGGTCTAGTGTATACTGATTCCTGACCTCGCTGCTGGAGTGAAATGAAATTGAGCGGAGGCACTAGGTGGCACCAGCCTGGCTAAGACTATTTTACTTTGCAAGTGAAATATACTCAAATTGTTATAAAATGTTCTTAATTCAAGTCATCTTAACGTGGCTAGATTTGATTTTTTGCAGTGTAAAAATTTTTTGCAGCGGAGATATATCGAGACAGCAGCCCACAATATCAATACTTTATCATCAAATTAAACAATACAACAGATCGATATTTCAAGTAGACAGGCTAATAATGAATGAAACAAACAAAACACAACTCCAGGTGTGTTTTTGATGAAGTAACAGTATTCTAACATGGTTTAAAGCTTAAAGAGTCAGTTTTGTGTAATACTGGACCTTTAAATGTGCAGAGACCAGTCGTAGGTCCTTGTGCTTGTACTTCTCGGTTCCTCCTGTTCTCCACCTGTGATCCAGACCCATCCCCTCGAGCGTGGACTCAAGATACGACTATTTTTCCAAATATCTGATCTGATTATTATAAAAAGTAAAAGGAAATTGAACTGGCCTTCCCTCGTTTCCAATTCACTTAAAATTTGATTATTCCATTAAAGTTGGAAAGTCCTGATAGGAACATTTCCTGTTTATTGGCCCCTGAGCGCCGCAGTGAAGGTCACATTTAAATAGAGATGTATTTAGTCTAAAGCCTTAAAGGGGCCATATGGAACTTTTCTGAGTGAGGCCACCAACTGATCATCTTTGTGGAGATTATACTAGTGTATTTATGTTCCAGATTGTTCTGAAAATATGTTGCAGTTACTTTTATTAGTGCGTTACTAATAAAAGAGCTTAAGAATAAACGTAAAAGTAGACGATTGTTACAGTTGTGCTTGTTTGTCTGTTTTTAAATGTTCTATATTGACCCGTTGGAGTCTGAAATAAACCTTCATTGATTGATTGATTGATTGATTGATTGATTACTTGTGTGGAAAACAGTGTGAGTGACCTAATTTAGCAGCCGGTTTTGGATGGAACAAGCAGACAGCTGTTTTCTGCCAATGTTACACGTAGTCCAGTCTACTCCTTTTGTGCACTGCTGTGTCACGTTTTGAAGTATTTTAAAAGTGTTTTCTTTGTGTTACACTGTGTAACAAAGTGCTCGAATTAAATAATCGTTATTGTTTATTTTCTTCAGCAATAAATCACACGCACACTGCAAAAAAGCTTCGCCAAAATATAAGATATAAACACTTAAATATCAGAAAATGGCTTAAAAGTAGTACAATTGTCCAAGCGAGCAAGATAATTTTACTTGACTATTCATCTGACTATAAACTGCCTCTATATTCAGGGTTCCCACTCTTTTTCACTGACAAAATTTCAAAACTTTTCCATGACTTTTTCATGACCTAAAGTGAATTTTCCATGACTTTACAGCACCTACATGTGTAGAATTGATCAGACTTTTAGGGCTAAATATGAAATGTTAACCCTTTCCACTCACCTTATGGTTTGGGATTATAGTTTTTTAACATTCAAAATTATTTCAGTGCATTTATTGTCGTCTCTTTTAAACAAAAGGCGTAGACGTTCAGAAATAATCATAATAGTCTAATGAGAACTTAACAGAACGCTGTAGTTGAGTGAAAGAGATACTAAAATTCCATGACTTTTCCAGGATTTCCATGACTGTGGGAACCCTGTATATTAGAATGAAGCAGTCTGTGTGTGTTCATGGGCTGGGAATAAGTTTAAGGACGCTAAGTTTGAGATAAACAGACTCGAGTTTTAAGCAAATCTGTAGCACTGAATCTAAAAACAAGTTAAGTGTTGCAGGGGAAAGCTATGGTGAATGGATTGTAGCTTCTTTTAAACTTTTACTGCCTAAATTTAAGATTTTCTGACTAGTTACGGAAGAAATATATGTCAGTAATCAGGCTTACGTTACAGCCCAGGAAGACGTTGGAAAGATGCGATTACAACTTCCCAGGCCCAGGTTTCTAGTCAGGCTGGGGCCACCTACTGCCTCCGCTCAATTTAATTTTTCTCCAGCAACTAAGTCAGGAATCAAAATACACTAGATGATTTGCAAGAACCCTGGAAGTTGTAGACCGCCCTGATGTCAAACTCAAGCGTCTGTCTGGGTCCCTTTTGTGGAACAGCACAACAGTAAACAAAGCGTCGAGATGGATGTAGACGAAGACAGACATTCTGTGTTGGCAACGATTCCCGAGATCGAGGATTTAAAGCCGGAACAAAGAGAATGTAAAATATCATTGAGCGAACGAATCCTAATGCTGCGAGGTCAGACGGTTTCCATGAAGTGAAACCAGTTGACGAATCAGGCTACCAGTTTTCTTCATCTCCATGTCACTGTAGCGTTCCCTTATGTTTGGCTAATTAACAATTCCAACCAGACCTCAGTTTTGATCATTTCTCCACTGACGCACATCTCCGAGCGCACTGGGTACATGTGATTAGAAAAGACGACGGCGCCAAATTCAAGATGATTCCAAACACCGTAAACGTATGCAGCCTTCATTTTACCGCTTATCACATTTACTTCAGTGGGTTTTATCACAGTCGGTCGGTGAGCCCAGTGTCGGGAACTACACCGGAAGTTGTCATCGCATCTTTCCCAACGTCTTCCTGGTTTGTGAAGTGTGAATTGAGCCTCTTCAGAACTAGTAAGTAGATAATAAATCTCAAAACAAGATGAATAACCGGATATAAGTTTTAAAATCTTTGCCAGATCAGAGAAATTTGCAGCGCGCACACACACACAAACGCACAAGCACAAGCA
This sequence comes from Boleophthalmus pectinirostris, assembly GCF_026225935.1. Lineage (NCBI taxonomy): Eukaryota > Metazoa > Chordata > Actinopteri > Gobiiformes > Gobiidae > Boleophthalmus > Boleophthalmus pectinirostris. The sequence continues at coordinate 36,911,587 of NW_026571152.1, read as the reverse complement.
ATAAATCGCAGTTCAAAACGTGTTATCGTGACAGGCCTATAGGTACAGACACGCACAAACACACACACAAACACACAGAAACAGCAGCTGCCTCCCTGAAGCTTGTATCTCAGACTGAACCCACTCACTCCAGCCACATTCCTCCAGACGCCTGAGCCCCAGGGGCCAGTGCACAGCTGGGCACGGGGCCCTCACACCTCCCTGCTCCTCTCCGCTCTCTCTCCTCCCCAAACCACCAACCACCAAGTCCTTTCTGCAACAGCTCATGAGGCGCAACATTATACTCAACATGGAACGCTGATTCAAAATGAAAAAGACCTGCCCAAATGTTAATGAACTTTCTAATTCAACTGGAATAAATTGGAAAGAGTAACGGCTCTAAATGGCTTTCTTAACTCTTTAACTCTTTAAGACTATAATTACTTCTCTAATGTTGGAAATGTTATTCAAATGCTTTTTTTTCCAACACGCTTTAAAGTTGGAACAATTACTTACTTCTATTTTACTCACAGTGGATTATATTTTAATTTGGCAGTGTTTTTTTTTTTTTTTTATGCCAGATGCCCTGCAGAAATGACTTGTACAACCTGAATTAAATTTGGTAGTTTTTAACATTGCATCAGTACCAAAATAACAGAAAGATCACAATAAAACAAATGACATTCAGTTAAAGAAACGCACACACAAACAGTAATTTATGAAATGTACAGCTCTTAAAGGTCCTACTTTGCACAAAATTGACTCTAGTGAACTTTAAGTCACGTTATAATGCTGTTACTTCATGAAAAACACACCTGGAGTTGTGTTGTGTGTTGTTTTACATTTAGTTCACTAGAGATTAGCAATTTCAGGCATAAACTGAGTTTGACTTTTGCGCTCACTCTCAAGTCCAAGATTAGTCCTGGTTTATTTCTAGTTTAATCTTGGTTTCGTTCTGGTTTAGTCCTGGTTTAGTCCTGGTTCAATCCTGGTTCAGTCCTGGCTTAGTCCTGGTTCAATCTTGGTTTAATCCTAGTTTAGTCCTGGTTTAATCCTAGTTTAGTCCTGGTTAAATCCTGGTTCAGTCCTTTTTTAATCCTGGTTCAGTCTTGGTTTAGTCCTGGTTCAGTCCTGACTCATTCCTGGTTTAGTCTTGTTTTAATCCTGGTTCAGTCCTGGTTTAATCCTAGTTTAAATCTGGTTTAGTCCTGACTCAGTTCTGGTTCAGTCTTGGTTTAGTCCTGGTTTAATCTTGCTTCAGTCCTGGTTTAGTCCTGGTTCAGTCCTGGTTTAGTCCTTGTTTAGTCCTGGTTTATTCCTGGTTGAGTCCTGGTTTAGTCTTGTTTCAGTCCTGTTTTAATCCTGGTTCAGTCCTGGTTTAATCCTAGTTTAAATCTGGTTTAGTCCTGATTCAGTTCTGGTTCAGTCCTGGTTTAGTCCTGGAAACGCAAACTCCGCCTATGATTCCACAGCTGAAATGATCCTATATACATTATATTCTAGTGAAAGCGCATGGAGTTTCAAAACACAATGGAGCACTTCCTGTATCACCACATGACATCACAAGGTGTAACAACGTGCTTTCAGTTTGAGAGAAAAAATACGCAGGATTTGTCAAGCTTGTAAATGAAACAAAACACAACTCCAGAGAAAACAGAAAATAAACAGTAACAAAACTTGCTCCGATAAGATATAAAGTTAAATTTTACAGTGAACAGAATCAAAATGTTGATAGTTTCAGTTTTTTCGTAGGTGCTCGGCGCTGATGAGCAGAAAAAAGCACGTCAGCGAACAGGGCCACATAATCTGATACCGCGTCTGCCTCGAGTCTATCGTGTTGCTCGCAAACAGCAGTGGAAATGTGAAACAGGCTCATAATATAATAAATAAATGTATGAGACGAAGCGCACCGCCGCACCACCACACCGCCGCACCGCCACAACGCGACACGCAGACACAATGGAGAGCGGATATTAAGAGGGCGTTATTAAAACTTCAAGAACAAAAGGAGATTTCTGTTACCTGGCCTGACATAAGACGCAGACAGTAAATAAGGAAGGTGAGCCGATTTAACGTTATGAGGCCGGCCGTAATGTAGTTTCAGATGCAATATTGACCGTGACTAACGAACTCCACAGTGTCACATCTCTATGAAAGGCTCTCCAATGCAATAAAAGCAAGACAGGTGAGTATAAAGACGCACTATGGAACTTTTTGGCTGTTGTTTCTATGGACACGCTTAACGCCATCTCAGGTCAATTTGTGGTTTTCTGACATAACGTAACAAAGTAAAAGTACCGTATTTTACAGGTTATTAGGCGCTAAATTATTCGTTAAATGGTCTATTTTCGAACTTTTTTCACAAATAAACCGCACCGGACTTTAGACGAAACCCAACAGTTGGATGGGTCAGTGGTTTTGTTTGTTTGTGGCGTTCACGGTGACTCTGGGCTTTGTTCAGTTATGGCGTGTAGGGAGGTGCTGTCTGGGACCGCTGGATTGTCGGCGTGTTCGCGGTGACTCAGTTGTTCAGTTGTGTCTAAAAGTGGCACATTGCACTCGCTTTTTCGGTTCGTTTCTCCGTTCGGTTCCTCGTCGGCGTGGAGTGATGAGTGTGGCTGCGGGTGTTTTTCGCTGTGCGGTCGCTGTCTGCTCCGTGTGTGTTTGCGTGGTCTGCGGGTGGTGCGGCTTTGTAGTTTACTGAAGTCGTGCTGGGTATAGGGCGCTCTGGATTGTGGGGCGCGCGGTCGTTTTTTGATGGGGTTAGAGGCTTAAGAGCACGTCTAATAGCCCGGAAAATACGGTAGTAGTACCAGTACTTAAAGGCGTGCTGTGTAACCTTTTGGTTTGGGGTCCATCTGTCTGGAATATTCCACAGCTCTACATTACATTTCTTTATTTACAGGTGGTTTTATAGCTCAAAAATACCTAGAAAAACAGATATTCTGATGTAAGCGGGGTCGCCTGTCCACTGATCTGACCTGTAACTTGGTCTGGTTTGGTATTCATTATGATAGAAAGGTTTATTAATGCCAAACTGTGAAACATTCCATACTAGGGATGAGCATGATTCGACTAATCAATAATTGATCATTAAAAATTTCGTTGATCATGCTCATTTTTAATCGACAATTTAATTATTTCATTTCCTGTGCGTAGTGTAAGGACACAAACACTGGAGTTGTGGCCTCACAGTCCCATGTTTGGGCTCTGGCTCCTTGGAGACACTGTACCTCTCAGTGAGTGTGTTTACATCCACATCAGTGTCCCGGGTATGATCGGGTTTTTTTGAGTGACGCATGTAAATGCAGTATCCCAGTTACTGCAACATAAAGTTGAGTGCGCAGTGTCCAAAAGACAAACACTTTTCAGTCTTTTCATCTCAACAGTAGCTAACATAAATAAATTGACCAACATAAATAAAGTGAAATGAAAGTTAAATAAAGAGCTGCACTAAACCTGCACATGTCTGAACAGACTCACCATGAGCAGCACATCCTCTGTCACAGAAAGAACACTCATATTCCACTGAGTCATGTCCTTTACTCTGACAGAATCTGAACCGCATCAGCGCACAAGGAAAGAGCAGTTTTTATCATAATTTACGCAAAAGAGCCATGTGGTTTTTAACTTTTGTTTCTGTAAAACATAAACAAATGTGTCAAAGCTGCATTAAACACATTATAATGTCAAATGGGCTGATGTGGCTCTAGAGTGGTTATGGTTTATATGTTGTAAAGTTAAGTTTATTTATGCAGATTAGTAGTAATAATAATAATGATGATCATTTTAATATAAAAACTCCCTCCACCAACATCACAATCCATATTCATTACTTGCCTAACACAAACCCTAACTTTAACTTATTGTAACTCACATATATTAACCCCATTGTTCTAATAATATATAACGTAGTTTCAACAGTTAAAAAAAATAAGTCTATAATATTGATCGTGACAAACAAATTCCAAATCTGTGACAAATCTCTCTGTTACATCACAATATTCTAGTGTGTGTATAGTGCAGGAGTCTCCAAACTTTTTTCTCCAGTGAGCTCCTTTACAAAACAAAAAATGACAAAGAGATACTAGTTTTAAGCAACCACAAAAAAAAAAAAAAAAACTAAATATAATAGCCACGGCGAGCCTTAGATGAGGTACAGTTAGATGCCTATAAAACAAAAATTAAAGTTTATATCCAAAACTGACACAAGTACAATGGTAATAGGCTTTTAATTAATTTGATTTTACTTATTCAGTTCAATATATGTAAACTAGAAATCCCTTGGCGAGGAATTTGCTGTTAAAATATCGGTGTAGTTATCAGAAATTGTTACAGTTTGACCTGATTTAGTAACGATGATTCTGGGTCGATCCACATGACTCAAAAACAGAAAAGCGTCTCTGTCAGCACAAATGATTTAAGGTGGATTTTTCAACCCCAAAGACGCGATCGTTGTCAGTTCAAATTACTTAAAGCTACAAGACTGATATGTTTGATTAATGGGGCTAATCCCTAAAAAAATGTATCATATTCAAGTTCAACATTTGTGGGTCATGAGTTACACAAACCTGTTAATAGATTACACAAGTTATACATTACGCAAAATGGACTCTTGTAAACTTTTTGTTTCGTTCACACATGTTTGAGTAACCTTTTATTTTTAGTCTGTCAACATTTCCAAAGCTCAAAATGCCCCGTTCCACCTTGTGATGTCACGTAGCGGTAGTTTTCCAGTTAACAGCTACATTTTTCTGTTTGTTCAAGTAAAAGTTTGTTTTTATGTTCAGGAGATTGGCAATTCCAGAGCTGAAATTATCCAAATGATTCTATTGCGAAGATGTATAGAGTTTCAAAACACAGTGGAGCGCTTCATGTTTATGTTTCAAGTTTACACTGAAATGAATCACCGAATCACCGTATTGGAAATGATTTCTGTCCAGACACGTTGTTTCTTTATCCGCAAGCCTTCCCTATCCACACAGCTTTGAACATATTTGTTTACATTTTACAGAAACAAAACTTAAAACCACATGAGTAATTTGCGTCAACTAAGCGCTCAGAAAAACAGCTCTCTTCTTGTATCCTGACGTGGTTCAGCTTGTCGGATTAAAAAGGACACGACTCAGTGGAATATGAGTGTTCTTTCTGTGACAGAGGGGTGTTCTGCTGATGGTGAGTCTGTTCTGTGCTTCTGTCGCGTTAGAAATGGTTCATGTTAAACTTTTCAGAGATTATACGTTTGCACACACAGACTGTATAGCAGTGCAGATTCATAGTTTACCAAAGTCGTACTAAAACATTTTGGTAATACAGTAATACCGTATAACAGGGGTGTCAAACTCATTTTGGTCCAGGGGCCGTATCCAACCTACTTTGATCCCAAAGGGGCCGGATCAGAAAACTCATGTCATATAAACAACAAAAATAACAATAAGTTCAAATATTTGTGCAGAGAAACACAAATCTATTACAGAAATCTTTTTTAATTTATGAACTTTTCTTTTACAAAATTATATTATTATGAACAACCTGAAACTTAAAAAAAATGTAATTTCAACACAATATTTTAACATGAACTTGTATGCAAATAGGAATAAGTCAATTTTTATTGGAAAATCCTGCACTCGGCTCCACTTTTCTCATGTTGGACATTTTTCTGATGAGGGTGTCACGGTCAACAGTCAAAACGATCGTCCTTTAAGAGCGTTTGGAAAGAGACAAGTCTTCATTTGTGCTGCTCTGGTGGGAGGGGCCACGTACAGAGACGCTGGAGACGCTGCTGTGATAAACACCACAGAAAACTACCAATATTTTAATAGAAAATATAATTCAAATATTTTAGTAGAAAATCAGCCGAGGGCCAGATTAAAGGTCTTGGAGGGCCGGATCTGGCCCCCGGGCCTTATATTTGACACCCGTGCCGTATAACCTGGTAAAATCCTGAGAAGGTTTAACGGTATGAGAATTTGGATACCGCCCAACTCTACTGGACACTTTATAACCTTTAGAAGTATACTATACTTTAGAACTATACTTCGCCCTTTAACGCGAAACCGCCTGAAACACAAGTAAGTTGCAGCAGCCGATTTCGAGCAAGCGTCTTTTCATGGACCATATAGTAGCAAGTAGTTCACGTTCTCTTTCCTGTTTGTCTCTGGTTTGTTTAAACTGTTTTCCACAATAGCGTCACATGACCGATGTCACGAACCCAGCGAATCGGGAAGGAGCAAGTCACAGTGACTTGGTTCAATAAAGACGTAACTAAACTAGAGCTCCTACATCAGTGTATCAGCGTTTTCAGGCGTCCACACAGTGCTGGATCAGATCTGTACTACTGTAGAGGAATTCGTGGGAGCTGGCGGAACCAGATCGTTCCATCTCTGGAGCCGTTTTCCGTCGGATTAGTTTGGACGAACACCGCATGCGCAACGAAAACGACTCGAATACGTACTAGTATGGACGGTACCAGAGTGTGAGAGTGAAAAACACAGCCTAAATATAAAGGGTTTGTGAGTTAAACATGTGCGAAAGAAGCAAAACACAACTCTAGGTATGTTTTTGATGGGGAAACATTATAACAGATAATCAGAAAACAGCGTAATACGGACTCTAAATCTCTTCATAAAACCATAATCTCTACCTGAAATAATGACATCTCCAAATTCACTTCACATGAACGCAGCCTACACAAAATAACCCCTGTTGCTTTGCCCTAAAACAGGATAGAAGAAGATTTGGATTGGAATAGAAGAGCAGTGTCAGTCGTATGGATTTATCTTGGCTCCAGAGAAGCTCCATGCTGACTCTGCAGAGGTACTTTGTCAACAACTCGGAGCAGTTCTGTGCAAAAAGAGGCAACCCCACTGAGCCTTCAGCGATTCGAGTTATCTGTAAGTCTTATCACTGCTCCAAATGAGTGTTTGAATCGCAATTAGGAGAGACTGGAAATATCACAGGCTCAGAATATGCTTGATGTATTTTCAGACGAGTCAGTGAGGATTGTAAAAGGGAATGAAGGTTTTTGTAGAAACGGTGCGGTGTAGTGGGGTTTTCAGAATGCAGCACCAGCAGCAGAGGAGATGCAGGTTTTTGTTCTTAGTGTTTCATACTTAATGTAAGAGCTTTAATGTTTAAAGAGCGGGTATTTTACTTCTACGGGGTATTACTGCTATCACATAACATATTTAAATCATCATGTTACTTTTTATTGTTTAGAAAATGCCAAGTATGTACATGTGATATGTATTTATATATGATGGGGTATATGTGTTTTTATGATGGGGTATATGTGTTTTTATATGTATGACATGCTGCATTTATGGATGTACATGCATGTATATTTATTATGTTGTATATGTATGTGTACATATGTGTATATATGTATGCAGTGGCGATGTTAGCAATTTGGGGGCCCTAGGCCAGAGCTGAAAGTAGTTTTATTTTTTGCTAGTACAATTACATTTTTGTTTACATCCATTACACATGATTATTATTATTATTATTATTATTATGCTATGATTATGTTAAAATCAGGGTCAAGCTGACTCGTCCATTCTAACGTGAAAAGGGGGAATGCTCTGACAGTTAAAATAGGTTTGACAAGCAGATACTATTTTGAAGGTGTTTTCTTGTTTAAAAGTGAACTACTCTCATTAAATGTTATTAGTCTGAGGCCTCGGCCATTAGTGGCACTGAGGGCAAATGGTTGGGGGCAACTCCAGGTTCAGGGGCCCTAGGCGGCTGCCTAGTTTTGCCTAATGGTAGCGCCGCCTTTGTATGTGTGTGTGTGTGTGTGTGTGTATGAATGTATATTATTTTATTTTGCTTTTCCCTGTATTTATTTATTTATTTTTAATTCCCTCTTTTCCCTATATTTATTTATTTTATTTTATTTACTCATTACTTTATTTTAATAAATGTATTATGTATTTACTTTTACATATACTTTTATTTATTATTAATGAATAATAATAATAATAATAATAATAATAATAATAATAATAATAATAATAATAATAATAATAATAATAATAATTATATTATTATTATTATTTATTTAATTTTTTATCTGGAGATAATGGTGGAGGGTAAGGGGGAGGGGGTTTGAGGGGGAAAACATGTCACATTATATTATTATTAACTGTTTTATTCTGTGACATCTGCATTATGTGTAAAAAAAAAAATAATAATAATAATAAAAAATGCTATATTCGACATTTTATAAGTCTATTTTTTTTCCCCTTCAGAGTGCTATCACAACACAATCAGCGCGTCCATCCTTTTAATGAAACTGCTGCACATCGAATCAGGTTTGTGAAGTTGTTTGTTGTGTACAGTTTTATATCATGTTTTTGTATTTTTATGGAGAGTTGTCATGTGGGAGCATTAAAGATCACTCAAACATGCACCACTCAAGTACAAATACAGTTTCAGGTCAATAAATAGTGAATGGAAAACAACTACAACATGCTTAAAATCTCTTAGAAGTCAATTTTGCATTATAGGCCTGCTGCTTTCATAAGTCTGAGAGTTCACAACCATAACGTCTGATACTAAAATAGAAAAAAAAAGATGGATGGATAATAAACCATGACATATTTACTGCAGACAGAATAACACTGCGGGCTCCTAGTGCACATTCAGATCTCCCCAAGCGAAGTGCGAGTCCCAGATGCTGTGCACATTACAGAAGATTCACTTTCCCACCAGACCAACCACAAAGGAATGCGAAAAAAAACTCCAATCTTTGCGACATGTGTCCTTCCTGTCTGTTGAGTTCTCACTGAAAAAAATGCACAGAAACAACATTTTTCACCGCAAATGGAGCGAAAAGGTTAAAGCCACACATGCGCTATCTCCCGTCCCCCGAATGAGAGCGAGCGGAGAACGGCGCATGGGGGGCTGTGTACTGTTTGCTATGGGGAAACGTGCGTGTCTGTAAATAGTTAAGGCCACGCTCTGTTTCATGATTTCAGTAAATGCCAAGCGGTATATCAGCCTAACTGCGTACGTCTCGGGCCATTTCCATATCTGTAATAGAGAAACCCCATCTCCCCGTCTCGGCTGCACCGCCAGCTCAAATACTACACACAAACACACACACACAAAGGCACACAAACGCACACACGCTCAAATATAGATGATGGGGTGCCACGCTTTTGAGGGACATTATATAAAAGGGCCTATATTACGCTATTTTCTCAGCTGTTATAATGTTGTTTCTTCATCAAAAACGTATCTGGAGTTGTGGTTCGTTTCGTTCACACGTTTAACACACGTTTGCTGAATATTTAGGTTAAGTTCTTCTCTCAAAATGAAAACGCTCTGTTCAACCTTGTGATGTCATGCGGTAATGCAGGAAGAGGTGCAGTTTTCTTGAATCATTTGGATTATTTCAGCCCAGGAATTGTCAATCTCCACTGAACTAAATGTAAAAGGCAGCTTGAAAACTTCCGCTTCATGACATCACAAGGTGGAACAGAGCGTTTTGAGCTTTGGAGATGCAGACAGACTATTCATTAATACATTTTTTGTGTGTGTTCACATTTGGGAACATTTCTCGTGCTCAAAAGGAGAAGGTTGAAGTAAAAAAAAAAAAAATCTACCCCAGTTGTTTTACCTGAACACATGGTTGACACATACATCATAAAAGAAAAGAAAAAAAAAAAAAAAAAACATAGCACACTCAAATGGCCGATGTCCAAAAGTTTTTTTTTTTTCATTTAAAAAAAAAAACGTTTCAGTGAAAAAAAGCCTTCGTCAGATATTTCTTTTGCTTTGGACCACAGTATATAAAATGGTTGCCAGGACAGGTGCTTGTACACCCCTCCAACGAGTGGGAGGTCCTAAAACGAGGTGACACATATACAGGCGAGTTTCAGCTGACGTCATTGTTATTAAAAGCCCGCGTTGCATGCTGGGAAATAATTTGGTCGGAGGCAAGACACAAGATAGCGGTCAAACACAGTGTGTAACCTCACGTATTTATCCCCGATAATGGTAAATTCCTGTTGCATTATCAGATACACAAACAGAAGCACGGAAGAAGGAAAATGTCTTTTTCGTATTTCGTATGAAAAGAACCACTAACGGTGAATTAAACGGCTTTCAAACATCCGCAGAGCAAACGTAGAAGATCCTAACAAACCGTGGACTCCAACAAGTTCAACAACACATCGAGACTCTTGGAGGTTTTCATCTTTTCTGCTGTGAATGGCCCAGGAGTTTCCACCAAGTCATTGTGGATATTGTCAAAGTGAATATTTGTCCAGGTAGTTGGTGGTTCCGACCAGAAATTTGGTTTGGTCCACCTTTTGTAGGGGTTGAAAAGGGTGGTTTGTCGTCAATGCTTATGACCAATTTCTGGTGAAATCGTCTTGGGTCCTCTGCCGTTAGAGTGGATAAATAACCGGGATCAATACCCTTTACGTGCTTTCTCGCTCCGTCCGTCATGTTGAATTAGTGTTTATTGCCGCCGACCAAATAATTCCCAGCATGCAACGCGCACTTTTGTCAACAATGAAACTCGCCTATACATATGTCCATACACAGATACACACATATATACACACACAGATATACCTATACATACATACATACATACATACATTATGCATAAACACATATATACATACATGCACTGATATTTTTTCGTTTGTGGTCGTACAAACTAATAATAATGATAAAGGAGACATAAAAGTTTATCATTTATGATCGTACAAAATAAACTGAGGACTATTAATAAAGGGTTTCTCATTAATCTTATCTATTTCCATGGAAACAAGCACAAAACGCCAAGAGTTACAAGTCAGATCTGAGGAGAAGGAACTGCGTGCACTGAGAATTAAGGTATTTTTGAGCAATATACAGATAGACCTCCAATAGAATAAATGTAAGATAGTACATTTAATGCCATACTGCGGAACATTACAGGCAAAGCAATAATAAAATGGGTTGGTAGGACAGTCCACTGATCCGAAGGTTGGAGGTTTGATTGACATAACAAAAAACATCAATGAGTGCGTATACATGCACATCAGTAACCCGGTTATTAGCCATATCCCGGTTATGTCAGTATTCGGGTTACTGCGTTTACATACGCACTGAGAAACCGGGACACTCATATCCGCGTATACATGATCAAATGGAGTATCCCGGTTTCTTGACATAATCTTACAAATGCGCAGGCGCAAAAATTAACTTAAATCAATTTCATAAACCAGGAAAAATACAAACCGTGAGCTTCTTTAGCATAAGAAGCTAAGGAGTTACGAGATCTCCCACAATCCACTGTGCAGATTCTTCATTAAAATCTTCTGCATAAATAAACTCAACGTTACAACATATAAACCATAAACACTATAGACACATCAGCCCGTTTGATCAGATAATTCAGCTGTGATCACATTTGTTTACGTTTTACAGAAACGAAACTTAAGACCGTTTGGCTAATTAGCATAAACTGTTAGCGGCGATAAAAACAACTCGCTCCTTGCGCCGCTGATGCGATCAGTTTCTTTTGGACTAAATGACACGACTCTGTGGATTATGTGTGTTATTTCTGTGACAGAAGAGGCACTAATGATGGTAAGTGTGTTCCGTGCATATAGAGTTATAGGAGATAGTTCATGTTTTAGCTTTTCAGCGTCACACACGAGTGCAGGTCGTACGAGTGCAGATTGTACGTGTGCAGGTTTAGCGCAGCTCTTTAATTTTACAGTCATTTCACTTGTTTGGTCACTTTATTTATGTTGGTCAATTTATTTATGTGACTACTGTTGTGGTGAAAGGCTGGAAAGTGTCTTTTGGACGCATGCGCACTCAACTTTATGTTGCAGTAACCGGGGGGTACTGCGTATACATGCCACAAGTAACCCGGTTACTATCGGAATAAACCAGCTACAGTAACCCGGTTTCTAATAACCGGGATACTGCCATAACCGGGTTACTGAAACCGGGTTACTGCGTATACATGCACCATCAAGAAACCGGGATACTCAAAAAACCCGATCATAACCGGGTTATTGATGTGCATGTATACGCACTCATTGGTTGAGCTGACAGATCCACTGACCCACAGGTTGGCCGGTGTGATTCCAACTCCCACAGATGAAGACTGCTGTTGTGTCCTTGGGCAAGACAATTAACCTACCTCGCCCCCAGTGTCTGCGTAGACTGGTGTAGGAGTGTGTGTGTGCGTGTGTCCTTGTTGTAAAGTGCCTTGAAGGTGGAAAAGCGCTATGCAAAAATGTGACCATTTACTAAAAAATCTCGACGTAAAGAAGCGAGCGACAGAACCCACAAAGCTGCAGCGATTTCCTGGACACCTATCGTAATCCATATTCATTGCTTGTCTAACCCAAACTCTAACCTTAACTTATTTTAACTCATATATTTACTGATCTAACAATAGGGGTGTGCAAAAATATCAAAATATCAATATGGCAAATCGTTTAATGCGATGATACAACATTGATATCGTGGGCTGCTGTATCCATATATCGCCAAGAGTATTTTTCGGTACATTTTACTGAATTATTTTGTTACACTGCTACAGTTTTGTTGTTTGTTTAGTAGAAAGAAATTTGTTTATGCGACACATTTGACATTTTCACTGTTTTGATGATTAAAATGTTTGTGTTTCATAAGAACTTTGCTCAAGAAGTGGTTTAACAAAGACTTTCAGTATCACAGCCATGATTTAGAATTTATTTTTTATTGAACCGTATTGAATCGATTTGAAATATATTGTATAAAATTGAAAGTGCACTGTATCGAGATATGTATCGTATCGACAACTTCTAATGAAACCCAGCCCTATTTAATAATATCATGTTTTTATATCATGGGGGCCCTGGTTTTGTTATAAGAAACGAAGTCCTCTTGTCTAGTCAACACAATGTGCCAAATCCATTCTGATGATTTCAAACAGAAAACTAAATTTATTAAAAGGAATGTAAGAATGAGAAAGAGAAAGTGGTGGTGAGTTGGTGCTCTATTTTTATCAATGGACACAGGTTTCACAAAAGCAACACAAAGCGAAAATAGAACCACAAAAGCTGACACCGAAGAGCATCTCCTCTCCTTTCTCTCCGACGCAAACCTGTTTATTTCAGACCTGTCGCACAAAAGCCACGGCGGCATACAGCGAGGCTTATCTCTGCGCACATCCCCTTTAAAACGCCGCGCGCCCCCAAAAGAGCTCCCCGGCGCTACGCATGCCACTTTCAATTAGTTCCACAAAGACAGTCCTCGGCTCGCAAAGTGGAAGATGGGAGCTCATTACGGAATTCCTTCTCTACTCCGCTGGCTTTGAAATATGGATCGGGAAGGCTGCGTCTGACTGCATGGAGACTGTTTAGCGGGCAGTGCCATGCTGTGCCAGTCCAGAGGATAAACCCCCTTCCAGGTTTAACAGGCCCTACAGCTTAGCCGCCACAACTATTACTGCTTTCTATACATTTCTCATTTACTTTTTTCTCATAGATTGAATAAAGAAGTGGGCTAAGGGAGTGTGACATTCAGCTCCAGTCAAATGAAGCTCATCGAGGCTATGGTTATAGGTGATTTATGGACAAAATAGCAAAGTACCAGGATCAACCGGGTTAAAACGTTTTTTTTTTTTTTTTCTTTTAATTTTTACAAAAAAAAAAAACCACAAAACACTGGAAAAACAGTGTTATAGCGTTCGGCTCCAGTCAAATGAAGCTCATTGAGGCTGTATACGTTATAGGGGCAAATTCTGAGTTGATTGATTGATTATATTCATATTCTGCATATAGATTTTCTGACAAAATAGCAAAATAAAAGTTCCAGGATCATTCAGGCTAAAGTGAAAAAAAATCAAATGAAGCTCATCGAGGCAAGCAGTTATAGGGGCGAATTTGGAGTTCCATATTGGAAACTGGAATGCATTTATGGACAAAATCGCGAAAAATAAAAACACCAGGATCATGCAGGTTAATACAAATATATATATATATATATATATATATATATATATATATACACACACACACACACACACACACACATATATATCCTAGATTTTAAATTCTACATTCTACAACACTCAAACACATCACCCCTCTCTCAACACAAAGTCAAATGACTTTGACAGTCAAATGAAGCTCATCAAGGCTGACGGTTATAGGGGTGAATCTGGAGTTTCATATTAGAAATTGGAATTGATTTTGAGACAAAATAGTGAAATAAAAACACCAGGATCATGCAGGTTAACAGGAAAATCTTTTTATCCCAGTTTTGAAATTTTACATAACAAAAAAACAAACAGAAAACAAAACAAAACCCTCCCACATCCGACACCTCTCTTCACACAACACAAAATTACACAAAAAGAAAGAAAAAACACTGCAAAAACAAAAAAAATCTATTGTCACTCAAGTCCAATCTTTGCAAAATAATAAAAAAAGTGTCCATGTGTGTTTAATGTCTGTTTTAATATGAACAGACCAAAATGATGAGGCTCAGATCAGCAGTTAAAGAGAGAGGTGACGATTTTTTAAAAGTAAAGTCAATTGGAGCCAGAGTCAATGGAGCCGTAAGCTTCCCATATATTTCTCTGATTCACTTTTTCTCCTTTAAACACTCTCCTCTGCGTTCTGCGTATGAGAAAATTCCGGTTGTATTAATCTGAGGTGAAGTGAGAGAGGAAATGTCATAGCTCAGACTATTAAACCGAGAGGTGCTGATAAGGCGATGCAAATCCATTCAGGTAGCACAAAGAAACTATTTTAAAATACGGGTGTAAAACATTTGCATCTTTGCTATTAATCTAAAGGTACGCTCTGTAGCTTTTTCAGGTTAAGAGTCTCCATGGAGATGTTACTGCTTTGGCTGGAATGTTAAACAGTGTGACTTTAAGGTGTTTAATAATTCAAAAGTGTGCATTCTTCCACAGATCTGACCTGTGACTTGGCAATAAAATACTCGTCTCCGTGAAGATAAATAATGTTGTGACCTCCTCAAAACATAACCAGAGCTGAAAATGTTCTGTTCCACCTTGTGATGTCATGTAGTGGTATTTTTCAAGTTAAAGACGGGAAATTCCAGGGCCCATCCAAATGATTCTAGTGAAGGTGTATGTAGTTTAAAAACACAGTGGAGCGCTTCCTGTATTGTCACATGAAAGAGGTGGGACCAAGTCGTTGTTTTGCAAGTCTCAAGTCTTTGACCTCAAGTCCGAGTCAAATACAGACAAGTCCAAGTCGAGTCACTGGCCCATAAGTCCAAGTCAAGTCCAAGTCGTCTGCTTTGAGCTTCAAGTCATTTCAAGTCTTTAAACCAAAAAAGTACCAAATATAGCTTAGATTTTTGCAATTTATATGAATTTTAAACTAAATTGTACTTAAAAATCATGGTTTATTTATATATGAGTATTTATATAAGAGTTGTAGAAATGCTAATTTTTCCTTTTTAAATGTCTTGACAAGATCTTAGTGTGAATAATTACAGTCAGAGGAGAAAGAATTCAGATTTAAAAGTGCTAAATAACAGTTTTATTTGTCATGTAGTCTGCACTGAAATGGAAGGATCATGTTCTTTGTAGCTCCCTGTTTTACTATGTATTACTGTAGTACATTTGAGTATCATAGTACTTCAATTATATCCAAAGTAAGAAAAGGAGAGGGACATGTTCCAATTTGTTCCTGTAAAATTAATCCCCGCATTTATCAACTGTCAAAAGAAAAGTATTTTCTAAAAACATATATGTTTTGTCCCAAGTCGCTGACCTTCAAGTCCAAGTCGAGACCCAAATCTTAGTCCATTTTATCAAGTCAAATCTCAAGTCCTAAAAATAGTGACTCAATTCTGACTCAAGTCACGACTTGCAAGTCCCCACCTCTGCCACATGACATCACAAGGTGGAACAAAGTGTTTTCTGTTTGAGAGAAGAACTGAATATGCAGGGTTTGTGTGTTAAAATGAAACAAAACACAACTCCAGGTCCAGGTGTGTGATGAAGAAACAACATTAAAACATGGATCTTTTTTGGTTTGGAGGACTGCCATCCTGCTTGTTTCCATGGATACGTCATTGCTCTGCCTGGAATATTCCACAGTATGACATTAAACATCTCTACTTTACATTTATTCAATTACAGGTGCTTTTATAGCTCAAAAACACCAAGAAAAACACACATTCTGACTGTGATTGGTGTTACTTCTCCACAGATCTGACCTGTAACTTGGTCCGGTTTGGTCTCCATGAAGACAAAAAGTTTAAGTTTAATGCCATACTGTGAAACATTCCAGTCAAAGCATTAACATATCCATGGAGAAAAGCATTAAACGTAGCTTTCACCAAAAAACGTACACCTTTTTTGTGCGACCAGAACGTGGAATTTCTCAGTTTTTTTCCCCCCCTCGTCGTACTGAGAACAGCGTGTGCGTCTGACCGTTTACTTTTTGACTGATAATCTCATTAAGACGAGCCGGGCGTCTGCTGCTGAGGCACAAAGGGAGGCCGTGTGGAGCCGGTTCAGGGAGGTACACGCACATCACCGTACACTCTAAAACGGTTTAATACTGAGAGCCGGGCAATGGAAAAAATCAACATGAAGGGCTTTTAATATTCATTTCAGTCATATAAACAAGACAGGCTTTTAATAAGTGCCATTTACTTTGAACTTCTTTCCAAACCGCATGTTTTTATTGAACAGGGAATTGGCTCTAGTCCCTTTAATTAAATAACTGCTGATTTGAAACTATTTGAACTTTGATTAAAGAGCTCGGATTACACTATTTTCTGATCTACTGTGTGTTATAATGTTGTTTCCTCTTCACAAACACACACCTGGAGTTGTGTTTTGTTTCAGTCACACACGTTTAACACACAAACTCTGCGTTTTTACTAAGGCTGGTATCATTAAGAAGTTGCCGATACGATACATATCTCGATACAGTCAGCTTTCGATTCGATATATTTCAAACTGATTTGATACGGTTCCAATAAAAAATCGTGGCTGTGACCAGAAGTGGGGATTTGCAAGTCGTGACTTGGACACGAATCAGATTTGAGTCACTATTTTTAGGACTTGAGACATGACGTGATAAAATGCCTCACAGCAAGAAGGTTCTGGGTTCGAAGATTCTCGTCAAAACATTTAAAAAGGAAAAGAATTGCATTTCTACAACTTTTATATATAAATACTCATATAAATATACCATGACTTTTTGAGTACAATTTAGTTTAAAAGTCATATAAATTACAAAAATCAAAGCTATATTTAGTACTTTGGTTTAACGACTTGAAATGACTTGACTTAGACTGATGGACCAGTGCCTCGAGACTCGACTTGGACTTAACTGTCTTTGACTTGGTCCCACCTCGGTCTGTGACACTAAAAGTCTTTGTTAAACCACTTTTTGTGCAAAGTGAATATGAAACACACACATTTTAATCATCAAAACAGTGGAAAAGTCAAATGTTTCGCATAAACGAGTTTCCTTCCTCTAAAGAAACAACAAAACTGTAGCTCTGTAACAAAATTATTTTGCAAAATATACCAAAAAACACTTGATACAGCAGCCCACGATATTAATACTGTATCATCACATTAAACGATTCGATGTGGTCTGAAACACAGTTCACCTTTAAGTTCAGTAATGATCATGTATTCTTTCGTAGCAGACTCTACCAATAGTCTCTATCAATGTGGTTAGGCTACCTGCCTCAGTACCAGAAGGTTGCCGGTTCAATTCCAACAGACTTTTTCTTTGGAGTTGGACTTACCTTCCTATGTCTGGCTAATACTATATTAGAACTGATATACTACTACTATTACTATTACTACTAATTACACAGGTCAAAGGTCAAGCTCTTCTAGATATTTCGATATTTTTGCACAACCCTAATGTTTAAGTTAAGTTCTTCTCTCAAACAGAAAACACTATGTTCCACCTTGTGATGTCATGTGGCAAAATAGGAAGTGCTCAACTGTTTTTGTAAACTCCATACGCCTTCACTAGAATCATTTGGATAATTTCAGACCTGGAGTTGCCGATCTCTACTGAACTAAAGGTAAAAGGAGATTGAACACTACCGCTTTGTGACATCATAAGGTGGAATACAGCATTTTGAGCTTGTTCGAATGAAACAAAACACAACTCCAGGTCTGTTTTTGATGACATAACAACATTATAACATGACTCAAAGCTCACAAGAGTCAATTTTGCATAATATATGACCTTAAAACAAACCCGGCAATTGTCCCGACTTCACGTTTCACTTAAAATACGTTGAGACTAAAAGAGCAGAGGTTTACAGTGTGATGCTGCCTCAAACAGGGCTGCTATATTTACACCCTCACCTGATGCTTTCATTAGCTCAGCCTCAGAGGAGCAGCAGCAGATCGCCCAAACCAACAGTGAGTTAATTACAGAATATTGGCAAAAACAGAGGAGCGACCATCAGGGAACACAGAGGAGAAAGAACAAGTCATTTCAGAAGAGAGAGAGGAAAAAAACCTCTTTGGGATACACGATTTGTTACTTCTTATGGACCTGTCGTTGTTTACAGGGCGATCAGATAGAGTTATATTATGTTTTTTTATTTTTTTTATTGCTATTCATACTTTGTTATCAACATTCTCTGGTGTGTGACGCTAACTGTGGGCACTGCTCTGTCTGCGGCTTTGTTAGACTTTAATCTGAGCTTTGTTTTAAGACAATCTGACCAGAAAGAAGTTGTTTTTTTTTCCATTAGTGACGCTCACCTTTTTGTCAAAACTCAAACTCCTAAACACGACCGTGAACGCTCAAACTGATCACAGGCTCTGGAAAATGTACTGTTACGGTGTGCACTGTGTCACCACGGGAACTGCTGGACATTCCGCCACTAGAGATGCACGTAGAACACCCCCCGGGCCACTGATGGAGATTTGGTAAAACGAGGCGAGGAACGTTACAGGAGCAGACGAGCGCGCTATCCTCGCCTCTTAAAACTGTTTGGACTGCGCTCGCTAATGTGTGCGTTGTGTCGCCACGGAAACTGCTGAACATTCCGCCAACAGACATACACGTAGAACACCCCCAGTGCGATGTTAAGGCGACGTATTGCTGGAGATTTGGTAAAAGGACGTATAAAGGGATGAGGGGGAAAAAAAAACTGTTATAGAAGTAGAAAAGTGTAGAGACCTGCTTCTTCAAACACTTTTGGCCGTGTTTCTCTAATGTGAGCATTTTGTGACACCACAGTAACTGCTGAACATTCTGCCAGTAGAGATACATATAGAACACCCCCAGCGCGATGTGACTGCAGAGTATCATTTGGTTAAAGGACGTATGAAGGGATAAGAAAAAACTAAACAAAACAGAATATAGGAATAGACAAGTGTAGGGCCCTGCATCTTAAAACTGTTGTGACTACGTTTCATTTTAATGTGCACATTGTGTCTCCATGGTAACTGCTGAACATTCTGCCAATAGATGCTTGTAGTAAGTAAATAAGTAAGTAAGAATGTTTATGTATATAAATATATATCACTTCACACAGAAATATGTCGCTAAAGACGCTTTACATAACATTATTCAGTCCCTCCAGACCCGGTGGTGGTAAACTGACAGAAGCGCGGCTGCCATGCAAATAAGCGCCATCGATCTGCCTAACCACCACCATCACTCACGCACACTCCACTTTTATACTAAGAAATGTGGGTGAAGTGTTTTGCCTAAGGACACAACAACAGTTTTGCGACTGGCGCCCCCCTGTGGCACCTGATTTTCCCAGCGGTCTCCCATCCAAGTACTAACCAGGCCCGGCCTTGTTTAGCTTCTGGGATCTGTTGGGATCAGGCTTTGACAAGCCGGTATGGCAACTATGTAGCACACCCCCAGCGTGATGCCCTCCAAAGTCTCTACGTATACAAGGCCACTGATGAAGATTTGGTAAAAGGAGGAATGAAGGGATGACAGGAATGTTATAGGAGTAGAGGAATGTAGCACCCCTGTATCTAAAAAATGTTTTGACCTCATTCGCTAATGTATGCATTGTGTCGCCAAGGTAACTGCTGAACATTCCGCCAATAGAGATACACGTAGAGCACCCCCAGGCCACCGACGGAGATTTGGTCAAACTAGGCGATAAAGACGTCTGAAGGAATGAGAGGAAAAACAGCTATAGAAGTAGAAAAGTGTAAAGCCCTGCATCTTAAAACTGTTCGCAAATGTGTGCACTGTGTCGCCATGGTAGCTGCTGAACATTCCGCCAATAGACATACACGTAGAACACCACCAACGGCGATGTGCCTGCAGAGTATCTATACAAGGCCACCGATCTAGATTTGGTAAAAGGACATATGAAAGGCTCTGCATCTTAAAACTGTTTTAGCTGTGTTTCGCAAATGTGTGCATTGTGTCACCGCGGTAACTGCTGAACATTCCGCCAATAGACATATACGAAGAACACCCCCAGGCTACCGATGGAAATTTGGTCAAAATAGACAATAAGAAGGTATGAAGGGATGAGAGGAAAAAACGGTTATGGAAGTAGAAATGTGTAGAGACCTGCAACTTAAAACTGTTTTGACTGTGTTTTGCAAATGTGTGCATTGTGTCGCCACGGTAACTGCTGAACATTCCACCAGTAGAGCTCCACGTAGAACACCCCCAGGCCACCGACGGAAATTTGGTCAAACTTGGCGACAAGGAGGTATGAAGGGATGAGAAAAAAAATCGGTTATAGAAGTAAGAAAGTGTAGAGTCCTGCATCTTAAAACTGTTTTGACTGTGTTCGCTAATGTGTCACCATGGTAACTGCTGAACATTCTGCCAGTAGAGATCCACGTAGAGCACCCCCAGATCAGCGATGGAGATTTGGTTAAACTAGGCGACGAGGAGGTATGAAGGAATGAGAGGAAAAAATGGTTACAGAAGTAGAAAAGTGTAGAGACCTGGAACTTAAAACTGTTTCGACTGCGTTTGCAAACGTGTGCATTGTGTCGCCACGGTAACTGCTGAACATTCCGCCAGTAGAGCTGCACGTAGAACACACCCCAGGCCACCGATGGAAATTTGGTCACACTAGGAGATGAGGAGGTATGAAGGGAGGAGAAAAGAAATCGGTTATAGAAGTAGAAAAGTGTAGAGACCTGCAACTTAAAACTGTTCTGACTCTGTTCGCTATTGTGTCACCACGGTAACTGCTGAACATTCTGCCAATAGAGGTACACGTAGAACACCCCCAGGCCATTGATGGAGATTTGGTAAAACTAGGAGATAAGGAGGTATGAAGGGATAAGAGGAAAAAAACAGTTATAGAAGTAGAAAAGTGTAGAGACCTGCATCCCAGAACTATTTTGACTGCATTCGCTGTCTGTCACCATGGTAACTGCTGAACATTCCACCAGTAGAGCTCCACGTAGAACACCCCAAGACCACCAATGGAAATTTGGTCAAATAAGACAATAAGGAGGTATGAAAGGATGAGAAAGTGCAGAAGTAGAAAAGTGTAGAGACCTGTTTTGACTGCGTTCGCAAATGTGTGCATTGTGTCACCATGGTAACTGCTGAACATTCCTTTAATAGAGCTACATGTAGGACACCCGAAGTGCGATGTCACTGCAGAGTATCAATACAAGGCCACCGATGGAGATTTGTTAAAAAGGACGTATGAAGGGCCCTGCATCTTTTCCTTCGTTTAATCTATGCAAATCTCAACAATCTCAGGAAATACCTCAGCCCTGGTTGCGGCTAATTGCCACGGTAATAACAAAAGAAGGGCCTTCCTCTGAGCGGCGCACTGCAAATTAAACGCTACTTTAGGAGTTTTCTAGGAGACCGGGGGATGTTCTAATTACCCAGAATGCACCACGTCAGCACTTTTCACGCCGCACGCACCACCTCGCGGAAAACAAACGCAGCTCATTTTGATTTGGAGAGAGGAATTCCTGTCGGGGACGAGGGAGGATCTGTGATGGAGGAGGAGAGATGAGGAGATGAGGAGAGGATGGAGGAGAGAAGAGGGAGAGAAGGAGAGGGAGGAGGAGAGAAAGAAGAGGTGAGTGATTGCGCGTTTCACCAGGGCGCTTCGTGCATTCAAGGCATCAAAATGTACGCCCCTCATTAGCATACTGACCCCGCCTCTTTCCTCTTCCTGCCTTATTACCATACATGGGCGCAAACAACACAAAAGCACAAATGCACAACCCATAAGGTTTTAGGAGTGTCCAAAAATGTTAAATAAATAAATAACAAAGTTTTTGTTTTGTGTTCATGATGAGTGTGGAGAGAGGGGTGTTTTTGTTGTCCACTTTTGTTTTTGTTATGGATAATTTCAAATTCTCAAAACTAAAACTAAACAAAAACAAAATAACACTAAAACTGGTGATGAAAATAGATTCTCATCACTGAAATAAGACAGAATCTGATCTTTTCTGAATTGTTTGATCTATCCATGTTTCAGAATGATGAAAGGTTGCCAGCGAAATTAATAAATCAAAACAAAATATTTTCTCTTTTGAAATGATACTTTGCAGCTAATGTCATGCACATTGTCTGCGGGTGTGAAGCACTTCTCTGTCTGATGCTCTGAACTCAGGGTAGATTTAAGCCCCGTCCACACTAGTCCGTATTTGAGTCGTTTTCGTTGTGGATGCAGTGTTCGTCCACACTAATCCGATGAAAAACGGCTCCAGAGACGGAACGATCTGGTGCCTCCAGCTCCCACGAATTCATCTGAGTACGGATCTGATCCAGCACTGTGTGGACGCCTGCAAATGCTGATACGCTGATGTAGGTCTATGCACCGCAAAGTAATTCACTGCCAAAACGCTAAGGGGCGAGAATATACGTTCATATAAATCAGGCATGTCCAAACTATGGCCCTCAAACTTCCAGGTGAATTGGCCCAAATGACCTTGTATCAATTAAAAATTAACTTTTTACTGCAATTTTTTTTTTTTTTTTTTTTAAATCTACCTTGATAAAGCTAATATTTAATATTTAGTGTGTGGTTTTAAGGATCTTAGCATGAATAAAGACTGATCGCTCATTTTAATGTGTTAAACATGCACATATTTTAATTCTTTACTGTACTGAGCACCAGTCTACGGCCCTCGATCGGCCCTCTGCTTCATCTGTGTTTAGATATGTGGCCCTTGGTGGAAAAAGTTTGGACACCTCTGATATAAACGGTCTGTGTGTACGACCTGCAGACGTATAATCTCTGAAAAGTTTAACATGAATCATCTGCAATGCGATAGAAACACAGAACAGACTCACCATCAGCAGAACACCCCTCTGTCACAGAAAGAACACTCATATTCCACTGAGTCGTGTCGTTTAATCTGACAGAAGCTGAACCGCATCAGCGCACAATAGCGAGCTGTTTTTTGAGCGCTCAGTTTATGCAAATGAGCCATGTGGTTTTAAGTTTTGTTTCTGTAAAAAGTAAACAAATATGCTCAAAGCTGTGTGGTTAGAGAAGGTTTGCGGACACAGAAACGAAGTGTCTGGACGCTGGTACGGTGATACAGTGATTCGTTTCAGTGTAAACGCAGTCTGAAATGCACTTCTCTGTCTGACGCTCTGCTGCTCAGGGTAAATTTAACCCAAGTTTATTTTCTAACCAGAAGAAACTGATTTAACTGGAACTACAACGAGTAAAATGACTTGCAGTTAAACAAGCCTCTTACGCACAAAATTACAGTTTAATAAATAAATACAATTCAATACACCGTTAGCTCATGAAGGGTTAAATCCGTTCTATAAATGTGGGTCGGTGCAGTGGAGCAAACCGTCGCACAAACAAGGCCCGAGGACGAGACACGTATCCAGGGGAAACTTTTAAAGATGTCCTTGCAGAAGAAAACCGTACACCCCCCTCAACTCCCTCCACTCTCTCTCTCTGTCAGCCCGTCGCCGTCCCCCAGCGCCGCGCTCCGACTCCGGGCCTTGAGCGCTCGGTCGAGTCCTGGATGGATGCCCTTCTTTGTGACGCCGCTCTGACACACTCACCCAGTCACTCTAACCTAAATGTGCAGTGAACGGGCCTCACCCTCCCTGCAGCTGACCTTTGAGTCGGTCTCTGCCTACGCGCACTATAAAGGCGCCATAAGGATTTGTTACGCGGAGTTTTCAAATATCACCGCATCTGGTTGATACTGGACAGAAAATATGGGACGGTGAAGGCTGCACTGCAAAAAGCTCAGCCAAAATTAAAGATATAAACACTTAAATCTATCAGAAAATGACTTAAAAGTAGTGAAATTATCTGTCCATGCAGCAAGATATCTTAAAATAAACCTCTAGACTAGAATTAACCAGTCTCAGAACTAGTTTTAAGAAGTTTTAGAATAAAATAAAAGTAGGAAAAGTAAAAAGTAAACTGCAAAATCAATGAAAAACAAAAAATGGTAAAAAAGCTTGGCCAAAATGTAAGATATAAACGCATATATCGAACAGAAAATGACTTAAAATTTGTGAAATTATCTTAAAATAAACAACATCTAGACTAGAATTAACCAGTCTCAGAACTAGTTTTAAGAAGTTTTAGAATAAAGCAATAGTAGTAAAAGTAAAATTGTACACAGCGGAATCACTGAAAAACACAAAATGGTAAAAAAGCTTGGCCAAAATGTAAGATATAAACACTTAAATCTATCAGAAAATGACTTAAAAGTAGTGAAATTATTTGTCCATGCAGCAAGATATCTTAAAATAAACCTCTAAACTAGAATTATCCAGTCTAAGAACTATTTTTAAGAAGTTTCAGAATAAAGAAAAAGTAGTAAAAGTAAAAAAGTAAACCGCAAAATCAATAAAAACACAAAATGGTAAAAAATCTTGGCCAACATGTAAGATATAATGACTTAAATTCATCAGAAAATGGCTTAAAAGTAGTGAAATTATCTGTCCATGCAACGAGATAATTTTACTTGACAAGTTCTCTTAAAATAAACAACCTCTAGACTAAAATGAAGCATCTCAGAACTAGTTTTAAGACGTTTTAGAATCTTGGCAAGATCAGAGAAATTTGCAGCGCTGTTACTGCGAAATACAACCACCTAAAAAAGCAGGTTCTCTTAAAATAAACTACCTCTAGACTAGAATTAAGCCATCTCAGAGCAAGTAAGTAGATAATAAATCTGAAAACAAGATGAATAACCTGATAAAAGCTTTAGAATTTTGGCCAGATCTGAGAAATTTGCTGTGTGAAAAAGGATTGAACCTATTATTAAAGAAAACCTATTGTGCTTGTGTCTGCTCTAATCTCTCTAATCTCTGACACTCGTGGATCATTCTTTTATAATTTGGACATTATAAATCACAATATTCATCTAAAACGACTTAATAAAAGAAACAAGTCCACAATAGAAAACCGAGGTGCCCAAACATCGTCACAACAAAGCGCCGTTTTACACGTCGATTTTAAAAAAGAGTAAATTATAATTGTAAATGAGTACGTGACGCTGCCAAATCCTAAGCACATCACCGATTAAGAAGATGAAGTGATTAAAGATTGCTCAAACATGCACGAAACAGTCCAAATACAACTTTGAGAAGGTAAACGAGAACAGAAACAATTATCACATGGTTAAAAGCTCTGAAAAGTCAATTTTACAATCAATGAAACGCAGCGTGGGCTACTATACACAAACTACTGAGAAGGCCTGAAAGAAGCATAAAAGTCAGGGCCAAATTATAATAATTATAATAATAAGAAGAATGCATCAGTTTCATAGTGCTTTTCTGCACGCTCAAAGTCACTTATATAATATATTATCCTTAAAAATCATAGAATCCTTGATATGCTACAAAAAATAACAACTGCCTTTATAATTAGTTTCCTTTTTTAGCACATCATACCACACAGAAGCTTAAAGATGTAAAAAACAAAACAAAAAAACAAACATGTTACATTATATATTTTATTAGGTGTGTAATGGTCAGTGTTGGGAAGGTGACTTTTAAAATGTATTCCCCTACAGATTACAGATTACATACACCAAAATGTAGTTTGTAACGTAAAATTACTTAAAGTGAGTAACGTAATCTGAATACTTTGGATTACTTGATTTGCTGTAGAGAAGCAAAGACTCGAAAATCTTCACATAAGATGTTTTGTCTGATAAAAGAAAATAAAAAGCCCAGACTTTCCTTAACCGTATTAAAAATATTTTTGAGAGAATAGTTTCGTCCTGTTAAATCCTGTTTTAGTCCTGGTTTAGTCCTGGTTTAGATCTAGTTTAGATCTGGTTTAGATCTAGTTTAGACCTGGTTTTAGACCTGGTTTAGGCCTGGTTTTGTCCTGGTTTTAATCCTGTTTTAGTCCTGGTTTAGATCTAGTTTAGATCTGGTTTAGATCTAGTTTAGACCTGGTTTAGATCTAGTTTAGACCTGGTTTTAGACTTGGTTTAGGCCTGGTTTTGTCCTGGTTTTAATCCTGGTTTAGTCCTGGTTTAGACCTGGTTTTAGTCCTGGTTTAGACCTGGGTTCAGTCCTGGTTCAATCCTGACTTAGTCCTGGTTTAGTGTCCAGCAATGAGTGGAATTACTAAAAAAAAAAAAAAAAAAAAGAGAAAAGAAAAGGGATATAGCCCAAAATGTGTCCATCCATTTATTTCAACAAAGTAACTGTAATCCAATTACCACTCACTGAAACAGTAACTGTAACTGAATACAATTACTCGTAATTTGTACTCTGATTACGTAACTCCGGTACATGGTACATGTAATCTGTTACTCCCCAACACTGGTCATGGTACATGTTCTCATGCCAAACTGTTTCAGTACAGGACGTTGGGTTTGGTGCAGGGTTGTGCACGAGTGAGTTCGTGTGATTTGTGTGTGTTTACATTTCGCCACTACATGTGCAGCTACACGGAAGGATCAGCTCTTTAATATTCAGGAGGGAACTCAGCCGTGATTGGGCTGTCGGTGTTTCCTGCAGCGCTTTATAGTTAGGGCGGTCACCTTCACAACAATTGCAGCCCACCTTGACCTACGTCCCTTCGAACTACGTGAATCCTCAAAAAACTACACTTATCACACGCAAAACTATCTGCACTTACTACAGACAATGTGGACAAGTTAGTTTATCTGGCCAAAAAATATGAAGATTGAGTAAAACTTTATCCTAGAACTGTTAGTGCTGCGATTTACTTTTTGAAGTTTTGCTTGCCGTTTATAAGAAATACATTTTTTTATAATATTTCATACATTTGTTGCTTATTTGAGAATATTTTACTTAGAATATTTTACATATTACCAAGCAGCATGTTGCATTTATTTTATTTTCCTGTTTGTATAATGTTAAAACAAACTGTTGGTTTAATAAACACACAAATAAACAACAAGAAAATGGTTTTGCATTTTGTTCCCAAACTGTACCGAAAATGAACCGAACCCTGACTTCAAAACCGAGGTACGTGATGTTTTTGTACCGTTACACCTCGATATTTCATCCATGCAGTTGACTACAAGTTTAAGCTTTTTATATATATTTGTTTGTATTCACGCTCCAGTAGCAGTTCCAAGACATTTTTCAGGTGTTTTTTTGTTTTGTTTTTTTTTAACACAAGGAGGATCTTTAACAATTACAAACTACACTTCCACTGCAGTGTACCTGTGCAAAGACCTACTCTATAAACTCCACGTCTAATTTTAGTGTTTGTAGTCACAGCAACTCACAGTGGAACAAACGTGTTACCATCACTTCACTGTTATCTGCCTGATAAACACAGCCTCGAAGTGCAGTTAAACATTCACTACAAGGACTGAACGTTTCTGGGGAACTCCAAAACCCTGTTGCTTGCTCTTCTCTGTGAATTTTTATTATTGTTTTGCCTGAAATATTCCACAGTATAGCATTAAACATATTTATCTCGCTGGAGAAAGGCAGACGGCACCACCAGGCCAAGTTACGAGTCAGATCTTTGGTTTCGGTGAATTTATTTGCAATAAACACAACTGTAACTGAATGAGTAAAAGCAACATAGACGTCTCTTATGTCTAAATATAGAGATTGTAGAACAGTGGGATATAGAGTTTATTTTGGATACATTAATGTTTTTCTATGCCTTATTTTATGATCAGTATATATTTTTTTTATTCAGTTTATGTTTTATACATCACAAAACTGCTCTAAGGTTCATATTTGTAGCCTATATTTATTTTCAATTTGAAAGTTTTGTGTAAATTATCAATAACAAAGTGTTTGTTTCTCTTTTTTTTTTTGAGAGAGAGAGAAATGCAGAATAAATGCATTGTGAATCTAAAAAAATAATCATCTGAATAATCGTGATTTCAGCATTGACCAAAATAATCAAACAGCACTATTCTGATGCAATAAATCATTCTGTGAATAGTTCTCTTATCTTTCTCTCCTGTTATCTATAGATATTCCACAGTATAGATTAAACCTTCTTGACAAATCAATAACATCTCCATGGAGACGAGCAAGCGGTGGACCCTGCACTGGAAATGTTACAGTGCATCTTTAAGTTATTCATATGCACTGGGCCTCACCTGTTCACACCTTAATCTCACTAAACAAAGATCTGTATTTACATAATTGATAATCATGGCTTTATAGGTCATCTGCTTCACACACACAAAAAAACACACACAAACACACACACACATGCACACAAAACACACACACACACACACACACACACACACATGCACAGATACACACACACACAGAGAGAGAGAGAGACACACAGAGACACAGTACTCGGAAAAAAACACACAAACAAACACACACATGGACAAATACACATGCACAGACAGACACATACACACATACCACACAAACACACACACAGAGACACACACACACAGACACACACACAGAGACACACACAAACACACACAGAGACACACACAGACAGAACACACTCAAAAACACACACACACACACGCACACTGAAAAAACTCACACAAACACACACACACACACACAGACACACCACTCAAAAAACACACACAAACACACACACACACACACACACACAGACACACACTCAAAAAAAACACACACACACAAACACACACACAGAGACACACCACTCAAAAAACACACACAAACACACACACACAGACACACATACACCACTCAAAAAACACACACAAACACACACACACACACAGACACACCACTCAAAAAAAAAAAAATACACACAAACAGACACACACAGATACAGATACACCACTCAAAAAACACACACAAACACACACACACAGACACACACACAAAAAACAACCCCCCCCCACAAACACACACACAGACACAGCACTAAAAAAAACTGCCACACAACAACACACACACACACTCAGATACACACACACACACACAGATACACATACACACACAAACACACACATACACACACACACACACACACACACACACAGTATTAAGAGACAATATAACACACGAGTCAGTGGCCATGCCCTGGAAACCCAATCAGGCAGAGCAGTGGCTGTTTGTCTGTCTCTGTACACACACAGATGTGCACACACACACACACACACACACACACAGATACACAGATGTGCACACACACACGAGCGCTAACAGGCACCAACCACAGCTCTGCCCAGTATTTAACAGGATTTACACTTAGACTTAGACAAACTGCACTGATCCACCAGAGACATGATTTAAACACAGACGCTCACACATCACAAAATAATATCATAACCAAATATAAATGGTCATAATACATAATTCTAAATAAGTAACAAAAACAGCAAGAGACCGTGTCAGATAAAGCAGAATTATATGAATGTAAATGTACAAGTCAAAATAAAACATAGAAATAAAATAATGCAAAAATATTTCAGCTGTACAAGACGTCGTAAGGAAAACAAAGTGCAAAGATTATGTAAAGATTGACAGCACATGAGGTTATCTGTTACATAGTGGTGGAATGTAATGAAGTAAAAGTAATAAAGTACTGTAATTAAGTAAAAAATGTCGGTATCTGTACTTTACTTACATTTTACAGTGTATACTTCTTTTACTTCACTACATTTGTGAGCAGGTTCTGTACTTTCTATTCCACTTCATTTTTAACAGGACTGGAAAGTAAAAGCACTTTTTGTTATTGTGTAATATCTGCTGAAAAGGCTGAGGGTTTATTTTTTAGCATATTTGTAGTTTGAGCAAAGAAAAATATACAAATATAAACAGATAGCAATCAAATAAAAAAATAAAAAAATAAAATAAAACACTGATTCAGTTGTTTCTATCGGACAAAATTCAGCACAAATCTGTATCAAAATCACTACATTTGAAGCTTTATATGACCAAAATCTATGCTCAAAAATACTTTTTCTTTTTACTCTTTAAGTACATTTAAGTACATTTTACTACTCTTTAAGTACATTTAAGTACATTTTTTATACGTTTACTTAAACAGATTTTTATGTGGTACTTGAAATACTTAGATAGATACTTTTACTTGAGTACTTTCATTTCTCTGGTATCTGCACTTTTACTTAAGTGAGACAATTGAGTACTTCATTCATATTTGGTTACAGTACAGTTGTAGGGAGTATTATCTGTTACATAAAGGCGAGTTGTTGTACAGTTGTGGGGAGTATTATCTGTTACATGTACAGTTGTAGGGAGTATTATCTGTTACATAAGGGCAAGATGTTGTACAGTTGTAGGGAGTATTATCTGTTACATAAGGGCAAGATGTTGTACAGTTGTAGGGAGTATTATCTGTTACATAAGGGTGAGTTGCTGTATAGTTGTAGGGAGTATTATCTGTTACATTGTACAGTTGTAGGGAGTATTATCTGTTACATAAAGGCGAGTTGTTGTACAGTTGTAGGGAGTATTATTTGTTACATAAGGGTGACTTGTTGCACAGTTGTAAGGCATATTATCTGTTATTTAAGAGTGAGTTTTTGTACAGTTGTAGGGAGTATTATAGCGTGAATGCGTCCTGTGTCCCTCACAGTTCGAGCGGAGCTGTAGGAGGCTGCATTTGTGAAAAGAACATGACGGGATCTTGTTAAATTCACTGTTTAAAGAAGCACAAGTGTTGAATTAGTCACAGATTCTAACCTCTCTCTGACTTCTACACAAACTTTCCACACATTTTCTTGTATAAATCTCCCCGCGCCGCGCAGCCAAGTCATAAAACACTCTCTTTCTAATTGGCATGTTGTAATTCCTGGTACTTCTGTCATAAAAAAAGTTCTTTCTTACCCCATTTGCAGCGTTTATGTAAGGGCCTTGTTAGTTTCTGACTTTGGAAATACTTTTTTTTCCCACTGAAAGTACTCTAAAAATACAGTTACAAGCCTAAAACGTACTCAAACTCGCACTTTCCGCCACCTGCTTGTCGCCATGGAGATGTCATCGCTTTGCCTGGAATGTTCCGCGGCATCGTTTATCCTTTACGAGTGTTTCCGTTGCTCAAAAATACAGTAACGCCCTGCTGTGAAATAGGACGACTCTCCGCAGATCTGAACTGTAACGTAGCATGGCGCTGTAACCTGCTTGTTTCCCTCGTGATGGATTTAATAGGTTTAATCTACACTGTGGAACATTCTAGACAAAGCAATAACGTTTCCATGGAGACATCAGGTGGCGGACCCTCCACTAGAAATGTTACGCAGTGCACCTTTAAGTAAAAGTACACATGAAAAATACTACACAACGTTCTATACTTTTTCACTTTTTAACGCAGTTTTAGAAGCAAATCGTTATCAAATATTAATATAGTTAAATTAATTTTAACCCAATGTACTAGTCTATATTCTATAATTATTTGTTTACATTAGGGGTGTGCAAAAATATCTAAATGTTGACATATCGTATCGTTTAATGTGATGATACAGTATCGATATCATGGGCTGCTGTATCGATATATCACCAAGAGTATTTTTTGGTATATTTTTCAAGTATTTTGTTACAGTGCTACAGTTTTGTTGTTTGTTCAGAGGAAGGAAACTCGTTTATGTAACACATTTGACATTTTCACAGTTTTGATGATTAAAATGTTTGTGTTACAGAAACACACATTTCTCAAAAATTTGTGGGAAGAAGAAGAACTTTTATTAACCCACCCATATTCATGACATAGTTTCAAGAAATATGCGGCTGCTTTTGTACACTCATCACAGAACTTTACAAATATTTTATGTCACTCACCCTTATACCATAGAAGCAAATATTCTTTACAATTTCTTTTGAAGCTGTGAATATTTGGGCACGGCGCCAGGTTTTCAAATATTCACTTTGCACAAGAAGCGGTTTAACAAAGACTTTTAGTATCACAGCCATGATTTAGCCTTTATTTTTTACTGAACCGTCTTGAATGGATTTGAAATATATATCATATCGAATCAAAAATGCACTTTATTGATATATGTATCGTATCGTGGCCTATGTATTGAGATATGCATTGTATCGCCAACTTCTTAATGATACTCCAAAGCTCAAAATAAAAGAAGTAGTGGTAGTTTCCAAGTTAACAGCTCCTTTTATCTTTTGTTTAGTGGAGATTTGCAATTCCAGGGCGAACAGAGCTGGGTATCGTTGAGAAGCTTTCGATACGATACATACCGTACCTCAATACATAGGTCATGAAACGATACGCTTTTCGATACGGTGAATTTTCGATTCAGTACGATTCGATATATGATATATTTCACGTCGATTCGATGCGGTTCAGTGAAAAAAAGGCTAATTCATGGCGCTTTGTGCTGCATTTTGTGTATGAAAAGCGCTCTGTACATAAAGTTTGATTGATTGACTGATGGCTGTGATACTAAAAGTCCACTACGTCTACGAAGTTTATGCAGTTATTTATGTTAGTTAATCTGAATATGAAGATTAGTTATGTTAGTTAGTATGAATAACACCAATTTTACTCATCAAAACAGTGAAAATGTCAACACTTTTGTAGCTTTAACACAAAATAATTTAGTAAAATATACCAAAAATAACTCTTGGTGATATATCAATACAGCAGCCCACGATATCGATACTGTATCATCACATTAAACGATACGATATATCAATATTTCAGTATTTTTGCACATTCCTAGGACTGAAGTTATCCAAATGATTCTAGTGAAAATGTATGGAGTTTAAAAATACAACTGAGCACTGAGAGAAAAGGTGTGAGAGAAAAACTCAGCCTAAATTTGCAGGATTTAAGCGTTAAACATGTGTGAACGAAACAAAAAACAACTCCAGATGTGTTTGCGATGAAGAAATTATAACACAGATCAGAAAATCGTGGAATATGAACCTTTAAAAATCTACAATTACCCCAAAAAAGTCTTCTCTGTTACAGCACCGTGGGTATTTGAGTTACTTTCCGAAAAACAGATTCAATAAACACGTATGTCCCAGAGGAAGTAACTTAAAGACAAAATGGGGCGCCGTGCATTGTTGTCGATGGCAGCGAGCCGAAGCGGTGACATCAGTTAATTACATAAATTATAGGAAGGATTATGGACGCGAGGGCAGGCGGAGGGGGCGAGGGGAGGGGAGGAGGAGGGAGGAAGGGGGGGAATTACATCAGCGCCGGGGGTGTTATGTAAAAGTCTTTCTATAAGATCTGAGGCGTGTAGCGTTGAGACGTGAAGTGTAGCTGTAACGTTCTCCGATTTGACGTTTTCGTAGCTTTATAAGAGCCGAGTATTTACCGAGACGACTATCAGCAGGACTTCTGAGGTTAGTTCGTGTCAGTGCTCGAAATTCCAAGCAAATTTCTGCACCTGAAGTATCTAAAGCATGTGGTACAGAGTGAAGTATCCATGCACCGTATCGACCATAGTGTCCTTGGTGAGGTTTTATGTAGGATTTTTATCTAACTTTTCAAGAAGCTAAATGCATTTCTAAGATTTTTTACATTTAGTGTGCAATAAAACTTCACAGATAATCAAATATTGCCTTTATATATCCCTAACCTTTATCATAATGAGGTAAATGGCTTCATAATTAATGATACAAGAGTGAAAAAATACACTTTTGAGTATAAGATTTAACAAAATACAACACTAAACACTTTTAATCACTATATTTAACTAATATTTTCACCATCACCATTATCTTTTACTTTTTATTACAAATCTTAAACCATAATTTTAAAGGTATTTTTCTTTTTCTTCCACCCTTTCTCCTTTTAAATCAATTATATTCTTATTTTAAATATAAATGATGGTCTTTGTTTTAAGGATTACCTATATTTTTTCATGATTAACTATATTTTATGTCCATACTTTCCATTGTTTTGTGAAAAGTTATGATGCTTTAGTAAACTCTTGTCACCTTTACCATCTCCATCTTATCATAATTAAATAGATTCTAGGGCTAAAGCATTTTTCAATACAATATAGAAAGAGATCGACCAGGTTTTATCATGAGCGATACCAAATATCCAGAGAAACCAATTGCCGAAAAGCTCTGCCGATATTTTTAAGCCGATATGTAGATCAGATTTTGATGAGTTTACCCATATAAATTACCGTATATTTTGGACTACAAGTCGCAGTTTCTTTTCATGGTTTGGGTGTTTCCTGTGACTTATGCTCCCGTGCGACTTATCTATTAAAATGTTCACACTGACATCTGTGAGAGGCTCTAGTCTTGTGTGTCAGTATCTTCTGCTCCTTTTAGTCTGGTACCACTGTCACTTCGCTCTACTGCGCATGTCTCCTGCAGAAAGAGTCTCTGTCCTGCTGCAAGTCGTGAAATGGTTTGGTGGGTGAACGGAAGGAAATGTGAGATTGTTTTTTAATCACTGTAAAGCACATTGCCTTACATTTTTGTATGAAAAGCGCTTTATAAATAAATTGACTGATTGAAATATGCAGCTGAATACGGTAATCGAGCAGCAGAAAGAAAGTTTGGAGTGAGCGAGAAACTTGTAAAGGCACTGGTGAAAGGTGGGGATGGAGAACACAGCTTCACGGATGCACCAAGCAACTTTCCTGGAAGTCATTGGACAGACCGACAAAGCCTGGACTTCAGTGGCACCGAAACTATCCTGTCGGGATTCAGAAAGGCCAGAATAATTGTAACCGGAACTGATGCTGAGTCTGACGACAGCTACACAAATACGGTAATTAGAATTTAGTACAAACTCATCCATAACCTTGTCTTACTACAAACTGGACAGGAGAGTAGAGTAGTCACATTATCGCAGTCTCGTCTCTGGATTTAAGTGTTCGAATAAAGCTTTATGCTTATGGAAGCAAACAAAATATCGTCCTCTGTGGAGATTTAAGGCTGAGAGATGATACGCTAAAAACTTCAAATATCGAACAATCTAAAAATATAATCATTTAAACATGTGGTCTTCTACTCCTTCTGATACAGACACAAATATTAAGAATAGAAAGAAGAAGTTGTTAGTTTCTTTCTCAGTACTAATTCCTGCTCAAATGTGAATCACACTGCAAAAACAAAAATCTATCCAAGTTTAAACGACTTGAATTAAGAAAGTTTTATCATGATTTGACTAAATTTGACTCGACAAGTAAAATGATCTGCCAGCGGAACAAGATTTTCTGTACTTAAAATATGAAAACACATCTTGCTACACTTAAGATTAGAAAAACAACAACTCTCTGCACTTAAAATAAGAACTTGTCATGTTGAATCTACGCAAATAAAGCAAAACGTTCTTAATTTAAGTCATTTTAACGCAACTAGGTATTACTTTTTGCAGCATCCGAGCACCTACCCTACAGACTGGCCGATATTCCAAGACTTTCATACATCAAGACTCGTTAGCGATCGGCACAGAAGGACATGTGATCCTGTATTTCGCCGGGCCTAAACATGATCACACAGAGACAGAGCTGAGGGAGGATCAAAGCCTGAGTGATCCACGTTTATATCACCCCCAGTCTGCAGCTCCTCGTCTCCCGTCTCCTCTACGGGGCCAAAAACTCCCACTACCTGCACCAAAACCTCAGAAACACTCATTCACGTGTCTACCTTTCAACAGAGCTGGAACTTAAAGCGAAAGTCCTGTAGTAATGCGCTGTACCGAAGTATAACGATAATAATTTTAGGCGTCTTTACTTCACTTTAGTACATTTTAAAGAAGGTATTTTTTTACATTTACTTCACTACATTCGAGAGCAGGTATCTGTACTTTCTACTCCACCGCATTTCAGAACAAGTCGAAGTGAAAATATCAAAATCACTGCATTTGAAGCTTTATTACTAGGGTTGTAACGATATCCAAATCTCTCGGTTCGATATTTTCACGATATGCACGATATTTTGTGGAGGCCAACAAACACTTTTTCCTCTTAAAATGCAAGACTTAATCCAAAGAACTTTGACGATCACGATATTTCGGTTATTGTT
This sequence comes from Boleophthalmus pectinirostris, assembly GCF_026225935.1. NCBI lineage: Eukaryota > Metazoa > Chordata > Actinopteri > Gobiiformes > Gobiidae > Boleophthalmus > Boleophthalmus pectinirostris. Next base: position 36,875,288 of record NW_026571152.1, on the reverse strand, counting down.
ACGTCCCTATTTATTAGACCTCAAAATCTGCACAAAATACTGTTAGGTATTTTAAAGAGGGTACTTTTTACTTTTAATTCACTTAATTCGAGAGCAGGTATTTGTACTTTCTACTCCACCACATTTCGGAACAAGTCTAAGTGAAAGTATCAAAATCACTGCATTTGAAGCTTTATTAGTAGAGTTGTAACGATATCCAAATGTCTCGGTTCGATATTTTCACGATATAATCTCACAGTACGATATTTATTGCGATATTTTGTGGAGGCCAACAAACTTTGGGACATTTTTTCCTTTTAAAATGCCTTGACAAGACTTAATCCAAAGAACTTTGACGATCACGATATTTCGGTTATTGTTACATCCTTTATAATTAGACCTCAAAATCTGCACAAAATACTTTGGAGCAGGTTTTTGTACTTTCTACTCCACAACATTTTGGAACAAGACTGAAAAGTTTAAGTATTTTTTATTATATTTTGAGACCTGCAGTTTTTGTAACACATTTGTAGAGCAAATAATAAATAATTGAAAACAGCTACAAAAAAAGATCGATTCAGTAGTTTCTAATGAACAAAATTCAGCACAAATCTGTATCAAAATCACTACATTTGAAGATTTATTAGTAGGTCTGTAATGATATCCAAGTCTCACGATACGATACTGTTGCGGTATGAACCTCACGATATGATATTTATTGCGATACCGCGGGAAAGCTCACGATATTGGAGGAGGCTCACGATTAGGGATGGACCAATATCCAAATCCATCGGTAACAGATTTATTGCGATATTTTGTGGAGGCCTAACAAACTTCGGCACATTTTTTTCCTCTTAAAATGCCTTGACAAGACTTAATCCAAAGAACTTTGATGATCACAGTATTTAGGTTATTGTGACCTCAAAATCGGCTCAAAATACTTTTAGGTAGTTTAAAGAGGGTACTTTTTACTTTTACTTCACTACATTTGAGAGCAGGTTCCTGAACTTTCTACTCCACAACATTTTGGAACGGAACTGAAGTATTTTTAATTATATTTGAGACCTGAGACCTGCAGGTTTTTTAACATATTTGTAGAGAAAACAAAAACATACAAATAAAAACTGATCAATTCCAATAAAAATTTAAAAAATCACTGCACTTGAAGCTTTATAGTGTAGGGGTGTAATGATATCCAAGTCTCACGATACGATATCGTCACAGTATGAACTTCACGGTACAATGTTTATTGTGATATCGTGACAAAGCTCACGATATGGTGGGGAGGCTCATGATTAGGATCGATATTTTCACAATATACATCTCACGGTAAGATATTTATTGCGATATTTTGTGGAGGCTAACAAACGTTGGTGCATTTTTTCCTCTTAAAATGCCTTGACAAGACTTAATCCAAAGAACTAAGACTTAAAAGTGCTTAGAACTGTTATTTCTTCTTGTAGTCTGCACTGAAATGGAGCAAAGGATCATGGTCTCTCTCAAAAAAAAGTTACTACCCCATATGATCATTTTCCCCAAATATCTGATTTTTTTATTAATTCATTCATTTAATTTGAGCCTGAGAGGGTTAATGACAAAAAATGACATTCATCCATGATATTTCCAGGATTTCCATGACCGTGGGAACCCGGAGTAAAAGTATGGTGTCTGAAAAGTTTATTTTAAAGTTACTACCCACATATTACACAAGTACTACCCACCTCTGCAAAGTACCACAAGGTAAAAACACGATATCAAAGTAGAGAGAAACGCCAAAATGATGCAGGGACAAGTATTCACATTTATGAGTGAGTGTAAAGCGAACAAAAAATATTTTGAGAGTTCGTGGTTGAAAATTACAGGAAAATATCATGCCAAGTCATTATTTTTAGTCAAGGCACAACAAAAATGGCATTAAAATAAGAGTTTCTTACCTTTTAGGAGGAAGTGGTGAAGAATTGTTATCAGTCAGGCCACAGCAAGAGAGGAGACAAAAAAGAAAGAAAACAAGTAATTAGTCACTGTAATCAGATATACATTGGATTACATTTTTATAACATGAATATTCAGAAAATGTGTTCTTTTGCACTGAAATTGTTCAATTAAATGCTTGGATGAGATGTGTGACGCCTCAAATCATTCAAGAAAAACAAACAAACAAACAAAAAAAAAACATTTCAAACATCCATTGCAATTTTTTTTTTTTTTTTTAGAGTGAATGTGTTTTGTCACTCATCCGTGTAGCTTCTTTCGTTTTGACAGAGCTTCACCTCGATCCGTACCCTGTGTGAATGTAAACAGACACGTGGGGAACTACTCTTGCCTTTTTACTTTTAAACAACACCTTAAACTGGAGTAATAGCGCTGTTTTGTGGACTGGATGTCATTATGCGAAGGACAGTTTCTATGGATAATGTGGATGAGATGCTGCACTTTAAGTTTACCACTTTACGAGAGGTGAGGAGTAAAGTCTTATTATTTTTTCGCTATATCCCGAGTTTGTATCTTGCGTCTCTGTGTCCGTCACTCCGTCTGCCCCTGACGCTCTGTTCTTTTTGGCTGTTACCGTAGCGTTGCTGATGTTTGGTGTTTACGATCTGACACTGACACCACACACACCAGGAGCGGTGGCTTCAAAATCGCACACGAATACACAAAGTCGGGTCACGCCTCCTGGAATTCGGGGAGAAAAAAATCAGAGCAAAAATCGGGCAAATTCTCCTGTAGTGTGTGACGGCCTTTAGTATGCGGAAAATGATCAAAATCGGCCTTACACATCCACCCAAAAGTGACCGTCCATTTCTTTGGATTCTAAATAAAGATTATCAGCATTGGTCATGAAAAAACCCACGTCAATCTCAAATAACGTGCACTTCCTAATTAGGGCTGGGTATTGTTAAGAAGTTACCGATACGATACATAGGCCACGATACAATACATATCTTGACACAGTGAGCTTTCGATTTGACTCGATATCCTATATTTCAAATTGATTCAATATGGTTCAATAAAAAATCATGGCTGTGACTCTAAAAGTCTTTCTCCAGGCAGGCGTTGCAGATTTGCATTAGCAATCATATCATTTTCAATCTTCTGTGTTAATTTATCACACCGGCCTTTCAAAGTGCATTTACATTACGCATTCGCTTAATTTTTTCATCTGGATTGTTTCACAGTGTGGTATTAAACCTTTCTATCTTCATGGAGACGGAACCGGACCAAGTTACAGGTCAGATCTGTGGAGAGGCGACCCATTCTCAGTCAGAATACCTGTTTTTTAAGGTATTTTTGCACTATAAATCACCTGTAATTGAATGAATATAGGGTAAAGCTTTTTAGTGCCATACACGGAACATTCAACGAACAGGTGACGGACCCTTGACCAGAAATGTTACACAATGCACAGTTACAGGTCAGATCTGTGGAGAGGCGACCCTGATCTCACTCAGTATGCATGCATTTTAAGGTATTTTTACGCTATAAAACTTCTGTAATCAAATAAATGTAAGGTAAAGCTGTTTAATGCCATACTGTGGAACATTCCAACAACCAGGTGACAGACCCTCCACCAGAAAAGTTACACAATGCACCTTTAAGTAACAAAACTGACAACTTCTTCCAAAAATGCCTTTCAAAACACCTTTACATGATGCATTCACTTAATTTTTTTCATCTTGAATGTTTCACAATTTGGTATTAAACCTTTCTATCTCCACGGAGACCAAACCGGACCAAGTTACAGGTCAGATCTGTGGAGAGGCGACCCATTCTCAGTCAGAATGTCTGTTTTTAAGGTATTTTGCACTATAAAACCAGATGTAATGAAATAAATCTAAGGTAAAGCTGTTTCATTTCACACTGTGGAACATTCCAACAACCAGGTGATGGACTCTCCACTAGAAAAGTGACACAATGCACAGTTACAGGTCAGATCTGTGGAGAGGCGACCGGTGCTCAGTCAGAATACCTATTTTTGCACTAAAAAAACCTTCTGTAATCAAATAAATGTAAAGTAGAGCTGTTTAATGCCGGTAGGTGACGAACCCTGCACCAGAAAAGTTACACAATGCACCTTTAAGTAACAAAGCCGGACTACTCCTTCCACCGCCGCCTTTCAAAGCGCATTTACATTACGCATTCACTTAATTTCCATCCAAGCCTGAACAGCCCCCAGCTCCCCCATGCATAAGAAATGTTGAGCTCTTAAAAGGAAGGAGCAGGAATCCTTGTCTATGAGGTAACTGTTTATGTTGCGGGGCATTGTAATTTAAAAATCTCCCCTCTCTTGTGTTGCGAGGATGAAACGAAATCACAATCACGGCGCGTTCTATTCCCTCAGAGGATAGGCATCTCGACAGGCCCCTGCTATTGACCACAGTGCCAGGGGAGGGAGCGGTCAATGGAACGCAGAGAAGGGACCATTTTGGACCACTTAGCCGTAATCAGTAAATGCGCCCTGGATGCAATTAGCACAAGCCGGGCCACCCTCGCAGTGTTGGAGTTTTGCTCACAGCCATGTCCACAGTTTTATTCAGCGCCGCAGGAAGCTTCTCATGCAAATAGGGCTCCAGACACACACCGAGAGACGGAGAGGGAGAGAGAAACGGCTACAGAGCGGCCTCTTTTGTGGTAGGAATTCAGCTTAGGCTGCGTTCGGACTGCAGGGCTTAAGGCTCAATTCGGATTTTTTTGTGAAATCTGGATTTTTTTGCGAGGTCGTGCACATTTCCAATTAAATGCGACTTGTGTGTGATCTCCCGTGTGATCTTGAAACGCCACAAAAGTGTCCCACACGACGTCACATAAAGCGAACATACTCAGTGTATTTGGGCTCGTCTCCCCAAATACGATGCAGTTCTTCGTAAAATGGACAGGTTACATGTCGAACATTTCTCTGGCAATCATTAAAAAAAACAAAAAACGCCCGGTTCCGATAAGACTCCTCCAGTTTGGCCTGAATACAACGATCCCCCCAAATATTAATAAACTCACTAACCTCACTTTCCCTCCATTGACGAGACTCTGAGCCTGACGTGTAGGTGGGATGAATGTGACCTGACCTTTCAGACTGAAGTTGCGTGTCAAAAGATCGGATATGTATCGGTTTTAGGAGCACATATCGAAGTGTCCTGGGTCGCATTTGAAAAAAATCAGATCTGTGTCGTTCAGACTGTCATTAAAAGATCAGATACAGGAGCATAGGGGCCAAAAAATTGGATTTGGGTCACTTCACTGTGTTACTTTTCTGGTGGAGGGTCTGTCTTATTTGGCACCTGTCTCTTGCTCTTTTTTGCTACTTATTTAGAATTTACCCTGCGTTTGATTATCTTCCGACTCCCACTTGGACCTCGGATTTGACATCATGTTCGAGCTTGAAGCGTATTATTATGTTTCACGTGTCTGACTACGTGGATTATTCCCTCATCTTATGAAATCGCTGCCACTTTAATACATTTAACTTTTGAAATTTGCACTTCATTTTATGTTAAGATTTCTCTTCCGTTAAACCTGAGGGACATTAACACCTATTAAATCAAGTATTTGTTCAATATTGGCCTCACCACAACACTGACTTCCACACTCACAGGCAGTGATACAGACACGGTAAAGTACTGCAGTGATACGAGTGACTGAAATTGTCATTTAAACCACCGAAGTGTCCAAACACAATGAAAACATTTCATATTTACACGTCACAGTGGGCTCAGCCATCTCAGATTCTGACTCAGAATCCTTGCTTGGTTTACTTTTTCCGCCACCGAGGTCCGAGTCGTGCCGTCCCAGGAGAGTGTCACGTGTGTCGCTAGACAACTACCTCGGAAAACCGATTCGAAAGGATAATCGATTGCAGGATTATTATTACTATTTATATTTTTTCCTCTTGGTTATTGTAATATATTAAGATGTGTGAGCTACTTTGTCCAAATAATTTCCTTTGTGGAACAATAAAGTTTGTCTAAGGCTACGTTCAGACTGCAGGGCTTAACGCTCAATTCCGATCTTTTTGTGAAATCCGATGTTTTTGCGAGGTCGTTCACATTTCCTATTAAATGCGACTTGTATGTGAACTACAGTGTGAACATTAAACGGCCCGAAAGTTTCCTGCATGTGCCCTGGAGGACACGATGCCGTCAACCGCAGCGAATGTGCTCTGTGTTTACGGAAGTTGTCCAGACATGGACGCGAGCATTGAGCACCTGGCGATTTTAAAGTTTCTCTCGTACCGAAGCCAGAACATGAAAAACTTGCTTGTTTTAAGGAGGAGATTGAGAAGGAGAAGGACGAGGTTTTTGGTCGTGGTGTTTTGTGGGACAGTCTGTTGAAAGGAACGTGTGGATGTGGAGACGTAGCCAAGAGTGGTGAGTGGTGATGTGCTTCGCTTCAGTGACACGGAGTTCATTAACAATTTTCACCGACTTCAGCGCAGAATAGTGATGTTTGTGGCTTGTTGATAAAGTGTAGGTCGGATGAATGCGCTTTGGCCGTTGACACTGAAGTCGCATGTCAAAAGATCGGATATGTATCGGTTTCAGGACCACATATCCAAGTGTCCTGGGTCACATTTGAAAAAATTGGATCTGTGTCATTCAGACTATCATTAAAAGATCAGATACAGGTCACATAGGGGCCAAAAAATCGGATTTGGGTCACTTCAGGCTGCAGTCTGAACGCAGCCTAAATCTAAGAATAGGTAGGTAGGTACAATGGTAACTTAAACTGAAAACTAAAGCTTCATGACATCACAAGGAGGAATAGAGTGTTTTGAGCGTTGGAGATGTGAACAGACTAATAACACCTTTACTCAAATATGTGTGAATGGAACAAAACACAACTCCTGGTCTGTTTTAAACCTCACAAGAGTCAGTTTTACGTAATACAAGACCTTTAAACTCTATTGTCATCATATAAGACTTTTACTTAAACATTAAAAAACCTAACATTAAGATAAGATTGTAAAGAAGCAGTACAGATCCCATTTTAAGTCCACATCTAAGATTCATGGATCAAAAATGGCGGGTGGCTCTTCAGCTGTTTGCCATATATCTCCGAGTTGGCTCATCCTCAAATGCCTGAGCAGAGGAAAAACCCATTATACCATTAGCCCTGTAATGGAGCCCGGGTCCTCCCCATGTGCTCGGCTCTTTGAAGGTGAAGTTATGGCGAGCATGGAGCTACGTGCTAAGTAACCAACACGAGAGAGGTGCCCGAGTTAGCTAATCTGTTTGCATAGACCTCACACTGCACAGTCACAAGCACGAAGCAGAAAGTGACACGCAAACACGCCTGATTTTTGTGTTTCTAAATATTTTAAAGGTCCTGTATTCAAACTTAACGGTAACAAAGTGTTCCACAGCATGACATTGAACAGTTCTACCTTATGTTTGTTAAATAACAGCTCAAAAATATCTATAAAACATGCATTTTGACTGTGAGCGGGATCGCCTCTCCACAGATCTGACCTGCAACTTCATCTGATTGTGTCTCGATGAAGATAGAAAGGTTTAAAGCCACTTTTTAATAAAATAATAGTTTTAGTAATCAGTTTTACTTGCATAATCTTTCTGGAATATCATATGTAATATTATATAACAGTAGTAGTAGTAGTAGTAGCAGTAGTAGTAGTTGTAGTAGTAGCAGTAGTAGTAGTTGTGGTAGTATTAACTTTATCTAAACAGATAAGAAACCCAAGGAGATCAAGATTTCTTTTATAATGGAGCTTGGCAAAGAATCAACTGCATGTTCCCTTTGCCAAGTCATTACAATAATTCTACTAGAAAAATTCAATACCATAAGTAGTAGCAGTTGTAGGAGTACTACTACTATTACTACTACTACTACTGCTGCTGCTGCTAGTAGTAGTATAGTAACAGTACAATTTTCCTATTTAGTATCTTCCCTTTGCAGTACAAATTTCACCTGCAGATTTACCTTTCTCCTCCATTAATTCACAAACCACTATCAATTCTTTGCATGTAATTCCTTTAAAAAAAAAAAAAAGCAAATGTAATCAGTAATAGAAATAGTAGTAAAAGACAAAGTAGTAGTAGTAGTAGTAGTAGTAGCAGTGGTAGTAGAAATATTTTAAAGAACCTTAGAGATCAACAAGAAACAAGATATTCCAAATTTAACAGAATAATAGAAAATGTGTTTTACTTTCATTATCATATTTACACAACAGTAATCAGTAAGGATAGTAGTAGTAGTAGTAGTAGTAGTAGTAGTAGTAGTAGTAGTAGTAGTAGTAGTAGAAGTAGTAGTAGGAGTAGTAGCAGTGGAAGTAGAAATATTTAAAACCTTACAGATATTTCAAAATTAACAGAATAACAGTAAATCAGTTTTACTTTCATTGTCATATTTATACAACAGTAATCAGTAATGATAGTATTGGAAGTAGTAGTACTAGTAGTAGTAGTAGTAGTAGTAGTAGTAGTGATTGTTCTAATTTTCTTCTATTCAAAACTATTAACATCTATTAACAAGATATATTTTCTTTAATGGAAAATCAACAGTAATCAGTAGTAGTAGTAGTAGTAGTAGTAGTAGTAGTAGTAGTAGTAGTAGTTGTAGTAGTAGTAGTTGTTGTAGCAGTAGTAGTAGTAGTGATTGTTCAAATTTTCTTCTATTCAAAACAATTTGCATCTAGTATCTTCTCTTTGCTGTACAAATTTCTACTATAGTAGTAGTAGTAATTGTAGTAGTAGTAGTAGTAGTACTAGTAGTACTAGTAGTGATTGTAGAAATCAGTATTAGTAGTACTAGGAGTAGTAGTAGCAGCAGCAGCAGTAATAGTAGTAGTAGTAGTACAAGTAGTAGTAGTAGTATTAGGAGTAGTAGCACTAGTTGTAGTAATGGCAGAATTTTCCTTCGATTCAACCAATTTGCAATTCAAAAATAATTTCTTTACATGTAATTCCTTTAATAGAAAATCAACAGTAATCAGTAGTAGTAGTAGTAGTAGTAGTAGTAGTAGTAGTAGTTGTAGTAATAGCAGTAGTCTATTTATCAGTAATCAGCAGTAATCAGTATTAGTAGCACTAGGAGTAGTAGTAGTAGCAGCAGTAGTAGTAGTAGCAAGTAGTAGTAGCAGTAGTAGTAATAGTTGTAGTAATGGCAGAATTTTCCTTCGATTCAAAACAATTTGCAATTCAAAAATAATTTCTTTGCATGTAATTCCTTTAATAGAAAATCAACAGTAATCAGCAGCAGCAGCAGCAGCAGTAGTAGTAGTAGTAGTAGTAGTAGTAGTAGTAGTAGTAGTAGTAGTAGTAGTAGTAGTAGTAGTATTAGTGATTGTTCTCATTTTCTTCAGTTTAAAACAATTTATATTTTGTATCTTCTCTTCGCCGGGTACATTTCTACTGCACATTTACCCTTCTCCTCCATTCATTTATTCCCAAATCCCGATCATTTCTTTTCACGTCATTCCTTTAATGGAAAGTTTTCCTCTGTGACGACTGGAAAAAGTCGGTCTGTCGTCTCTTTGTTTAAACATCGCGAGCTGTGGAACCCTGATAAGATCACGGGGGCCACAGTGTTCTGCAGACACCTGTTTGCACACACAGATCAATGGAAGAATTCAGCGAGAAATGACCCGGTTTTACACCTGCGCACACTGCTGTTTCTGTTGGAGGAAATGTTGACACAAACAGCTGATCTGGATAAAACCCAAGGGTGGAAACTAGGAAATCGAATTAAAGTCAAAAATGTAAACTGCTACGCCACTTCTTATTCAGTAAAAAATATGTTTCGAGGGAAAACACGGCGAAAAATCTGCAAATTTTTAAAGACACAATGTGAAATTTACTGCCAGATGGTTGGAGATTCGCATTAAAAAGCCTGTATTATTATTTATTATTATTTTCTGTATGCTATAATGTGGTTTTCTTGTCAAAAACAGACCTGAAGTTATGTTTTTTTGTTTCATTCACACATGTTTAACGCACAATCCCTGCACATTTAGGTTGAGCTCTTCGTTCAAACACAAAACACTCAGTTCCAATTTGTGATGTCAAGTGCTCCACTGTGTTTTTAAACTCCATACATCTTCACTAGCCCTGGAATTACCATATACAAAGCGAAAACTAGAAAGGAACTCGAAAACTACTATTGTATTTTTTGGACTATAAGGCGCACTTAAAATCCTTTAAAGTGCCCATCTCATGCAAAATAATTGTTTTCACATTGTATCTTCTGCACATAAACAAGCACAATTTGGGTTTTGGAACATCCATTACACAATAGTTATGAAATCTTACTGATTTCTTGGAGACAGTCACAGACCAGGAACTATGAAAGACCGACTATTGCTCCTCCCACCGCCCGTCCTGAGAAAGCACAGGCTCCGCCCTCCAAACGTGACGTAGGCTCTGAGTGAGCCGCCCTTCCTCCGCCATCTCAGGGAGGGAGGGGGAGACAGGCGTGCACCCTGATAGAGGCAGGAATAAACTTTTATTCATCATGGAGATACAGCGCGTTCAGCCGCATGTGTTGGACCCAGACAAGGACTTGGAGGTGCACAAAGTGCGAGCACCGCATCGACATGCTGTCATTTTTATACAGGTGTCCATGTCAGAATTGTCAGCCAATGCGAGGTGGTGGAGCTGGTGGAGCGGGAGGGGGGCGGGTGCGAAGCGCTTTCTGCTTCGTCAAACGTGTCATAGGTGTATCTGCTGCGTCATCGTTGTAGCAGCTTTAGTTCGTTGTCACCTGGGAGAGTGGCAGAAATACGCTGCAATTTGTTAAAAAAAATGCCGAATTAATCTAAAAACCACCTCGCCAACATATACAAGGTCCACACGTCACTCTTAGAAGGTAGAAAGTTCTGATAAGTTGATTTTGCATGAGATGGGACATTTAATTATCTCAAAAATAGATAGTGTGCCTTATGTATTAATTCTGGTTGCGCTTACTGACCTCGAACCGATTTTATGTGGTACACGGTGCTCAAAACTCAGTCAAAATGTTTTAGTATGACTTTGTTAAGCTAAAAAGTCACACCGCTTGATGGATTGTCGGAGAATTACGGCTTCTGTAGTCTAGAGTCCGACAAAAGTTGAACCGCATCAGCACACAAGGAGCGAGCTGTTTTTTTTTTTAGCACTTATAGTTTATGCAAATTAGTCATGTGATTTTAAGTTTTGTTTCTGTAAAACGTAAACAAATGTGCGCAAAGCATGCATTAAACACATTATTATTCTACATATATTTGAGTCGTCCACGTAGGAAATAAAAAAAAACTAACTTAAATGATCCACCCACATTCAGATTCATAATCCACATTCACCAAGACGCCGGGCGAATTACGCCACGATCTGCCAATGGATCGTGGACACCTGGGCTAATGATCAGTCTCAAGTGTCGTCTGTTTGTTTCGCTTAATGCGCCTTATAATCTGATGCAATTTATGTATGAAAATAGATGAGAGAATTCAACATTATTGCCCTTTATAGTTCGAAAAATACGGTACTTCATGTCATCACGAGGTAGAACAGAGAATTTAGTCGGTCTATAAAATATAAATCTGTGTGCATTTATCATATTTTAAGCGTCTTTTTCCATATTTTAAATTAAGATGTGAAAAAAAAATTAAAATAAAAAAAAATAAAAATAATTTCCAAGGATTAGAGACCACAAATGAAAAGAGCCCTGTTTTTCAGAGGTCCTTGTTAGAAACTCATGTGTAAAATTCTGGTTATAAATAATCTTGGTGGACTCGTACATGTTCTTTAAATATAAATTGCATGTTACATATTTGGTGAAGGGCCCCCTCTGCTCTGGGCCCCATGTAAACAGCCCTCTTTGCCCCTCCAGAGCGACGCCCCTGGCCATAGACTCACAAACACTTCACAAACTGGGACATGGTTTCTCTTTATTCTCTCCTCTGAATGACGACACCTGAAAAGCCTCGTCTTTTGTGTCTTAACCTGAAACATTTTGTCGCCACGGTGACACTGTTAAAAGGACTGAGGTTGCATTGGGACGCGGGGTTTTTGTTTATAATGTTGTTTCCCCTTCACAAACATACCTGGAGTTGTGTTTTGTCTCATTCACAAACAGTGGTGCAGTGGGGATTTTTTTTTAAGTGGGGGTACGTGATTCATGAACTCACTTTCAGTCCAAACAGTCCAGTAAAAATCAGTAGAACCAGGACTGAACCAGGACTAAACCAGGACTGAAACAGGATTAAAACAGGACTACACCAGGACTAAAACAGGATTAAAACAGGACTACACCAGGACTAAAACAGGATTAAAACAGGACTGAACCAGGTCTAAACTAGGACTAAACCAGAACTGAACCAGGACTGAACCAGGACTAAGCCAGGACTAAACCAGGTCTATGATCCAGGTCTGAAACAGGACTGAACCAAGACTAAACCAGGACTGAACCAGGAGTAAACCAGAAGTAAACCAGGACTAAACCAGGACTAAAACAGGACGGAACCAGGACTGAACCACAAGTGAACCAGGACTAAAAAATAAACCAGGTCTAAACCAGGTCTAAACCAGAACTAAAACAGGACTAAAACAGGACTGAACCAAGATTAAATCAGGTCTAAACCAGGATTAAACCAGGACTAAACCAGGACTGAACCAGGACTGAACCAAGACTAAACCAGGACTAAACCAGGACTAATCCAGCACTAAACCAGATCTGAACCATCACTGAACCAGGACTAAACCAGAACTGAATCAGGACTGAACCAGGACTGAACCAGAACTGAACCAGGACTGAATCAGGACTAAAACAGGACCAGGACTGAACCAGTTCTAAACAAGGACTAAACCAGGGCTTATCTTGGACTTCAAACCGAGAGAGAGAACCCCAAGCCAGTGGCGCGTGGAGCTCTGCGCCGGTCTGGGCCTGTCCTGGTTCAGTTCTGGTTCAGTTCTGGTTTAGTCCTGGTTTGCATAAAGTCATCATTATTTGCTGCATCTTTTTCTACATTTTTAGTTTAATTTAAGATTTTCTTTTTACTCTCTCCTCTGAACGTCGACACCTGAAAACATTTCTGTCGCCAGGGTGACACTGTTAAAAGAACGGAGGCTGCTGTGGGACTCTGATTTTTTTTTTTTTTTTTTTCTTTTTTTTGGGGGGGTGGTGGGTAGGTCTTTGTACTCCCCCCTGAACCAAAGCGCGTTATGTCAAGAGCCTGGCGCACATGCTGTCGAAAAGAAATAGGATTCTGGTGATTTCTAAACATCACCGAGCTGTTGCGTTTACGGCCTGATTCAAAACTCCAAAGATGGAAACATGAAAACGGAGCTGGGAGCAAAGTCACGCTGACTTTAGTAAGAAAATCACAACTGCGGAAAGCAAGGACGGCAGTGACTCAAAGGTAATAATAAAAACATTGTCAGAGTTAAGTCTATAGTGTTTTTATAGAGTAAAAGAGCTACAGGGGAGCAAACGGGAGCATTGTAACCTCATTTTAGGCTGCTTAAATGTTCTATATTACGCAAAACCGACTCTTGTGAGCTTTAAACGGCCCGTATTACGCTATTTTCTGATTTATGTTTCAGATAATGTCGTTTCTTCATCTCTAATCTCCACTGAGCAAAAGGGAAATGGCAGCCGTTAACCTGAAAACTACCGCTTCGTGACATCACAAGGTGGAACAGAGCATTTTGAGGTTTGGAGACGTAGACAGACTAATAAAAAAGGAATATTCAAACATGTGTGAATGGAACAAAACACAACTCCAGGTCTGTTTTTGAGGAGGTAAGAACATTATAACACGGCTTAAAGCTCATAAAGGTCCATTTTTGTTTGTTTATATCATTCATAAAGTAAAAAAAAAGGCATTCCTAACATTAAACATACAAGAAATTTATGAAAAATTGCAGAAAAAAAAGTTATTATTTGTTATTTGCCCCCTTTTCCCTTTTCTAGACAACACATTAACACTGATAGTTACTTTAAAGCATTTCATTTCAGTTATTAATCAATTGCAAACAGAAATCTTCACTTTTATGTGCAGCAACTTAGTTTTCTTTTTCATACATACTGAACATATTACACTGGATTTTACGTTTTATATATATATACATATATATATATATATATATATATATATATATATATATATATATATATATATATTATATTTACATATTTTTTTTCAAATAAGTTATTGTACGTGACCAGGGTGGGCAATTATTTTTTCCATGAGGCCACATGAGAAACAGAAAATATTGTAGAAGTCCATGCCAAAATGCTTCACTCAGTTCTGTATAAAAAAAGCAGTAAATAACATTGTTTAGACGAGCTGGTAAGAGTTTATGTGATGACTCAGCAATGAAAAAGTGAGCATGTCGTAAAAAAAAAAGTCAATGTCATGCTTTAGTCCATGCATGAGGTAAGATTATAAAATATGTTTATTTTGTAACTCCAGATTATCTTAAACGGGCCGGTCAGCGTCGGCGAAAGGGACGTATCTGGCCCAGGAGCCGCACAATACCCAAGTCTGGACAAGATTATTCCATTTTGTGCAATATCGGAACTTTAGGCCATGTTATAACATTCTTATGTCCACAAAAACATCAGCCGGTTTCACTTAGTGGAAACCGTCTGACCTCGCAACATTAGGATTCATTCGCTCGACTGTAGGACAGGTACTTTTTATCATTTAACCAATCGCTGCTATTTGGTCGTGACGTTTGTAATGCGGCGTTAATGGGACTAACTGGTATATTAAGCTTTTCCTAAATCCTGTAGGAAGAAGGACAATAACGTCTTTCACCTTGATAAAATTCACCAAACATTCTCTTTGTTCCGGCTTTAAATCCTCGATCTCGAGAATCGTTGCCAACACAGAATGTCTGACTCTTCGCTGATTGGCTGATGCCCGGACTTGCACTTCTGGGGCTTTTGCGAATCGTCTAGTGTATTCTAATTCCTGACCTAGTTGATGGAGAGAAATTAAATTAAGCGGAGGCACTAGGGGGCGCCAGCCTGGCTACAAAAACATATCCAAAGTTGTGTTTTGTTTCATTCACACATATTTGAGTAACACTTTATTATTAGTCTGTCTACATCTCCAAAGCTCAAAATGCTCTGTTCCACCTTGTGATTTCATGAAGCGTTTTCAAGTTAACAGCTCCTTTTTACCTTTAGTTTAGGTCAGATTGGCAAGTCCAGGGTCTGAAATCATCCAAATGATTCTAGTGAAGATGTATGGAGTTTAAAAACACAGTGGAGCACTTCCTGTACGACCAGTGTTTGAAATTCGAGAGAAGAGCTCGGCCTAAATGTGCAGGATTTGTGCGTCAAACACGAGTCGATGAACCAAAACACGACTCCAGGTCTGTTTGCGACGAGGAAAACCACATTCTAACAGATCAGAAAAGAGCGTCACTCGGGTCCGGCTCAGTAAATAAAGTCCGTTAATAGAGTCGTGTTTGTCTGTGGGTCTGGAGCCGCTGCACCGAGCACAGCTGTAGCAGGCGCGGGATGAAAGACGGTTGAGATTTCTTTGTGAAACCGAGAGCTTCTGTTGGACCACAAGCCTCAGAGGAACAATGCCGAGGAGACGAGGGGAAGAGAAGGAGACGGGAGCGGAAAGGGAGAAAGAGAGAGATATTAACAGATTTGAACCTTTCAGTGGGGTTTTAGAGAGACCGGTTTGTGATGAAAGTCGAGATGTTTGGGGAAGAGGAAGATGTGGATTAAACTAAACAAAATTATCTGAACAAAACTGTTTTTATCTCAATGGAAATCGACTCAAACCAGGATCAAGACCAGGACTAAGATCAGGACTAAAACTAGGACCAAGACCAGGACTATGACCAAGAGTAAAACCAGGGCTAAGACGAGGACTATGACCAGGACTAAGACCAAGAGTAACACCAGAATTATAATACCAGGACCAAGACCCAAAATCAAGACCGGGACTATGACCAAGACCAGGACTTTGACCAAGACCAGGACTAAGACCAGGACTAAAACCAGGACTAAAACCAGGACTAAAACCAGAAATAGACCAGGACTATGATCAGGACCAAGACCAGGACTATGGCCAAAACCAAGACCAAGACTCAGGATCAAGATCAGGACCAAGACCCAGGATCAAGACCAAGACTATGACCAGGACCAAGACCCAGGACCAAGACCCAGGATCAAGACCAGGACTATGACCAGGACCAAGACCCAAAATCAAGACCAGAACTATGACCAGGACTGTGACAAGGACTATGACCAAATCCAAGATCAGGACCAAGACCAAAACTTAAAAAAACAGGACTATGACCAGGACAAACACCAGAACTATGACTAATACTATGGCCAAAACCAAGACCAAGACCCAGGATTAAGACCAAGACCAGGATTATGACCAGGACCAAAACCAGAACTATGACCAGTACTATGGCCAAAACCAAGACGAAGATCCAGGATCAAGACCAAGACCAGAACTAAGATCAAGACCAACACCAAAACTAAAACCAGGACTATGACCAGGACAAAAACCAGAACTATGACTAGTACTATGGCCAAAACCAAGACCAAGACCCAGGATCAAGACCAAGACCAGTGTTCCTGTTTTATCCCAAGGGACATTTTAACATAATTATAATAAAACATGAGGTTTTTTTTTTACTGTTTTAATATGAACCTCTTACTTACCTGAACACTTAAAAGAACTGCTTAAGATTTAGATTTTGAAGGTCATGTGTTAAAGTGCTCCACTGTGTTTTTAAACTCCACACACCTTCACCAGGCAGCCAGACAGATAATCAAGTGTTACTCAAACATGTGAATGAAACAAAACACAACTCCAGGTCTGATTTCGACGAGGAGACGGCTTTATAACGCGGCTTAAAGCTCCACAAGAGTCAGATTTGCATAATATAGGACCTTTAAGCCCGGCGGTGGGCGTAGGTTGAGTGGAGGGGGCTGCGCGGCGTCCACCTGGGCAAACAATAGAGGCAAGACTGAAAGCTCAAGGGCCCAATGTCCCTAAAGTACACACACACACACACACACACACACACAGAAAAACACACACGCACTGTCCGCGGCATCACAACGGTCCAGGTGCCGCACCTTCACACACACGGAGGGAGGACCGCGGGGAACAAGAGCCCCTGTTACCACGGCGACCACCACAACACACACGCTTTCGGAGATGTGGAGTGAAATGACGCGTGTTAATGTTTTGCATTTAATTTAACAGAAACACTGAGGGCTGCTGAGGGACCGGGGCCTGTGTCATCATCTGCTCAAATATATATGTACCATTTCTGCGGCGGCGCTGATCTGCTCGGAATTACAATCTGCTTTAGTGTCAGAAGTGTAAAAAAAAGTGTGATGATGATACAGTATTGATATCTTGGGCTGCTGTATCGATATATCGCGAGTATTTTTAGGTATATTTTGCAGAATTATTTCATGTAAGAGCGACAATTGTGTTGACATTTTCACTGTTTTCAGTAAAATGGATGTTTTTCATATTACCGTATTTTTCTGACTATAAGGCGCAATATAAATACTGTTGGACTTCCAGTTTTTTCTGCGATGCTGGACTTTTGTGCGCCCCATATGGACCGAACCAGGACTAAACCAGGACTAAACCGTTTTTAGTCCTGGTCTGGTCGCAGTCTCAGTTCTGGTCTCAGTCCCAGTCTGGTCCCGGTCTCTGTCCCGGTCTGGTCCCGGTCTTGGTTCTCGGCCTCAGTCCTGGTATGGTCCAGGTCTGGTCCCGGTCTCAATCATGGTCTGGTCGCAGCCTCAGTCCTGGTCTGGTCCCAGTCTGGTCCTGGTCTGGTCCCAATCTCAGTCCCGGTCTCAGTCCCGGTCTCAGTCCTGGTCCTGTTCCTGGTCTCAATCCTGGTCTCAGTCCTGGTTCTGTTCCTGGTCTCAATCCTGGTCTCAGTCCTTGTCTTGTTCCGGCCTCAGTCCTGGTCTGGTCCCAGTCTGGTCCCAGTCTCTGTCCCAGTCTCAGTCCCGGTCTCAGTCCCGGTCTCAGTCCTTGTCTGGTCCCGGTCTGAGTCCTGATCTCAGTCCCGGTCTGGTCCTGGACCTGTTTCAGTCCTGGTTCAGTCCAGAATCGCAGTTTAAGTCAACGGGAAACGGGAAACGGTCATTATCCGTTTTTTCCATTATTTATTTAAACACAAAATCGTTTTTGTCATTTTGTCATTTTTTGTCATTTTTGTTTTGGAGACAAATAATGAAGAAAACAGTTGGTTTTTTCGCTTTTTTATTTTTAGATTTTATTTTGAAAAACGAATGAACGAAGGACACATGGATTTACGTTTGCGATGAGGAAACAACATCACATAGATCAGAAAATAGCGAAATACGAGCCCTTAAACCAACAATCCCATGATCCCGTGAAGAGAATTTTACGGCAGATCACACGACCGGTCTGTGTCGTCTTTTCTTTATCATAGCACTCACCTGTGTCCTTTAACTGAGCGATGGCGCGGCTGGTAAAACGCTCGTGTGTGTGTATGTAAATGGCGTCGTAAAAAGGGGAGTCTCGAGCCTGTAATTTCCTCCTCCGCTCGCAGATAACGCCTTTAACAGCAGCACGTGTGTTTGATATAAAGATTGTGTGTGTGTAATGAAGGACTGACGTGAGTTATGTCTGCGGAGAGGCGAGGCAGAGCGCACCTGGAGCCGCCGCATATGCTGAAACACGCACAAACGCAAAGGGGTTTTTTGTTTTTTTTTATTGTGTACAACAGCAGTGAACAGTGAACAGCAGCTCTAATATTTCCAGTCCAGTAAAAATCTGTAATATCTCATGTTTTTTTTACTCAAAATGATGCAGAATCATGTTATAGTCATGTTATAAAACAGGCTTAAAACCGGACTAAAATAGAACTGAACCAGGACTAAACTAGAACTGAACCAGGACTGAACCAGGTCTAAACCAGGATTAAAACAGGACTAAACAAAGACTATATCAGGTCGAAACCAGGACTAAAACAGGCCTAATCCAGGACTAAAACAGGTCTAAAAACAGGCCTAAACCAGGACTAAAACTAAACCAGGACTAAAGCAGAACTAAACCAGGTCTAAACCCGGACTAAACCAGGACCAAACCAGGACTAAACCAGTTCTAAACCAGTTCTAAACCAGGACTAAACCAGGACTAAACCAATTCTAAACCAGGACTAAACCAGCTCTAAACCAGGTCTAAACCAGGACTAAAACAGGTCTAAAACAGGCCTATAACAGGTCTAAACCAGGACTGAAACAGGTTTAACCAGGACTAAAATAGGTCTAAACCAGGACTAAAACAGGACTAAATCAGGACTGAAACAGGTCTAAACCAGGACTAAAAACAGGACTAAACAGGACTAAAACAGGACTAAACAGGACTAAACCAGGACTACTAAACCAGGACTAAACCAGACTAAAACAGGACTAAACCAGGACTAAACAGGTCTAAACCAGGACTAAAACAGGACTAAACAGGACTAAACAGGTCTAAACCAGGACTAAAACAGGTCTAAACCAGGACTAAAACAGGTCTAACTAAACAGGGTAAAAACAGGACTAAAACCAGGACTAAAACAGACTAAACCAGACTAAAACAGGTCTAAAACCAGGACTAAACAGGACTAAACCAGGACTGAAACAGGTCTAAACCAGGACTAAAACAGGTCTAAACCAGGACTAAAACAGTCTAAACCAGGACTCTAAACCAGGACTAAACAAAAAAACCAGGACTAAAAACAGACTAAACCAGACTAAAACAAACTAAACCAGGACTAAAAAACTAAACCAGGACTAAAACAGGACTAAACCAGGACTAAACCAGGCCTAAACCAGGACTAAACCAGGACTAAACCAGGTCTAAACCAGGTCCACCCTCCTGTCTCCCTCCACCAGGACTAAACATCAGACCTAGGGGGACAGGACTCTCTCTGGAAGTCCCTGCCCAAACACAAACACCTCAGAGACTCATCCACTCCCCCCATGTTTAAAAAAACAAAAAACTGAAAAACCATCTCTTTAAAACCACCTTTTTTTTAACATTCTTATTTCTTTTGTTTGCCTCGTTGGTCTTTTCATGTAAAGCAAACTCAAAACTCAAACTCAAAGCCCAAAATTAAAAACTGGAATGATTACAATTGAAATTAAAAACAACCAAAAAACCTGACAATTAACATAAATACATATTCCAACCATTATTTGCCTGCATGAACAAAAGGAACAGCAAGTCGATAAATCTTGTAAACTCTGCTCCTTTCATAGATCAAATAAAATAAACATTTCTTTAACCATCTTGACCAAACCTTTAAAATATATTAAACGACACTGACGCCATCAAATCCCGCTGAGCATCTAAAAAATTCTGCAACTGAAAGGAAAAAAAGAATGCACAGTTGTCCGCAGACTAAGGACACATGCCGATCACATGTGGACGGATCTGTAAAAGCTTCTAAAATTCCATTGAAAGTTTATTGTGTTTCGCGGGCTCGCACACAGACTCGGAGACGGTCCCTGGCACGAGCAGAGCGGAGCCTTATTGTATAAAAATGCACCGCCACATGGTTTAAGCAGGCCACAGATGGACGAGGGACGGCCAGTGTGTCACAGGCTGATTCTGGCAACGCACACTTTCCACTCGCCCTGTTTCACAAAAGAGCATTAAAGATGTATGAAAAACCAGAACGGATTCTTATCGGGAACGTTTTATCTTCAAAGAATAAGGTGGGAGATGTGCTGAAAATACCAAATAAAGCGCTATTAATGAATAAAAAAAGACATATATTTCTCTGTAACAAAAATAGCATAACAGAGAAACCTTAATGACATTAAAAAAAAGCACGAACAAAGACTTAATTAAAGGTTAGGGTTCAGTTTCTAACAATTATGAAGTGAATCTTTTTTCATGCATCAATAGTACCTCAATTAGCAGCTAATTAAGGTGCAGTTATTACAAAATGTGACCAAATCGAAGACGGTACAGCTCTTAAAGCAAAACTGCATCGTCGAAAGCTGCTTACTTCTAGATCAAAATCTGAAATCAGTGATTTAAGTTTATTGGTGTACTTTTACGACTATGGATACTAAGGATGTAACAATAACAGAAATATCGTGATATCGTATCATCAAAAGTCTCACAATAATATCGTGGGGTGTCACAGTATATCGAATTATACATTTCTTTGCTCAAATTCATGGATATGGTGCAAAAAATAGAGAGAACTACATATACCATGATCCTTTGCTCTGCTTTAGTCAATCTGTGTGATGAAGTAACTGTTATCAAGCACATTTAAATCTTAATTATTTGGATTATGACAGAAATGTGCCATATTCACAGTTTTGTTAGCTTCCACTAAATAATAAATATCGTACCGTGAGATGCATATCGTGAAAATATCGTATTGAGAGATTAAGATTACATCACAAAAGAATAAAAAAAAAAGATCTTAAAACGTGTGGCTAGTGTCCATAGTACGTGAATGATGTATTAACCTACAGACTGTATAAAGACGTGGACTAAGTGAGTGTGACGTCGCCCACAGTGTTCAGCTCCAGTCAAATGAAGCTCATCGAGGTAGTTACAGTTGTGAACTTGGAGCAGAATTCCATATTTGAAATTCCGACTGCGAGTATCATAGCTAGGGGTGTGCAAAAATATCGAAGTATCGATATATTGTACTGATACAGTATCGATATCGTGGGCTGCTGTATTGATATATCACCAAGAGTATTTTTTGGTATATTTTACTAAATTATTTTGTTACAGCGCTACAGTTTTGTTGCTTGTTTAGAGGAAGGAAACTTTTTTATTTTATTTATCTATTTTTTTTATTTTATTTTTTTATGAGACAGGGACAGCGCACATTTTTTTTTACACTAATCTTAACAGGAGAGATGCTTTGTACCAGGTTGTAGCACCAGTGCTAATTTCCTCCTGTCGTCCCTGCGCAGGTTCATTGATTGATTGTGTTTTAACTGACCTTGGCTTTTATGCATCACATTTGACATTTTCACTGTTTTGAAGATTAAATGTTTGTGTTTCATATTAACTTTACACAAGAAGTGGTTTAACAAAGACAGCTATGAGTTAGGCTTAATTTTTTTATTGAACTGTATTGAATCGATTTGAAATATATATCGTATTGAATCGTATCAGATCGAAAGCTCACTGTATCGAGATATGTATCGTATTGTGGCTTATGTATTGAGATACAGTATGTATCGTATCAGCAACTTCTTAATGATACCTAGCCCTAATCATAGCAGCGAAAGAGTCAAGAGTATTGAAGGTAACGCCTCTTCCTTTAGCAATGCTGTCAATCAAAGTTGTAGTGAGGTCAACCTGGGAAAAGAAGGAACCTGGTTTGTCTATTATTAATGTTCTTAGTGAACTCCTCCAGTTGAGGCAGATTTACCGCTCAATCTACGTTTCTACCCTAATTTATGTTCATGAGCTTTGGGTAATGACCAAAAGGACAAGATCACGGATGCAAGCAGTTGAAATGAGTTTCCTCCCTTAGAAATACTGTAGGGTGAGGATCTCAGACACACGGGAGGAGCTCGGAGTAGAGTTGCTGCTCCTCCACGTCGAGAGGAACCAGCTGAGATGCCTCCTGGACGCCTCTATCTGGAGGTGTTCCGGGTATTTCCCATTGGAAGGAGGCTCCGGGGAAGAAACAGGACACGCTGGAGGGACTATGTCTCTGGACTCGCCTGGGAACACCTTGGGGTCCCCTTGGAAGAGCTGGAGGAAGGGTCTGGGGTGAAGAAAGTCTCTGAGTCCCTGCTTAGACTGCTGCCCTCATGACCCGGCCTCAGATAAGCAGAAGAAAATGGATGGATGGATAATGTTCATATTTGATTTATGAACAAAATAGTGAAATAAAAACCCCAGGATCATGTCGAGCGAGTTAATACGAACATTTAAAACCAAAATGAGCCTGACAGCAGCGAGACAAGTGACGTTTTTTTCAATAGAAAGTGAATCTGAGCCAGTGTTGTTGGAACCAGAACGTCTATGTCCATTTATATACAGTACTAAACACTCATGACATAAGCAATGATCTATTCGTGAGCGAACATGACACATTACAGACCCTTCACTTATAAAACTATGGCTGTTTTCTCTCCTATGAATAGCTTTGTCACATTTGTGTTTTTATAATCTACAAAGTCCCTGTGAGTGTTTTTGTTTCTCTTCAGTTCTGACACAGCCTTAATGCTCCTGGTGCCTCCTTAATAACATCTGAACTCTGCAGAGACCTGACTCATAAAACACAAGGATTAGTCTTCAAAGCTCAGTTCATCACTTTGCCAAGAAAAACAACTATAAGTGCTCACAATTTACCAATAAAATACGTCTATTAAAGAGCCCGTGTTACACCATTTTCTGATCGATGTTATGTTTTTTTTTTCTCATCACTAATGTATCTGAAGCTGTGTTTTGTTTCATTCACGCATGTTTAATACACAAATCCTGCATATTTAGGAGTTAGGAGCTTTCTCTCAAACAAAAAATACTCTGGTCCACCTTGTGATGTCATGGGGTCATACAGGAAGTGCTCCATCGTGCTTTGAAACTCTTTACAGCTTCAATACAGTAGAATAATAAATAATTTGGATAATTTCAGTCCATTTCTGCTGAACCAAAGGTAAAAAAACAAACAAACAAAAAACAATAACAACAATAAACAATATCTACATAAGTTAAAATGACTTAAATTAAGAACATTTTACTTTGAGTAGATTCAACTTGAAAATTAAAATGATCTACCAATGGAGTAGGTGTGTTTTTTCTTAACTTAAGCAACATTCGATTTAGTTTCATATTTTAAGTGCAAAGAGTTGATGTTTTTCTTATTTTAAGTGTAGCAAGATGTATTTTAAGTACAAAAAGTCTTTTCACTGGCAGATAATTTCAGCCTGATTCATCAGAGGGTTTCACTTTGTGGAAACCGTCTGACCTCGCAGCATTAGGATTTGTTCACTCGACGGTAGGCGGGTACTTTTTTTATTTAACCAATTGCTGCTATTTGGTCGTGACGTATGTAATGCACCAAATCCCGCAGGAAGAAGGACAACAACGTCTTTCCCCTTGATGAAATTCACCAGACATTCTCTTTGTTCCAGCTTTAAATCCTCGATCTCGGGAATCACTGCCAACACAGAATATATGGCTCTTCTCTGATTGGCTGGGGCCCGAACTCGCACTCCCAGGGTTTTTTCAAACCGTCTAGTGTATTTTGATTCCTGATCTAGTCGCTGGAGAGAAATGAAATTGAGCGGAGGCACTAGGTGGGTTCCGGCTTGGCTAAGATAATTTTACTTGTCAAGTGAAATTTACTCAAATCATGATGAAACTTTCTTAATTCATGTCATCTTAACTTGACTAGATTTACTTTTTTTGCAGCGTGTTAACTTGAAAACTACCACTTCGTGACATCACAAGTTGGAAAAGAGCATTTTGAGGTTTGGAGGTGTAGAAAGACCTATGATGGAAGGTAATGAAGTAAAAGTACTGTACTTAATGTAGGTCAAAAATGTAGGTATCTGAACTTTACTCAAGTACATTTTACAGTAGATACTTTTTACTTTTACATTTGAGAGCAGGTTTTTGTACTTTATACTTTCTAAGTATTGAACTTTGCAACACTTTTGGACAAGAAAGCAGGTCGTATTTTATATTTATTTATTTATTTTTATTTAAGCATTTGAACACGCCGAAAGCAATTGTGCAAACTCCTAAAAACGCGTCTGGAGTAAATCCTGTTTTTACATTTTTGAACAGGACTGAAAAGTAAAAGTATTTTTATTTTAAGTTGAGATCTGCTGAACAGGCTGATTTTTTTTTTTTTTAACACATTTGCAGTTTGAGCAAAAAATAAAAAAAAAAAAGATATATATAAAAACAGCTAGAAAAAAATGTTGGATGTTTCTGTTTCAGTTGGACAAACTTCAGCAGAAATCTTTCTCAATAACACGACATTTGAAGCTTTATCAGACCTCAAAATGTGCACGAAATGATTTTACTTTTGACTCTTTAAGCACATTTTTAAACTCGTACGTTAATACTTTTACTTCAGTATTGCTGTGTTTGTTCTGTTTTGTACTTTTACTTAAGTAACAAAATCGAGTACTTCTTCCACCAATGAGACAAACTAATACTCCAGGATTACTCAAACATGTGTGAATGAAACAAAACACAACTCCGGGTAAGTTTTCGATGAGGTAACAACATTATAACACGTCCCAAAGCTCACACGAGTCCATTTTGTGTAATACAGAACCGTTAAAGGAGAATTGTTGATCGGAGTCATGTGTCAACACAGAGGGATGCTGCCCCCTTCCTAACGCTCACCCCTTCAATATTTAAACAGTATTCAATATAGGAGTAATTATTTTTCCAAACAAATGAAGCCCTGGGCCAAAAGCGCCGCAATCTGATCCAGCACAGCCATACATTCTCTGTCACCAGGTACTATTAGTCACTTTAAATTATTTATCAAGCTTTGGTGAAACACGATTTACTCCAGACGTGTTTTTAGGAGTTTGCACGATTGCTTTCGGCGTCATCGAATGCTCAAATAACAAAAATAAAATAAAATACGACCTGGTTTCTCGTCCAAAAGCGCTGTAAGGTTCGATATCAAAATGGTTCGAGGATCGATTTTTTTGAGAATTCATGGTCCTGTTTAGAAATTTGAAGGTAGAAAGATTTAATATCATACAGAAAGGTTTTCATTTTTCATTCCGTCTCTCTCTTTTTGATTATTTATATTTTGATTTGTTTTTATTGTGATTTTAATGTAACAAATACATTAAAATCACAGTAAAAATTCTGTAAAGCACTTTAAATTACTTTGTGTACGAATTATCCTATAAAAAATAAACTTGCCTTGCCTACTGTTCTACATGTATCTCTATTGGCAGAATGTTCAGCAGTTGCCACGGTGACACAACTGGGGCTCCGTCGCCTATTTGTTTCTATGGATATGTCATTGCTCTGCCTGGACAGTTCCACAGTGTGACATTAAACAGCTCTACTTTACTTTTATTGAGTTACAATTGGATTTACAGCTCAAAAATACCTAGAAAAACACATATTTTGACTGTGAGCGGATTCGCCTCTCCACAGATCTGACCTGTAACTTTACTCCAGATGTTTTTTTAGGAGTTTGCACAATTGCTTTCGGCGTCTTCAAATGCTCAAATAACAAAAATAAATATGAAATACGACCTGTTTTCTTGTCCAAAAGTGCTGTAAGGTTCAGTATTTACAAATTTGAAGATAGAAAGGTTTAATACCATACTGTTCTACATGTATCTCTACTGGCGGAATGTTCAGCAGTTACCATGGTGGCACAATTGGCGCTCCGTCGCCTGTTTGCTTCTATGTATATGTCATTGCTCTGCCTGGAAAGTTCCACAGTGTGACATTAAACAGTTACAATTGGATTTACAGCTCAAAAATACCTAGAAAAACATTCATTTTGACTGTGAACGGCGTCGCCTCTCCACAGATCTGACCTGTAACTTTACTCTAGTCATGTTTTTAGGAGTTTTCACGATTGCTTTCGGCGTCTTCAAATGCTCAAATAAAAAAATAAAATACAACCTGCTTTCTTGTCCAAAAGTGCTGTGTTCAATATTTAGAAATTTGAAGACAGAAAAGCCTTAACACCATACTGTTCCACATGTGTCTCTACTGGCAGAATGTTCAGCAGTTACCATGGTGACCTGTTTGTTTCTATGTCATTGCTCTCCCTGAAAAGTCCAACAGTGTGACATTAAACCGCTCTACCTTACATTTATTCAGTTACAATTGGGTTTAAAGCTCAAAAATACCTAGAAAAACAGACATTTTGACTGTGAACGGTGTCGCCTCTCCACAGATCTGACCCGCAACTCGGTCTGGTTTGGTCTCCATGAAGATAAAACGGTTTAATACGATACTGTGAAATATTCCAGACAAGGCAATAACATTTTGTAGGAGTTTCAGCATACGTTCAAAAGCTCAAACGTATGGAAAAAGAACAGAGCACGTTACATAAAATACGACCTGCTTTCTTGTCCAAAAGTGCTGGTTATCTTCCAAGGTCTTTGTCCAATCTTTTTTGTTCGGCTCGGGGCTGATGACAGACGAATGACCGGACGTGTTCTCATGTCTGATACTGATCTAAACATGGCGGCACGTTAAGGTTCACAGACACAAGTTTAAAGGTCCAATGTTACACAAAATTGACTCTTGTGAGCTTTAAGACATGTTAGAATGTTGTTACCTCCTCAAAAACAGACCTGGAGTTGTGTTTAGTTTCCCTTTATTATTAGGGCCTGTTTACACGAGAACGCTTGCGGGTAAAAACGACAAAATATTTTATCGGAAGTGTCTTTTGTTTAGACGGTGACGGCGTTTTTGGGGCTTAAAAATGCAAAAATCTGAAACCACCCTCCAGAGTGGAAAAGTTGAATACACTCTGCCGCAGCGTTTCCGTCTACACTGCCCAAGACGCAAAACTCTGGTCAGATCTGCTCACGTCGCGTACACGTTTACGTCACATACATACGTTACAGAAACCTGGCATGCAAACCCAATCGAATGCCACACACTTTTGCGTCACCGTATGCACGCAGATTTCCTCCCGAAAACGCTCGTCTAAACGCGGAATAAAAAGTGAAGACGCGACGCCACTTTTGCATCTTCTGTTCAAACCTTCATCATATAAACGTAGCCTTAGTCTGTCTACATCTCCAAACCTCA
Organism: Boleophthalmus pectinirostris; assembly: GCF_026225935.1. Taxonomy (NCBI): domain Eukaryota; kingdom Metazoa; phylum Chordata; class Actinopteri; order Gobiiformes; family Gobiidae; genus Boleophthalmus; species Boleophthalmus pectinirostris. The sequence goes on along the minus strand of NW_026571152.1, from coordinate 36,847,606 downwards.
AAATGCTCTGTTCTACCTTGTGATGTCATCAAGCTGTAGTTTTCAAGTTACCATCTACTTTTTACCTTTAGGTCAGTTGAGATTGGCAATTCCAGGGTGGAAATTATCCAAATGATTCTAGTGAAAGTGTGTGGAGTTTAAAAACACAGAGGACCGTTTCCTGTATTACCACATGACATCATAATGTGGAGCAGAGTGTTTTCAGTTTGAGAGAAGAACTCAGCCTAAATATGCAGGGTTTGAGCCTCTACTTTGACTCTGTTTAAATCCTGGTTCAAAAAAAGGTAAAGATGAAAATATAGGAAAGAAAAGTGAGAAAACGCCTTATTTTTTGCATTAAATTGAGCCAAAATCATGTAGAAATGTGTTTTAAGAATTATTTTTTTCACTGAATGTTGTCACCACTTGTGTTCTTTGCATCTGGAATACATTTATTGACATCTTACCCAACCCACTGAGGATTTCAGAAAATTTTTCATTTTTCAAAAATTTCTATCAATCAATCAAAAAATGAAGGGTACATACACTAAAATGGCCAAAAAAAAATTTCCGTAATATTTCCGGCAAAGCAGATCCTCCAATTATTGGTCCTTATGGTCAAAGTTAACCAAAAGAAAAACAAAAAAACTTCGGCACTCTGAAAAAAAAGCGACTTTGGTTCCTCGACTATCTGTTCAGCTGCATATGACTGAAAGGTTTTCATTCTGCACTCTTCTCTCTCATTTAATGTTTTTTTTTTGTAGGTTTATGGTGATTACTCATGTTTAGATTTGTTTGTATTGTGATTTTAATGTATTTCTTAATCTGTAAAGCACTTTGAATTACTTTGTGTACGAATTGTCCTATACAAATAAATGTGTGAATGGAGATAAAAAAAAACAACTCCAGTTATATTTTTGCTGAGGAAAGAACTTTATAACAAAGCTCAGAAAATGGTATAATATGAGCTCTTTAAACTCAGATTTCATCACAACTTTTGGCTCCAAATGGAACCATAAATTTTGAAATTAAATGTCTCCTGACGGTGGAAAATACACTGATTATAATTCTCACTTGAACTGTTTTTCTAGTTCAGGGTCAGTGGGTCTTTTCTGTTCACTGAGCGATCGTCTCTATAAAGGATTCACTAAACACACGACCTCTTCTGCTCAATTTATTTTAACCTTTGGGGGAGTTGAATTAAAGGTGCATTCTGTAATTTTTCAGGTGGAGTGCGCGTCATACGCTTTTGTTATCGCTTTGTCTGGAATGTTTCACAATGTGGCATTAAACGTTTCTATCTTCATGGAAACCAAACCAGATCAAGTTACAGGTCAGATCTGTCTGTTTTTCTCGGTATTTTTGAGCTATAAAACCACCTGTAATTGAATAAATGTAAGGTAGAGCTGTTTAATGCCATGCTGTGGAACATTCCGGGCAGAGCAATGACATATCCACAAAAACAAGCAGGTGACGGACCCCCAACCAAAAAGTTACACTGCAAAAAAGCAGAGGTGGGGACTTGCAAATCGTGACTTGGACTCGAGTCAGACTTGAGTCACTATTTTTAGGACTTGAGACTCGACTTAATAAAAATGGACTAAGACTTGGGACTCGACTTGGACGTGAAGGTGTACGACTTGGGACTTGACTCGGACTTGAGGCCCGTGACTTAAGAAGACTTGAAAAGTACTTTTAAATGATTCACTCTAAGATCTTGTCAAGACATTTAAAAAGGAAAAATTAACTAAATTAATTTTTACAACTCTTATCTACTCTATAAATACTCATATATTAATATACTAAGCTTTATTTGGCACTTTTTTTGGGTTTAAAGACTTGAAATGACTTGAAGCTCAAAGCAGATGACTTGGACTTGACTTGGACTTGCCTGTATTTGACTTGGGACTTAACTTGAACTTGAGACCTGTGACTTGAGAAGCACTTTTAAATCTAAATTCTTTCTATTCTGGCCGTAATGATTCACATTAAGATCTTATCAAGGCATTTAAAAAGGAAAAAATAACTAAATTATTTTCTAAGACTCTTACATACTCTAGAAATACTCAAATATAAATATACTATGACTTTTAAAGTACAGTTTATCTTAAAATTCATATAAATTGCAAAAATCTAAGCTTTGGTTTAAAGACTTGAAATGACTTGAAACTCAAAGCAGATGACTTGGACTTGACTTGGACTTATGGGCCAGTGACTCGAGACTCGATTTAGACTTGACTGTATTTGACTTGGAACTTGACTCGGACTTGAGGTCAAAGACTTGAGACTTGCAAAACAACAACTTGGCCCCACCTCTACAAAAAAGCTTGGCCAGAATGTAAGATATAAACATTTCAATCTATCAGAAAATGACTTAAAAGTAGAGAAATTATCTGTCCGTGCAGCAAGATCATTTTATTTGACAACCTCTAGACTAAAATTAAGCCATCTCAGAACTTGTAAGTGGATAATAAATCTGAAAATAAGATGAATAACCTGATATAAGTTTTAAAATCTTGTCCAGATCAGAGAAATTTGCATTATACACCTTCAAAAATAAGAGTGTTTTTTAATATATCTTGCTTCTGTGTGCATGAAGGCCCACTTGTCATCGAGAATAACAATGACAAAAGCCTTATGTAAAGTTCAGTAGATTCCATATGGGCTCTGTGCATTTCGAGCACAATGCACAAAGCCCGTATAGAAACGTCCCTTTACAGTCGTTACTACGTGAGCTGCTGTAAATAGAACAGAGCTTCATTTAATTCTGCCATCTGCAATGATAAATAGACACATTTTTATGAAGTGACAACTGTCAGTCTGAATATGAGGCTCAGAGTGTGTGTGTGTGTGTGTGGTGGGGTTGTGTGTGTGTGTGTGTGTGTGTAGTGTGGTGTCCGATGACTGCTGTGCTACTGCAGGGCTATAAAACAGAGCATAAACTCAGCCAACTGCACGAGAAAATAAAGTTATTGTGTGCGGCCTGGGTGCAGATGATTCAGGAGGGAACCAAAGCAGGATGGACCGTCAAAGCTGCTTTTCTGATTGGAACAAAGGTGAAATCTGAAAGAGACATTAAACTGGAGTCTCCTACAGTAAGGAAATGTGTCTCTTTATGCAGATTAACTGCTCTGAATGACAACATGAATGACAACATGAATGACAACATGAATGACAACATGAATGACAACATGAATGACAACATGAAATCATTTACTAGTTGAATTTCATTTATTTAAAGGTAAATTGTGTAACTTTTCAGGCTGGAGGGTCCACCACCTACACTTGTCTCCATGGAGATGTCATTTCTTCGCCTAGAACAGGCATGTCCAAACTATGGCCCGTGGGCGAAATGTGGCCCTCAGACAAATGTTTCTTGGCCCTCAGGCTTCCAGGTGAATTGGCCCAAATTACTTTGTATCAATAAAAAATTAACTTTTTACTGCAAGTTTTTTTTTTTTTTTTTTTTTTCTAATCTACCTAAGCTAATATTTAATATTTAGTGTGTGGTTTTAAGGATCTTAGCATGAATAAAAGACTGATGGGTCATTCTAACGTATTAAACATGCACATATTTCAATTATTCACTGTATTGAGCTCCAGACTATGGCCTCGATCGGCCCTCTGCTTCATCTGTGTTTAGATACTGTATGTGGCCCTTGGTGGAAAATATTTGGACACCTCTGATATATACGGTCTGTGTGTACGACCTGCAGACGTATAATCTCATTATATGTGACCCTTGATGAAAAAAGTTTCGACAACCCTGGCCTAGAATCTTTAACAGTAAGACAAATGACACCACCAGGTCATGTTCCATGTTTTATATATATGTTTGTATGTATATATGTATGTATGTATGCGTATATTTATATATATATATATATATATATATATATAGAGAGAGAGAGAGAGAGATACATACACATACATACATACATACATACATACATACACACATACATACATACATACATACATACATATATCTATAGATAGACAGATTTAATGCCATTTTGTCAAACAGTGCACGCAAAGAAATTCTATCTGAGTGAAGACTTTAAGTAAATCTTTCTTTAACTTTTCATTTCTTTAAAACAGAAAGTCCACTTGGTTTTCCTGATCCATTCATCACTTCAATATTAAGTTTCTTGGACAGAGTACATTTTGCCAGTGCAGACTTGAGCCGTGCAGCTGCTGCTCCACACAACACCACACCACCACCACAACCACCACCTCACACCACCACCACCACAACCCTCCCAATCTGAAATCTCAAATTATCCACGTGATCTGACCTCACAGATGCACATTAACAAATTATTCTCATACAGAAAAGTGCAGGTTTGGCTGTGGTGAAAAAATTTGACTTGAAGCTGCATGGGCTTGTGCACACCAGGCATTCTCTGTTGTTGCCAGGCCAAAACACACACACACACACACCCGCACACACACACACACACACACACACACACACACACACACACACACACACACATCATCTACACACACACAGACAAACACATGCATGCACACACACTGCAAAAATCAATATCTATCTAAGTTAAAATGACTTAAATCAAGAACCGATAAATAAACTGATTAATAAATATTAATGAAGGGTTAGGTAATGATTAGTTTGCTGTTTATTATGGCACTTTAGTATTATAAAGTGTTACCCATTTGACTTTATTTGAGTAGATTCAACTCGACAAGTAAAATGATCTACCAATGGAATAAGTGTGTTTTTCTTAATTCAAGTAACATTAGAGTTTCTTTTATATTTCAAGTGCAAAAAGTTGTGTTTTTATTAAGTGCAGCAAGATGTACTTTCATATTTTAACTACAAAAAGCCTGGTTCCGTTGGTAGACAATTTTAGTTGACTCAAATCATGAAGAAACTTTCTGAATTCAAGTAATCTTAACTTGGCTCGATTTTAGTTTCTGCAGCGCACACACACACACACACACACGCGCACACATGCACACACACACACACACACACACACAGGAAGCACAGAGCCAATGGCAGGTCCCCGCTGGCCCTCCCCGATCCTCCTCCCAGCTGGACGCTCTGAGCCTGTATGTCTCCCTCTCCCCCTCGTCCCCCGTGCCCTCTGTCTGTCTCTGGGTCTGGCAACAGTTTTCCTTAATCCTCAGAACGCTCTTTGTCACAAGGATTTTTTTTTGTATCGGCGAAGCAGTTTTGACATGGCTAAAAATGTCTACAGAATCAACAAATACAAGACGTGGGATGCATGGCTAATTCTGACCTACAGCAGAGTCTCGCTGTGGACTTCAAACGTAACATAAGAGTTTAAAATAGTGCGCTTTGGCTTTTCTTTTGTTTTATTTGGTCTGCTTAAAGGCGAAATTTGTACGCTTATAGCTGCTCTATGTAACGTCACCTGCTTGTTTCTATGGATATGTCATTGCTTTGCCAGAAATGTTCCGCAGTGTGACATTAAACATCTCTACTTTGGATTTATTCAATTACAGGTGGTTTTATAGCCCAAAAATACCTAGAAAAATATATATTCTGACTGTGAGCGGGGTCGCCTCTCCACAGATCTGACCTGTAACTACAGTAGAACATGGAGAAAAGCGTTTGACGGACCCTCCACCAGAAAAGCTACACAATGCAACTTTAAAATTATGAGAGAGAGCTGACAAAGACAAAAAATATCTTGAATTTTGGGGATTTTTCCAATTTGCAGTAACATCATGCTGGGGGTGTTTTATACGTATCTCTATTAGCGGAATGTTCAACAGTTACCGTGGTGACACAATGCACACATTAGCGAACGCTGTCAAAAATGTTTTAAGATGGATTTAAACAGCTCATTTTCAGGAGCCTGCGATCGATACGAGCGTCTGAGTTTCAACAAAAAGGTGAGAGCGACTACTTGAAAAACTGTTGGCAAATGACTGCAATTTTACATGTGTGAGAGAGACTTGTTTAACAGCACAAATCACCTCCTCTGTCGTAGGCCCCGTCCACACTAGTCCGTATTCGAGTCGTTTTCGTTGTGGATGCAGTGTTCGTCCACAGTAATCAGATGGAAAACGGCTCCAGAGACGGAACGATCTGGTGCCGCCAGCTCCCACGAATTCATCTGAGTACAGATCTGATCCGACACCGTGTGGACGCCTGAGAATGCTGACGTAGGTCTATGCGCCGCGAAGTAATTCACTTCCAAAACGCTAAGAGGCTAGAATATATGTCCATTCATATAAACGGTCTGTGCGTACGACCTGCAGACGTATAATCTCTGAAAAGTTTCACATGAACCATCTCCAACGCGATAGAAACACAGAACAGACTCACCATCAGCAGAACACCCCTCTGTCACAGAAAGAACACTCATATTCCACTGAGTCGTGTCCTTTAGTTTGACAGAAGCTGAACCGCATGGAGTGAGCTGTTTTTTTTTTTGAGCGCTCAGTTTATGCAAATTAGCCATGTGGTTTCAAGTTTAGTTTCTGTAAAACATAAACAAATATGCTCAAAACTGTGCGGATAGGGAAGGATTGCGGACACAGAGACGACGTGTCTGGACGCAAATCGTTTCCGATGCGGTGATACGGTGATTCGTTTCAGTGTAAACATAGCCTAAGTCAGCTCTTTCTGATCAGACTGTATTAAAATAAAGCTCAGATTACGTCTAACTTGAGGAACAGAGCTTCAGACAGACCAGTCCTTTCAGTTCGCTTCACACCCCCAGGGAATGTTGGCGGCATCAGCTGCAAAGTATGAATACATGTTGTGTTACCGCACATAAAGTAGACAGGAATTTGTGTTTTTAAACCCCATACACCTTCACTAGAATCATTTGGATAATTTCAGTCCTCGAATTACAAGTCTCCACTGAACTAAAGCTGAAGGTGACCAGACGTCCCTATTTACCCGGGACAGTCCCAGTTTTGAGCCCTGTGTCCCCTGTCCCAGCAAGTTCATCCAAGCCCATCGATTTGTCCCAGTTTTTGACCAATTTGACCCCTGCCAACAGTAAAGAGAGGCTTAAACTGTAATTTGTTTAGGTAAAACACAGAAAAGCTGCTTAAAAATGACCAAAACACCAAGAAAATCTGACTACACTGACACACATTAGTCATGAATGGGCTGAATGCAGAACAATTTTCCTTTATTAAGCGCTTGTTTCACAATTTTATTATTACCAACCAGCACAAACCGGGGCTGTCCCAGTTTGAGGTTTTATAAATCTGGTCACCCTATGAAAGGTGAAAGGTAACCTGAAAACTACTGCTTCACAAGAGTCAATTTTGCGTAATATAAGACCTTTAAAGTACACATTTATACTGTGTTACAAAAATAATGATAATACAAATAGTCTAACCCAAAATAGTACTGTATGTGAATCCGAGTATCATTTGTTCATTAGTTTTTCAGTATAAAACCAAAAATAAGAAAAAGAAAAAAAAAAAAATCATTATTTTTCTCCAAAACCAAAATGAAAAACCAGATAATGATTCATTTTTTCAGTTTTCGATTTTGTGTTTAACTGAATAATGGAAAAAACAGATAACAGACGTTTCCCATTTACGGGAATTAAACTGCGATGCTGGACTGAACCAGAACTAAACCAGGACTAAACCAGGACTAAACCAGCACTAAAACAGGACTAAACCAGGACTAAAACAGGACTAAACCAGGACTAAAACAGGACTAAACCAGGACTAAACCAGGACTGAACCAGGACTAAAACAGGACTAAACCGGGACTAAACCGGGGCTAAACCAGAACTAAACCGGTCTCAGTCCTGGTCTCAGTCCTTGTCTGAGCCCTGGTCTCAGTCTTGGTCCTGGTCCCGGTCTGGTCCCGGTCTTAGTCCTGATCACCGGCAGTCTACAAGAGCGCACCTCCGGGGCCGTCCTGACACTGGGTTAGTCCTGGTTTAGTCCTGTTTTTATCCTGGTTCAATCTTGGTTTAGTCCACGTCATGTAACGTAAGTCACGTAAATGGAAAAGTAGGAAAAATCGAAAACTGAAAAAACTAATTATTATCCATTTTTTTCATTTTGGTTTTGGAGACAAATAATGAAGAAAATATTTGTTTTTTCATTTTCTTATTTTTGGTTTTATTTTGAAAAAACAAATGAACGAATGAATCAGATTTCTGTAGCTCGCACCCAATCACAGTTTATGGTTGAGTCCAGTGACGTCCGTTGTCGTGAACGTCGCATTCGTCTAGTCAATGATTAAACCGGTATTTTTAGCGCCATTTGCCAAAAACTCTACTTTTTTCTGTATTCTAAAACATGCCCAAAATCAATCATTAATTCCTGCTATTCCTGCTTCCTATTCCGGAAATCTTCCACTGGCCTTGTTGCATATTTTCCATCTTGGTGTGAGCTTTTAAATATTCATGGGAGAGGTGAAGAGGAGGGGGCGAAGGTGAGGAGGCTGGGAGACGAACAGCAGAGGGGGCCGCCGTGTTGGAAATCCCTGCGGAGCGTGCCACGGGGAACAACGGTGAAGGCGGAGGAGGAGAGCGGAGGGAAGGGAACGGGGGGGTCGCAGAGGGCTGAGGGGTTGCCAGATCCGCGGGTGGGCTTCATGATTTATTTAGACCCGGGGGGGGTACCTGTGCCAGTCACTCGCTGAAGTCTGCTGTCACCCTGCCAACCGGCGTCGAGCTCGAGTCGGGAACGGAAAGACAAATCAGCGGCAAGTCTGAAAATTAATGTTCTACCAGACCACTGCTGCGGGAAATCTCACCTGTCCAGTTAATGAATATCAGAGCAGTGCAACATGGGAAATTTCCACTGTTCTTTGACCATTAAAGATGCATTTTGTAACTTTTTGAAGGAGAGTCTGACACCTACTTATCTCCATGGATACGCTCATACAACTTATATTCCACAAAACGGTATTAAAAGTGCACCATGTAACTTGCTTGTTTCTTTGGAGATGTCATTGCTTTGCCTAGAATGTTCTAAAGTTAACACGTTTACATGAGAGCTTTAATTCAGAATAAAAATTATTTAATTCTGCTTTAAAAAGACCATGCAAACACTTAATTCCTGATGAAAATGACTGTTCGAAATTAAACTTAATTCCGAAGTAAGTGGGTGGTTTATTCCGATTTTAAAGCCGAATTCATTTATTCCTCGATCATGAGGGTCAACATACTAATACGATATCTGCTAATTAAAACATATTGACTTTTAACCCCCAATATGTTTATTATAGTTATGATGATGTAAAGTAAGAAGTAATGTTAGTTGAATATTGACAATGATCAATTATATATAAAGGAGGTCAAAATCCTATGTCTATAGGGGAGTTTCAGCTGACGTCATTGTTATTAAAATCCCGCGTTGCATGCTGGGAAATATTTTGGTCGGAGGCAAGAAACACGGTAGTGGTCAAACACAGTGCGTAACCTCGTGTATTTATCCCCAAATCAAGGAATCAGGGACCAAAATCCAACAGCCAACCGAGACCAGTCACGAGAATAGTCCACCAATCAGCTGCAAGGACTCCCACAGCAAAAATTATAGGGATAGAAAAAGAAATTAAAACACACACAAAACAAGGTAAAGAACTGGAGGCCTGGGGCTGTAACACTGGTCAGATCTGTGAAGTGGAGAGCTGCTCATTAGGGATGTAACAATAACTGAAATATCATGATATCGTATCGTCAAAGTTCTCACAATAATATCGTGGACCATCAAAATATATCGTGGACAATATACACAATATAATATATATAATATATATATATATTATACAATATTATGGTGCAGTAAAAGCAAAAAAAGAGTGGGAACTACATAGACCATGATCCTTTGCTCCATTTCAGTGCAGACTACAAGAAGAAATAACAGTTCTAAGCACTTTTAAGACTTAGGCTACGTTCAGACGTCAGGGCTTAACGCTCAATTCCGATTTTTTTGTGAAATCCTATGTTTTTGCGAGTTCGATCACATTTTCAGTTAAATGTGACTTGTATGTGACTCCAGTGTGAACATTAAACGGCCTGAGTGTCCCGCATGTGCACTGGAGACACGATGACGTCATCCGCAGCGAGCGTGCTCTGTGTTTACGGAAGTTGTCCAAACATGGACGCAGCATCGAGCACCTGGAGATTTTAAAAGTTCCTCTCGTACCGGAGCCAGAACATGAACAACTTACTTGTTTTAAGGAGGAGATTGAGAAGGAGAAGGACGAGGTTTTTGGTTGTGGCTTTTTGTCTGTTGAAAGGAACATGTGGATGCACAGACGTAGCCAAGAGTGGTGAGTGGTGATGTGCTTCGCTTCAGTGACACGGAGTTCATTAACAATGTTCGCCTACTTCAGTGCAGAATAGTGACGTTTGTGGCTTGTTGATAACATGTAGGTGGATGAATGCGCTTTGGCCGTTCACACTGAAGTCACATGTCAAAAGATCAGATATGTATCAGTTTCAGGACCACATATCCAAGTGGCCTGGGTCGCATTTGAAAAAAATCTGATCTGTGTCGTTCAGACTGTCATTAAAAGATCAGATACAGGTCACAAAGAAGCCAAAAAATCTAATTTGGGTCACTTCAGGCTGCAGTCTGAGCGCAGCCTTAGTTCTTTGGATTTTGAAATGTTGCTAAGGCATTTTAAGAAGAAAAAGTAGCATATTAACAGTTTTAGCTGTTTAGCCTCCACAAAATATCTCAATAAATATCGTACCGTGAGATGTGTATCGTGAAAATATAGAGAGATTTGGATATTGTTACATTCCTAATCGTGAGCCTCCCCACCGTATCGTGAGCTTTCGATATTTATTGTGAGCTATTGCAATAAATATCGTACGGTGACGTTCACACTGTGACGATATCGTATCGTGAGGCTTGGATATCGTTACATCCCTACAGCTCATAGTAAAAACGCAATAAATATTCTAACTAAAATACAAGCTTCTTCAGTTTATTACATTTTTAGCAATCAGACACCTATAACTGATTAAATGGAAGATACATAATTTAATGCCATACTGCGAAACATTCCTGACAAAGCAGTGACATCTCCATGAAGACGAGCAGGCGACAGACCGTCCATTCTAAAAGTTACACAGTGCACCTTTAAGGACACTTGGCTCATCATTTGTCTGGATCGCCGGAGGTGCCACTCAAACATCCGTAAGACTTGGAGAAACTGACAATATTGAGAAAACTTTCCAGCCGAGGCTCAAATTTGGCAAAAAATGTAACAGAAATGATTTCCTAAAGAGCAGCTTAAATGTGTTTATGCCAAAGTGGATTCTTAAAGCTCTGGGTTTGTCAAGGACTGAGCCTGTTGAATTATAATGTATTTCCATAGTAACATAACTCTTCTAACGATATACAAATCTCTAGGTACGATATTTATTTCGATATTTTTAGAGGCCAAAATTGTCAATATGCTGTTTTTACCTTTTAAAATTCCTTGACAAGACTTTTTTATCGTCATAATCCAAAGAACTAAGAATTAAAAGTGCTTATTAACATTATTTCTTCATGTAGTCTGCATTGAAATGGAGCAAGGAATCATGGTCTATGTAGTTCTGTTTTTGAAAGAATTCAGTATATAATGATTCGATATATTGTGATGGTCCACGACATCGTTGTGAGACTTTTGACGATACGATATCATGATATTTCCGTTATTGTTACATCCGTATCTTCTACCAGATCGACTATAGAAGCAAAACCTATGCGATAAACGTAAAGGTATAGTATTTTATTTTTGGTTTCCTGTGTGGTTCCATTGAAACAGAAAGTTAAAACCATACGTAGGAACATTCTCTAGGGCGATAGATAAATTTTATGTCATACTATAGAATGATTCATTGGCTGGTTTCACTTTGTGGAAACCGTCTGGCCTCGCAGCATTAGGATTTGTTCGCTCGACAGTAGGCGGGTACTTTTTTTAATTTAACCAATCGCTGCTATTTGGTCATGACGTATATGGACTGAACTAGGACTGAACCAGGACTAAACCAGGACTAAACCAGGACTGAACCAGGTCTAAACAAGGTCTAAACCAGGACTGAACCAGGACTAAACCAGGACTAAATCAGGACTGAACCAAGTCTAAACCAGGATTGAACCAGGTCTAAACTAGGTCTAAACCAGGACTGAACCAGAACTGAACCAGGACTGAACCAGGTCTAAACTAGGTCTAAACCATTACTGAACCAGGACTAAAACTAGGTCTAAACTGGTTTTAGTCCTGGTTTAGACTTAGTTTAGACCTGGTTTAGTCCTGGTTTAGACCTGGTTTAGTCCTGGTTTTAGTCCTGGTTTAGTCCTGGTTTAGACCTAGTTTAGACCATGTTTAGTCCTGGTTTAGACCTGGTTTAGTCCTGGTTTTAGTCCTGGTTTAATCCTGGTTTAGACCTGGTTTAGTCCTGGTTTAGTCCTGGTTTAGTCCTGGTTTAGACCTAGTTTAGACCATGTTTAGTCCTGGTTTAGACCTGGTTTAGTCCTGGTTTTAGTCCTGGTTTTAGTCCTAGTTTTAGTCCGGGTTTAGACCTAGTTTAGACCTGGTTTAGACCTGGTTTAGTCCTGGTTTAGACCTGGTTTAGACCTGGTTTAGTCCTGGTTTAGTTCTGGTTTAGACCTGGTTTAGTCCTGGTTTTAGTCCTGGTTTAATCCTGGTTTAGACCTGGTTTAGTCCTGGTTTAGATTTACTTTAGCCCAAAATGTGAAAACAGGAAAATACCACCGTGTAATCCATTTATTTAAACAAAGTAACTGTAATCCAATTCCCACTCACTGAAACAGTAACTGTAACTGAATACAGTTACTCATAATTTGTACTCTGATTACGTAACTCTGGTACATGTAATCTGTTACTCCCCAACACTGAGCAGCGTGTGACAGTAAATCGTTACTTTTATAACACGTTACTCCCAACACTGCTTCTAAATAATCCAGGTTTTTATCTTAGGGCAAATAGAACAAAACACAGATGGTTTCGATTTCATCACAACAAGAAACGCTGACACAACGTCACCTTAAACATACAATCTGGCTGTATCACTTAACTCCACCTCACCAAAGGAACGGCACATAAGAACCTTCTTGTGTTTTCAAACAAACCAATCGATACAGAGCGGAGAGAGGAGGAAGAGGAGAGGACGACGAGGAGGAGAGAGGAGGGAGCACACGAGTGGGCGGCTCACTGCGTTCTATCAGGGCAGCTTAATTTCCGTCTGCTTAATATCCTGGGAAATGTATGGAAATTGAACTGTGAGGAGGAACAAAGAGCTATAACTGGGATGAGACAATCTACGCGCGCTCATATCCTTCGCTCAAATTCATTATTCAATCTCCTGGATAAATAGCGGCAAAGTTTGTACAGTTGTGCGTACGGTGGGTTCGACTGCATTAGGCCCGGGATATTCATTAATGTCAGATCTGATTTCCAGCGATGTGATTTTGTTTTGATTTTTCTTGAGAAGTCCAGAGTTCAGTCTTTAGAGGAAGAGATTTGATAGTTTTATTGATATTGTGATCTATGTTATAATGTTGTTCCTCATCACAAACAGACCTGGAGTTGGGTTTTGTAGGGAGTATTATCTGTTACATAAGGGGAAATTGTTGTACAGTTGTAGGGAGTATTATCTGTTATATAAGTGTGACTTGTACATTTGTAGGGAGTATTATTTGTTGTAGAGTTGTAGGGAGTATTATCTGTTATATGAGGGTGAATTGTAGAGTTGTAGGGAGTATTATCTATTATATAAGGGTGAGATGTTGTACAGTTGTAGGGAGTATTATCTGTTACATAAGCGTTAGTTGTTGTACAGTTGTAGGGAGTATTATCTGTTACATAAGGGTGAGTTGTACAGTTGTAGGGAGTATTATCTGTTACATAAGGGTGAGTTGTTGTACAGTTGTAGGGAGTATTATCTGTTACATAAGCGTTAGTTGTTGTACAGTTGTAGGGAGTATTATCTGTTACATAAGGGTGAGTTGCTGTACAGTTGTAGGGAGTATTATCCGTTACATAAGGGTGAGTTGCTGTACAGTTGTAGGGAGTATTATCCGTTACATAAGGGTAAGTTCTACACTTGTAGGGAGCACTATCTGTTACATAAAGATGAGTTGTACGGTTGTAGGGAGTATTATCTGTTACATAAGGGTGAGTTGTTGTACAGTTGTAGGGAGTATTATCTGTTACATAAGCGTGAGTTGTTGTACAGTTGTAGGGAGTATTATCTGTTACATTAGGATGAGTTGTTGTACAGTTGTAGGGAGTATTATCTGTTACATTAGGATGAGTTGTTGTACAGTTGTAGGGAGTATTATCTGTTACATTAGGATGAGTTGTTGTACAATTGTAGGGAGTATTATCTGTTACATCAGAGTCAGTTGTTGTACAGTTGTAGGGAGTATTATCTGTTACATCAGAGTCAGTTGTTGTACAGTTGTAGGGAGTATTATCTGGTACATCAGAGTCAGTTGTTGTACAGTTGTAGGGAGTATTATCTGTCCCTCTATAGTCTGGTGCAGTCTTTTTGAGGAGGTAAAAACATTATAACTCGTCTTGAAGCTCACATTTTACCTTTAAGTTTCTGACATTTCTATTTGTTTTAATAAGAAAAAATAAAAATAAAAATCAATCAGTAATTTCTATTGATTTTCAGACCGCTGCTACATATGCTGCACTATTGGTACTTAATTAGCCTGGCCGCTCCACGTCTCCGGGTTTCTGGGGCCGATTCTGCTGAGACACTGAAGAACTGCCCCGCGGCAAATTATAAATGAGAAACAGGTTATTAGGATTCTGTCATGCATACTAAGGTGTTATGACTGTCATAAAACAGCACTGAAGTGAATACATCCACCCGCAATTATCACTTAGGGGGTCCATCGTTAATAGGAAAATGGCAAAAAGTGATCTGTGTGGGTCTTTAAGCTCGGGGTGTGTGCTAAGTGAAAGAAAACAATCGGGGAAAGCAGAAGAAGCGTAAGAAAGCAGCCAGCGCGCTCTTAAAGGTCCTATATTATTCACACAAAGGAAACCAGCTGAAATCAGGAAAAGTCCCCCCTGAACTGTATCCTTTATGAAACTGGGTTAGTTAATCTATACACATTAGGGTGCATGATTTGCCCAACTTCTTTAAAAAAAAAAAAAAGTGAAAATCAGTCTGTACCTCGTATCAATTTTTTACACTTGCCAAAGTAAACTTCCGCGAGAAATTTCATGAAATTCTCTTGATGTCTACTGGGTCCACCAAGCCTCTGAAGTTCAGTGCCTGCGGAAGCCTAAAAATCAGTTTTTCTTTAATAACATCCTTATCCTTTCTGGAAACTCAGGTTTACCAAACCCTGAGCCGTACCTGTCGTTGGGACTCACACTCACTTACTCCACTTCTTTTATACAGTCTATGATCACTACAGAAAGAACAAACTTTATGTCTCTCATTTCATCTTTGGCCTTTGTGGATATTGGATAATTATGAAAAAAACACTCAAAGTCTAGACAAAATTGTCATATGTTAGAAAGTTATGAAGACAGAGATATGAATTGGTACCAAAATGTGATGTGGAATAACAACATTTATATTCAACTTTCATTGACACCATGGCCCTAAATGCATTATTTTTAGAGTTATTTGAGAAAAACAGATTTTTCTGCCAGAGCCTTTTGGACACTGTTAGGATGGATCCAGGACGCAGTAGATATTTTTCAATTGAGCTAATATCCCACAGATTTTCTTTTAATTGTTATTGTCACATTTTAAAATTGGGTACACATTGAATTTCGGACATTGCAAAAACAAACACATAAAAACATGTTTTTCATTATCTATATCAGGGGTGTCAAACTCAAATTCACAGAGGCCAAAATTAAAAACTGGGACTAAGTCGTGGGCCAAACTAAATACTTATTGAAAAATTTCAACAGCATCTGCATGTTTTCTCTTCTTTCAAGATATGTCATGTTAAACATGTTCTTATTAAAATAAATGTTTAATAATAGTTTTACTTAAACATTGAATCCAGAACAAGCAGAATATAAAATAATAACAAAATTTGAAATAAATAATGTCTCTATAGTCTATCCGTAGCCAGCGGGCAGCTCTAGTAATACACTTTTAATATGATCTCGTGGGACAAATATAATTAGTTCGCGGGTAGGGGTGTGCAAAAATATTTAAATATCGATATCGGTAGATTTTAAAAAAGTGATTTTGTTACAGAGCTACAGTTTTGTTGTTTGCTCAAGTGGAAGGAAAATCATTTATGCAACACACTTGACATTTTCACTGTTTTGATGATTAAAATGTTTGTGTTTCATATGAACTTTGCACAAGACGTGGTTTAACAAAGACTTTTAGTATCACAGCCATGATTTAGCCTTTATTTTTTACTGAATCGTATCGAATCGATTTGAAATATATCATATCGCTGAAAGTGCACTGTATCGAGATATGTATCGTATCGTGGCCTGTGTATCGAGATATGTATCGTATCGGAAACTTCTTAATGATACCCAGCCCTAGTCGCAGGCCAAATTTGGTCCTGGTCCTTGGTCTGGTCTATATTGTATTAATCACACACATAAGTTACAATAAATCTCAAAAGTGATTCTGAATGATTTTTAAACAAATTCTGTAGTTTTCTAAGTTTCTTGTGACATGACATAAATGACGAAAACGGGGACATTTTCTCATTTTTCCTAGATTTTGTCAGACCTACTACCGCGAACAGACCCCGCCGGATGTTGTCATCGCATGTTCTTCCCGGTCTTCACGGTCTTCCCGGTTTGTGACGTAAATAGAGTCTAAAATTTGTATTTCTAACAGCTTCTTTTACCTTTAGTTGAGTTGAGATTGGCAATTCCAGGGCTGAAATCGTGCAGATGATTCTAGTGAAGGTGTACGGAGTTTAAAAAC
Source organism: Boleophthalmus pectinirostris (assembly GCF_026225935.1). NCBI lineage: Eukaryota > Metazoa > Chordata > Actinopteri > Gobiiformes > Gobiidae > Boleophthalmus > Boleophthalmus pectinirostris. Next base: position 36,830,741 of record NW_026571152.1, on the reverse strand, counting down.
ACAGTGGAGCACTTCCTTATTACCACTTGAGGGAAGAACGGAGTCTAAATGTGCAGAGTTTGTGTGAAAGAAACAAAACACAACCCAGGAAACAGCATTATTACAGATCAGAAAATAGCGTAAAACGAGCCCTTTAAGCTCGGTACATATGCAAAGTAAAAGAAAACAATCAGAGAACGTAATAAGAAATAAGAAATCAGCCGCGCAGCCAGCCCGCTTTTAACGAACCCTCATTTACATTAGTAATAATCTGCAGGCTGTAGCGGAAACCGGAGCAGCGTACGAGGTGGAAAATGCAAAACGGGCACCTTCTCTTCATGGCCACTCCTCTTTCTGCGACGAGAATTCACACAAACAACACCTGCCTTCCCATCTTCGTCTAACTCGGCTTTTCTTTTGTCGCAACCCGATCTTACCACCTCTTTCTCTCGCTTTCTCTTTCTCTTTCTCTTCACTCTCTTGCGGAATAGTAACTAATAGCAACCTCATTCATTAAAAACAGCACCTCGGAGTCGCGCACGGAGGCAGAGGAAATGCGGTGGAACGGCCCGGCCTGTCCGTCTGGTTGTCTTCGGCGCTGACACCAGATAAGGCAGGCAGATACGGACAGGTGGAAGTGGATCTCGCCTTACAGCCCCGCGCATCGCTCCTACGCCGCGGATACATATTTCCGCAGTTATTAAAGCGTCCGTATAGAGCCAGGGGTGTCAGGGATCTCGCAGCGGCAGGTGCAGGTGCGGGTGAGATGAAGCCACCTCGACGTGCCACCAGGAGGAAAACAGAGAAAGATGCCCGCTGTGTTTGCGGAATAAAAAAAAAAAAAAAGAGTTCTTGAGTTGTAGATTGGCACACGTCCCTAACACATAAGAAAGTATAATAACAGTAGTGCTTTTTACACAGATTTTAAAAACACTTTTAACTGAGACTTGCAGGGTGGCCTTTGTAAAATGCTTTTCTCCGTGGGGATGTTATTGCTTTGTGAAGAGGCAGACCCGCTCACAGTCAGAATGCATGTTTTTCCAAGTATTTTTTGAGCTATAAAAGCACCTGTAATTGAATAAATGTCAGATACAGCGGTTTAATCTCACACTGTGGAACATTCCAGGCAGAGCAATGAAACATCCATAGAAACAAGCAAACGGCGGACCCCAAGCAAATGCAACTAGACGTACTTAAGCCTCATCCACAGTAGTACGTATCTGAGTCGGTTTGTTGCGGACACAGTGTTCATTCACACTAATCCGATGGAAAACGGCTCAAGAGACGGAACGATCTAGTGCCGCCAGCTCCCACGAATTCATCTGAGTACAGATCTGATCCAGCACCGTGTGGACACCTGAAAACGCTGATATGCTGATGTAGGAGCTCTAGTTTAGTTACGTCTTTATTGAACCACGTCCTTCCTGATTCGCTGGGTTCGTGACATCGGTCATGTGACGCTATTGCGGAAAACCAGAAACAACCGGGAAACAGCAGAGCTAGAACTACTCGCTAATACATGGCCCACGAAAAGACTGTTTTTATGTTTGCTCAAAATCGGCTGGTGCAACTTACAAGTCTTTAAGGCGGTTTTCACGTTAAAGGGGGAAGTGTAGTTCTATAAGTCTGTGCGTACGACCTGCAGACGTATAATCTCTGAAAAGTTTGAACATGAACCATCTCCAACACGATAGAAACACAGAACAGACTCACCATCAGCAGAACATCCCTCTGTCACAGAAAAAACACTCATATTCCACTGAGTCGTGTCCTTTAGTCCGATAGAAGCTGAACCACATCAGCGACACAATAGCGATCTGTTTTTTGTGCGCTCAGTTTATGCAAATTAGCAATGTGGTTTTAAGTTTTGTTTCTGTAAAACGTAAACAAATATGCTCAAAACTGTGTAGACTTTGATTATGGAAACAGAAACGACGTGTCTGGATGCAGATTTTTTCCGATACGGTGATTTGTTTCAGTGTAAACGTAACCTTAGTTTTTGAAGCCAACATTTCGCTACCGACCAGAGTTTCATCAGGGTTTGTGTTGGCGACTGTGACTCCCATCAGATGTACAGGTGGGTGGTGAAATTATAATAACGTCAACAAAAAAGCCTGGTGCATCCTTCATATGGATCTGTCCCAGGTGCAAGTAAGGGTGTGCAAAAATATTGAAATATTGATATATCGTATTGTTTAATGTTACAATGATACAGTATCGATATCGTGGGCTGCTGAGTCGATATAGCGCCAAGAGTATTTTTTGGTATATTTTACAAAATTATTTTGTTACAGCGCTACAGTTTTGTTGTTTGTTTAGAGGAAGGAAACTTTTTTTATGAACACATTTTTTGACATTTTCACTGTTTTGATGATTAAAATGGGGGCGTGTTTCATATTTGCACAAAAAGTGGTTTAACAAAGACAGCCATGAGTTAGGCTTTTTTTTTTTTTTATTGAACCAAAGAATAACCTGACTCTAACTAAACTAAACTTTACTAAAGAGTAAAAAGTAAAAGTATTTTGCTGAAAATTTAGAACAATTAAAAGATGAAATGCAGTGATAAATTTGATAAAGAATTTAGCTGATTTTAAGTGATTTAACTGATTTCTTATTGTTTTCTAGGCTGTGTTTTTGTGCATTTGGTTTGCTTGAAGTTGGGACAAAAACTCAAATTAGATGTGATAAAAAAAAAAAAAAAAACATAATAATAATAATAATAATTAATAATAATAATAATAATAATAATAATAAATAAATAAAAAACAAAACCATTTCAGCAGGTCACACACCGTAAAGAAAAGTACTTTTTACTTTTCTGTCCAGATCTAAAATGTAGTAGAGTGGAAAGTAAAGCTACATGTTCTCAATTGTAGTAAAGTAAAAGTAAATAGTATCCACTGTAAAATGCATTTAAGTAAAGTAACAGATAGTGTTGGGGAGTAACAGATTACATGTACCGGAGTTACGTAATCAGAGTACAAATTATGAGTAACTGTATACAGTTATCAGATCTAAACCAGGTGTAAACCAGGACTAAACCAGGTCTAAAACCAAGTCTAAATTAGATCTAAACTGGGGCTTAAACCAGGTCTAAACTAGATCTAAACCAGGTCTAAACTAGATCTAAACTGGGGCTAAAACCAGGTCTAAACTAGATCTAAATCAGGTCTAAACTAGATCTAAACCAGGTCTAAACTAGATCTAAACTAGATCTAAACAGGGGCTAAAACCAGGTGTAAACTGGATCTAAACCAGGGCTAAACTAGATCTAAACCAGGTGTAAACCAGGACTAAACCAGGTCTAAAACCCGATCTAAACTAGATCTAAACCAGGTCTAAACTAGATCTAAACCAGGGCTAAAACCAGGTCTAAACCAGGACTAAAACAGGATTTAACAGGACTAAACCAGGCCGCGCAGACCGTGTCTCCTGCTTTTCTATCAATAATATTTTTATACAGTTAAGGAAAAACTGGGCTTTTTATTGTCTTTTATCAGACAAAACATCTTATGTTACTATATCCTCGTCTTTGCTTCTCTACAGCAAATCAAGTAATCCAAAGTATTCAGATTACATTACTCACTTTAAGTAATTTAATGGATTCCGTTACCAAACTACATTCTTGGGTGTGTAATCTGTAATCTGTAGGGGAATACATTTTAAAAGTAACCTTCCCAACACTCAGTACAGATACCTACTGCATGTACTTTTACTTTTGTACTTCATTACCATCATATCGTGCTTCAGACTGTGTTGTGGTGTCAGGCCTCATTACACCAGTTTGAGTAAGGTCGTTTAAAAGATGTCACAGATCCATAACCTGACGAGCACATGCCCATAATGAGCCGATTTCATGTTGTCATAATAAACAGTCTTTGAAAGTCCTTTCTATTTTCCACAATAGCTCAGCTCGGCCCACGTTTCAGAGCTTTACCTGATTAGTTAAATAGGACGAATATTTCCATGCCGGCCAAGTCCTTAATCCTTTTATCTGGTACAAAGCAAGCTGGACTGTCTGGCTTACCTGTTACATCATTACCTGTAGATAACAATAAGGCAGAAGTAAAGGTGCATTGTGTAACTTTTCTGCAGGAGGTGGAGGAGACGTTATTGCTTTGTCTGTTTGGTCGTTTTTGACATAAATCGAACAAAACGCAAACTGAAAAACAGACTATCAGGATATAAGAACCTGTAAACCGGTGTACGCTACGGCTGTGCGTTACAAAAAAGACGACCACGGAAGCTGCCAAAGACTAAAAATCTGTGGGATCGAACACATTAAAGAAACACGAATAGGAGGAGATAGACTAAAAAAACATGACAGAGAGAGAGAGTCCTACTGGATCTACACTCTCAAGGCTCCCCAGTTTCCAGGACCCAATGGAGAGTTAGATTTCTCCCCCTTCATAAATGTGAAATCTTTTCCCATTTGTAACATCTTCGTGTCCATGAAACTGTTGCCCTCTAATATATTAAATAATTTATACACGTATCTGTAGCACTTTTGTAATTTTTTGCACTATATACAGTGTTGGGGAGTAAGAGATTACATGTATCAGAGTTACGTAATCAGAGTACAAATTATGAGTAACTGTATTCAGTTACAGTAACTGTTTTAATGAGTGGTAATTGGATTACAGTTACTTTGTTGAAATAAATGGATTACACGGCGGTACTTTCTAACCAGGTCCAAACCAGGTGTAAACCAGGTCTAAACCAGGACTAAACCAGGTCCAAACCAGGTCCAATCCAGGTCTAAACCAGGTCTAAACCAGGTCTAAACCAGGTCTAAACCAGGTCCAAACCAGGTCTAAACCAGGTCTAAACCAGGACTAAACCAGGTCTAAACTAGGTCTAAAACCAGGTCTAAACCAGGTCTAAACTAGGTCTAAACCAGGACTAAACCAGGTCTAAACCAGGTCTAAACCAGGACTAAACTAGGTGTAAACCAGGTCTAAACCAAGACTAAACCAGGTCTAAACTAGGTCTAAACTAGGTCTAAAACCAGGTCTAAACCAGGTCTAAACTAGGTCTAAACCAGGACTAAACCAGGTCTAAACTAGGTCTAAACCAGGTCTAAACCAGGTCTAAACCAGGACTAAACCAGGTCTAAACCAGGTCTAAACCAGGACTAAACCAGGTCTAAACCAGGACTAAACTAGGTGTAAACCATGTCTCAAACAGGACTAAACCAGGACTAAAACAGGCTTTAACAGGATTAAATGATGCTGCGTGGACCATGTTTCCTCCTCTTCTATCAATAATATTTTTAATGTGGTTAAATAAAGTCTGGGCTTTTTTCTTTTCTTTTATCAGACAAAACATTTTATGTGAAGATTTCCTCGTCTTTGCTTCTCTACAGCAAATCAAATAATCCAAAGTATTCAGATTACATTACTCACTTTAAGTAATTTAATGGATTCCGTTACAAACTACATTTTGATGTATGTAATCTGTAATCTGTAGGGGAATACATTTTAAAAGTCACCTTCCCAACACTGACTATATATATTTTTTATACTCTGTATTTTTCTGTGTATTGGTTGTTGAGGATTGTACTATTCTGCCCTGCAAAGGCAAAAGGCCGTAACATCATGTTTGGTCAAACAGGAGTTCATGTCATTTTGTTTGTATTTGAGATCTAGCTCCTTTATCATGTGAATAAATATTGTGAAAAATATTGAGCTCGAAACTGACCTTTGATCCTTATATGTTATTTACATTTACAAATGGAAAAGGTAGTAACTAACACTGTTACTTTTGTCTTTGCACGACTCCTTATTTTAGCTCATGATACAAAGGCAGAGAACAGGAACGGACAAATAAGTGTCAAAGGTCAATTTCAAGCTCAATATTTTTCGCATACAAATATTTCTTCATTATAGCAACTAATTGTAAAATTTTGGGAGCCGTACCTGTTATACTTTTGTTATACAAAAAAATTTCTCAGTTTTCACATTCTGGCGAGTTAAGCTCTTTTGTCTTTGTAGGGCAGCATTTATATCTTGTATTATATCTTATCTTAAATAGCTTGTAACTAAAATCTGTTGGGCCTACATGTCCCATCATGCACCAGGGGACTGTGGGCCTACTCCTCTTACTTTAAATCTGCACTGTGATAACCATCTCGAGTTTGCCCTGATTTAACTTTATCTGCCATGTGGTATTAAAGGCTTTTCATTATTTTGTATTTTTTGAGTGCCTCTGCTTTTTGAACTTTGTGTATGATATTAAACATTTTACTCTTCATGGAGACAAAACTAGAGGAAGTTACAGGTCAGATCTGTGGAGAGTAGGGATGTCATGATATCCAAATCTCTCGGTACGATATTATCACGATATGCCTCTCACGGTACGATAATTACTGTAATATTTTGGAGAGGTTAACAGAATTGTAAATACGTAATTTTTTCCTTTTTAAAAACCTTGACCAGTCTTCAGTGTGGATCATTATCATCATATTCTAAAGAAATAAGATTTAAAGTGCTTAAAAACAGTTATTTTACTATGTATTAAAGTAAGTAAAGGATCATGGCCTATGCAGTTCCCCTATTTTTAATACTTTTAAGTGAAAAACCTTGCAATTCGATTTATTCTGATGGATCACGAGAGTTCTGATGATACGATATCTCGATATTTTGGCTATTGTTACATCCCTAGTGGAGACAGTCAAAATGCCTGTTTTTCTACATATTTTTGAGCTATAAAACCGCCTGTAATTGAATAAATGTAAGGTAGAGCTGTTTAAAGTCATACTGTGGAACATTCCAGGCAGAGCAATGACATAACCATGGAAACAAGCAGGTGAGGGACCCACAAACAAAAAGTTACGGCATTAAATAGTAAATAGTAATAGTAAATGTTAGAAAGTCATGGTTTCTGTGTTGTAATTAAAACAAGGACGTGGTATTGACGGTCCAACCCGACACTGACACATGAGAAGAGCCTCACGAGCAAAGTCCACCCTCGGCTCTTTCCTTTCTGGCAGATGCTCGTCACTGTTTGCCTTGAATGCTATGGGTATTTTATTTGCATGAGTCAACCTTGTGGAAAATCCATAACTCATTTGCAAGGCCCTTACAACACACAGGCGTCAACTGCAAAAGCTCCCGGTGACTTCCAAACAGCTGTGCGGGGCTCCAGCTCTGCCCGCGCTGGTGAAGTGATAATAAGAGTATGGATTACCTGATTAATCTGTGCTCCCTTTTTCAATTGACAGTGGTTTAATGGTTTATGTAAGTTTAGTTACATAAGTTGAGCAAAGTCAAAAACTAAAAGATGAATCGCAATTGAAATCACAATTTGAGTGGATGTAAAGGACGTTTGGAAACAATCCGTGTATCATCCGTTCATTCATTTTTTAATATAAAACCAAAAATAAGAAAACGGACTTTTGCACCGCATACAGACTGAACCAGGACTGAACCAGGACTAAATCAGGACTAAACTTTTCAGACCTGGTCTGGCCTTGGTCTCGGTCCTGGTCTGGTCCTGGTCTGGTCCCAGTCTCAGTCTCAGTCCTGGTCTCAGTCCTGGTCTCAGTCCTGGTCTTGTCCCGGTCCAGTCCCGGTCTGTTATCAGTCTTAGTCCTGGTCTGGTCCCAGTCTCAGTACCGGATCTAGTCCTGGTCTGGTCCTGGTCTCAATCACGGTCTGGTCCTGGTCTGGTCTTGGTCTCAGTCCCAGTCTCAGTCCTGTTCCTGGTCTCAGTCCTGGTCTCAGTCCTGGTCTGGTCCTGGTCTCAGGCCGGGTCTCAATCCCTTTCTCAGTCCTGGTCCTGGTCCTGGTCCTGGACTCAGTCCTGGTCTTCTCCCAGTCTAAGTCCTGGTCTCAGTCCTAGTCTAGTTCCGGTCTGGTCCTGGACCTGGTTCAGTCCTGGTTCAGTCCGGCATCGCAGTTTAAGTCACGTAAACGGCCGTTATCCTTTTTTTTTCCATTATTAATTTAAACACAAAATCGAAAATTGAAAAAACGAATCATTATCTGTTTTTTCATTTTGGTTTTGGAGACAAATAATAAAGAAGACTGTTGTTTTTTCATTTTCTTATTTTTGGTTTTACATTGAAAAACAAATGAACGAATGATACATGGATTGTACACATGTGAATGACGATTTCCGGTGTAGTTACCGACACTGGCATGTGATAAAACTGGATTTTTTTTTTTATTTTGTATTAAGTTATGACAAATTATAATACACTAATATACAAGAAAAAAGAAAGCATACAATGAAAATTAGATGAAGAACACTGCATCGTTTTCTCAGTTTTCCTAGATTTTGTCAGAGTTACTACCACCATCAGAGCCCAAAGGAAGTCGCCGTCCGGTTTTGTGACAAACACGTGAAAAGAGCCCATTAGTAAATCTCAAAGGCTGTAATTTTTTGTACCATTTGAGAACTATAATTTCCTCCACAAACAACATAAAACTGCCGTGCGATACGACTGCTGCTATATGATTCTTTTATTATTTGTCCGTTCATATTTCAGTCTGTATGTCATTTCCCCTGGAAGTTTGGATTTAAAGGTGCATTGTGTAACTTTTCTGGTGGAGGGTCTGTCATTTGCTTGTTTCTATGGATACGTCATTGCTCTCCAGTATGACATTAAACATATTTACCTTACATTTATTCAATTACAGGTGGTTTTATAGCTCAAAAATACCTATAAAAACACTCATTCTGACTGTGAGCGGGGCTGCCTTTCCACAGATCTGACTTGTAACTTGGTCTTGTTTGGTTTCCATAGTGATAGAAAGGTCTGTGGAACATTCCGGACAAAGCAATAAGCATTTGATGGACCAGAAAAGTCACACAATGCACCTTTAAAATAAAAAACTTTCAACAAAATCGTATAAATTAAAACGACGATGAAAGACGATGAAATTATTCTATGAACATTCTTCTTTCTTTTTAAGTATTTATGTTAAAAAAAATGACTTTTTTTGTGTAGATGGATGGCTATAAATTAACTTTGTTCAATCCTAACTGTGAGGCTGCACTTTTGTTGTTTTGTTTTTGGTTTCATATACAATTTTTTGGGCGTATATTATGTGTTTATTGCTTTGATAATGCTCAAAAACGAAATAAAAACATTGCAAAATTACACAATCGCACAACGCTTGACAGAAAACAAAACCCCATGCACCTGTATTACTGAGCCAGAAACAAATTTATCCTTTTGAAATCTTGTATTTCACCAGAGCTCATCCTTATATCGCTCTCTATCATCATTCCCATTACCAAACGAGGGTCACCGCAGTCTGACTTCAGCATGCCGAGGCTCAGGGATAATTTTCTAGTCAAAGTCACTCCCTTTTTCCCCCCTCATCTGCTGCCAGGAGGAAATGAACAGTTGATCTCTTCCACTGGTCACTTCAGTAGAAAACAAACAGGAGCACATTAAGCCTGCGTGCTGACCTACAGGCGAAGAGCCACAGAGGACAACTTCTTCTGTTTACTTCAGGATGAGCTATTTAAACTGGTACAACAGCACTTCCCCTCTGACACCTCCCGCCCCCTCGCACACGGAGAGAGCTTAATCCAGGATGTTGGTGTTGTAAATTCCAAAACTAAATTCTTACATGGTTACACATTTTTAGGCTTTTCATAAATAACATAAGCGCTAAGAGTACCAGTCTTTCTATCAACAGATTCTACTAAACGTCTCCCACAGCTCGTCCAGTGCACAGAGCTCCAACACCTGCCAGGCGGACACTTGTCCACAGTGTCCTCACACACCTGTTCAGACCCACATCAGGCCCAGACCCAAACAAAGATCCTCTCTGTCCGACACGGCTGTGAGCGCTCACATGGAGCTGTTTGCTGAGAGCTAAATATGACTGTTAGAGAAACAGAGGGAGGAGCATAGGTCTGCCACAGAGTCATCTGGTTCTAATGCCCATCCCGCTGGTGTGGATTACAGGCACATATAACAGCAGAACTCCAGCTGACCCTCATCTATATCCTCAGGGGAAATGGGAGCCTGTGATGGGGGCTGAGGTCCGGGGGCCTGGGGAGAACAGGGGCCAACAGAAGCCTGTGGGCTCACTGCCGCTCCACTGTACAGTCTGAATTAATTAGAACCTCCACAAACCACAGCAACAATGTGGTTACAGGATTTAAGCCCTATTCATTCACCGCCCTCCGTCTAACAAAAACACTGTGATGCCTCATGGACAATTCTCTGAAATCTCTTCTATAACATAAGGAAAACCTTAACAAGAAAATCTCTGCAAACGTTTCACATAAAAGCCACAGATTAAACAGAATGATATAAGTGATAAAGAGTTCAGTCTTACCTGTAGTATCTGGACTGGAGATAGGTGGAGCACACCGCTTTGGACACGTGGCTGGCTGAGCCGAAGTCAATGACCTTCACTCTGTAGGGCTGTCTGGACGGGTCCACCAGCATGATGTTCTCTGGCTTCAGGTCAGCGTGGATCAGTCCCAGACTCTTGAGCTTCATGAGCGCTGTGGCCACCTGCTGCAGCACAGGCCTGATGTACTTCAGAGGCAGAGGGCTGAACTTGTTCTGTTTGAGGAAGTCGTACAGATTCTGCTCCAGCATCTCAAACACCAGGCACGTGTGGTTCTTGTGCTGGAAGCACTCGTAGGCCCTCACAAAGTTGTAGTCGTCTGCGCTCTCAGTACTCAGACGGGCCAGGATACTGACCTCGATCTGGCCCTGCCGTGCGTACGACGGATGGTTCTTCAGGATTTTGATTGCAACGATCTCATTGGTGCCCCTCTTCCAACACTTGACCACCTGTCCAAACGTGCCTCGCCCCAAGAACTCCAACACCTCATATGTGTTGGTCATTGAGCAGAGCACTTCGTGCTGCACCAGCTGGTAGTCTCCTTCATTGTTGGAGCCACTGTTCTTGGAGGTGGCCGTGGAGGTGGCAGTGGCCGCTGTGGCCACAGTGGCTCCACTGGCTGCTCCGTTGTGTATCATGGGTGGGCCGTGCTCCTCGATGATCTGCACACTGCTGTTGTTGTCTAGCTCCTCGCTCTTGCGTTTAAGCCCACATCTCTGGTAGGTGTCTAAGAGACTGACAGTGCTGCGCCTGGTCAGGTTGTGGAGTCCACTTCCTGCCCCCGTGCTGCTGTTGCTGCTGCTTCCTCCGCCCCCGCTGCCCAGGAGAGAGCCCACTGCCCCAGAGGTGCTGCTGGCCGAGGCCACCACGATGTGGCCCGCGCTGGCAGGAAAGATGAGCGCCTGTTCGTAGGGCAGAGTGCCCAGGGGCCCACTGGTGGCAGACACGTTCTTACTGCTGTTGTGGCTGTAGACTTTGCTGTGCGTGCCGTACCCTGTCATATCCCAGTTACAACTTTGCTCCACCTTCAGTTTCTTTACGCTAAAGAAGGCACTTGACTGGAGAGTGTGGGGGGAGAAGACTTGCACTTGCGAGGCCATACCTGTGACAGAGGGAGAGGGGAGGGGCAGGGGCAAAATGAAAGTGAGAGGTTAGGAATCTGAGAGTGTCTGAAACATGAGTGACGAGCTTTAAATAAAGACAGCGTGGGTTATTAACCTCCTGAACTCTATAACTTTACTGTAAAAAGAAGAATTCCATAAACTGTCACGACATGTTTGCAGAAGTATCATTTCTATGCTTCAGTTTTGTTGTAAAACAAATTTAACCCTGACAATGCATGATTTGATCCTCTTACAAAAGGCAGTGTTTTGCAGACTGAGTGGTGCTTATGCAGATACTCGTTCATGCACAGGAAATGCCATTTCCCTTCTGTTCCCATCTGCACTCACACACAGGCTGAAGGAAAACTACAAGAATACTGATGCGCCGGACACTCCTCGGAGACACACAACAAAACAGTGGCGCAGAAAAATCATGAAGAACAATTCCATTTCAATTACAGGGTTTCCTCTCTGTATATTCTATTGTAACTGCGCTTGCGTTTACTGGTGTGGCTAATTAGTGATTTTGGGGAAGGTGTTGTAGGATTGTTAATGTAAGTGACGAAGAGAACTGCAGAGGGGCAGTGAACTCCCCTCAACCACAAATCCTGAAGACAACAAAACAAAAGCAAAACTGCAGCAGTGTGCGGAGCTCCTGGGAACAGACTGCAACAGCTTCTCTGAGCAAACACCGGCCCAAAATAGTCCCTCTCTTTATCTGGCTCTTTGCAAAAACACACTTGTTTATAGCGCTGAAATGATTATTACAGCACAAAGCAGATTATATGAGACTTGTGCTAATTGTATGTTTAAACAGTTTTCAGTAAAGCCAAAATGGATTTACTACTAACAAACAAAGAGCTGCCACCTGGTTTCTCCAATGCCCACACGCAAAATTAAGCCTCGCTGAGCACGGACTGTTAGCTGTGATTAAAAGCTACACTGTGGAACTTTTTGTGCTTGTCTCCAGGGAGATGTTAGTGCTTAGTTGGAAAGTTCCATAATACATAATTAAACTTAGGTCCGTGGATGCAGTCCAAGTTACAGGTTATGAGGTTACAAGTTCACTCCCAGTAAAAATGCAAGTTGTCGAGGTGCTTCTGAGCAACAAAATCACCTGTAACTGAATAAATTAGGGACACCGGATACGATACTTGTATCAAATATCGACGCTGATACAAAAAAACTGTTTGGATATCAGTTTCTAAATATTGTTTCATTCGATATCGGCTGGTTGGACATATAAATTGATGTACTAAGACTATTAACTCGTCATAATTGGCCCAGAAAGTCTCACAGTGTTAGAATTTTTATCGATAAAAAGCTGTTCTGAAGTTACTTGAGAGGAAAAAAAAAAAGCATTTGAATCATTTTGTCATATTTTATTTTTGTTTAAAGGAAATAAATGCTGTTTTCAGTCTCTGCAAGGGTATCGGTACATGTCAGGTATCGGAAAATACTTTTAAAAATTGTATCGGAATCGGTATCGAAACTAAAAAAGCTCTGTGCATCTGTAGAATAAATGGAAGCTAGAAAAGTTTAATGCCATATTGAGGGATGTTTCAGGCAAAGCAAAAACACCTCCATAGGGTAAGGTTGGACAGTATCCAAATGTTGATACTGTTAAACCTTCTCAGGATTTTACCGGGGTATACAGTATTACAGTATTACCAAAATGTTTTAGTACGACTTTGGTAAGCTACGAATCCGCACTGCTATACGGTCTACGTGTGTGACCTGCAGGTTTATAATCTCTAAAAACGTTTCACATGAACCATCTCCGGCTCGATACACACACAGAACATAGTCACTGTCAGCAGCACATCCTCTGTCACAGAAAAAACACTCATATTCCACTGAGTCGTGTCCTTTAGTCCTGAAGCCAAAATGCTGCCAAACTGCAGAAGTACTAGTTTTTTGGGGGGTTTTCTGGAACAACTCGCTTGCGATCGGACTTGCCGTCTTGTCTTGGTCTCCTTTATGAGCATCACGTGACAACGGAATCAAAACTAATCGAACGTCATTTCCCCATGTAGTTAAAAGAAACATTATAGACACTATTAGTTTTAAATCATGATCACATTAAATTGAAAATACAACCATATATTCATTTGTGCTGAGCAAACTAATTGAGGTATCAATAAATTATAATATTATATTCGGTCCTTATGCAATGCAAATTTATTTGAATGACGGTCATGAAACTGATACCGTTGCACCTTTTTGATAGCGCAGGATCCCGTAATACTGCATTACCGCCCAACCATACCATAGGGACAGGAAGACGACTGACCCTCAACGAGAAGACGCTTACTTACAGCCCCTTTGGTTGGTTTTCAAGATTAGAAATTCAAGAATTTATTGTTATGGTCATAGAAACCAACGACATTAGGTTTAGAAAATCAAACACTGCACAGAAGCACAATACACTGCTGTAGAGATATACAAAGATAAAATATAATATTGAAACTACTACTACTACTACTACTACTACTTTAATACTTTAATACGTCATTGCTCTGCCTGGAATGTTCCACAGTATGACATTAAACAGCTCTATATTTTGTTTATTCAATTACAAAAAAAAAGAAAAAAAAAAGTATATGCTATAGAGATATACAAAAATAAACTATAATATTCAAAACACCACCATGGGGACAAGAAGGTGACTAACCCTTCATGAGAAGAAACGCTTACTTACAGCCCCTTTGGTTGGTTTTCAAGATAAAAATTCAAGAATTTATTGTTATCGTCATAGAAACCAACGACATTAGGTTTAGAAAATCAATCACTGCATAGAAGCACGATGTATTTATCAGATAAAGATGTACAAAAATAAACGATAATATTGAAACTACTTTAAAAAAAGGTCCGTCACCTGCTTGTTTCTATGGATACGTCATTGCTCTGCCTGGAATGTTCCACAGTGTGACATTAAACAGCTCTACCTTACATTTATTCAATTACAAAAACGAAAATAGCCTAGAAAAACAGATATTCGACTGTGATGGGGGTCGCCTCTCCACGGATCTGACCTGTAACTTGGTCCGGTTCGGTCTCAGTGAAGATAAAACGGTTTAATGCCACACTGTGAAACATTCCAGACCAAAACAATAACATAAATCGGCCTAAACCGCAACAAATAATAAGCAGAATGAAGTAATTAGAACTATAAAAGGTACTGATTCAAACTCAAACTGACTCTACAGCTCAAATTTTAACAAAAATACCCCAAAACTTCCTCATTACTGCAAAGAAATTGTACACACAAGCCCCAAAAATACAAAAATATAGTTTGAGCTTTCATATATTAAGATAAGTCAGTATAATTATCGTGACAGGCCTAAGGTTGCTGCTTTTACTTTATGTATTTAGACCGTGAAGTTTTCCAAAGATAATTAAAGGTCCAGGACTCCCATAACTGTGACTAGCGTTGTGTGCATAGACGAGCGGAGAGGGAGGGGCCATGCCTGGTCACTTTGTCATTATTAGCCCTTGGAGTGGTGATGATGATTAATTCACTAGGACGCTGGCAGCTTTCCACAAGAATCCGCTTGGTTTGTTTTTAACTCTCTTGACCTCCTCTAGTCTTTCTGTTTCAACGTTTATTTTGGGGGCGTCCATTTTTGCCTTGCATGGTAAAAACGCTTGTTACACTCACGGTCGTCACCCTAAAATGTGAAAACCTTAAATGAACTTGCAGCTGCGGAGTTTCTGGTTTGTATTTAAAGGCTGTGTTACGCAAAATGGACTCTTGTGAGTTTTAAGTCATGTTATAATGTTGTTGCGTCATCGAAAAACAGACCTGGAGTTGTGTTTTGTTTCGTTCACACGTTTGAGTAAGACTTTATCAATAGTCTGTCAACAGATACATCTCCAAAGCTCAAAATGCTCTGTTCCACTTTGTGATATCACGAAGCAAATACTAGATCGAGTGTCCCCCTGGCTTGAAAGTCCCAGCTTGATCGTCCCATTCTCTTGGTGGGAACGTCCCCCTCCTCACTCCTGCATCTTCATCTCTGGGCAACAAATGGGTAAGTGCTGTGCCCAGAGAGGTTGGACATTCTCACCAGCCTATAGTATGTGCTGTATTGAGTTAGAAAATCAGTATTTTACATTATAATAAAATGAAATGTGAATGTAGCGAGACCAAATGTCGGCCCTTGTTTATGTCATAATAAAATCCTAATCATTTGCTAGCAGAAGTTTACTATGAAATCATATTTTAAATACATTTTTCTTGGTTTCTTGGTCAGTTCCTATTGATTTGGGAAGAAATATTTCCTTACATAATTTGTAAGCAGTGCAACACAAGAAACTTTGAAAACTACAGAATTTGTTCAAAAACCATTCAGAATCACTTTTCAGATATACTGTAACTTGTACATTGTAACTTGAGTTGTGATTAATACAATATACCTAGTCAAAAAAAATGTTCTGTTTTTTTATTTATTTACATGTATACAGATTAACTTATTTAGTTTCATAAAGGGTACAATTCAGGTAGCCTGATTCATCAGTTGGTTTCACTTTGTGGAAACCGTCTGACCTCTCAGCATTAGGATTTGTTCGCTGGAAGGTAGGTGGGAACTTTTTTAATTTAATCAATCGCTGCTATTTGGTCGTGAGGTATTTAATGTGCCGGAATGCAAACAAAGCAGAGAGTGAACATGTCTGTCAACTATTATTGTCATTTCTGCGAGGTGAACTTACGAATTAAAGGTGCAATAAAAAATGCGAAGTTTGTATTTGACAAAGGAAGTCCAAATGAGGATAGCGTATGCAGTCTGTTATCACAACTCGGGTTGGTTCAGCTCTTTGCTGATTGGCCAGTGCACTGGTCTACAACAAGGGTGTCAAACTAATTTTGGTCCGGGGGCTGTATCCAAAAGACTTTGATCCTAAAGGGGCTGGATCAGAAAACTCATGGCATATAAACCCCAAAAACAGCAATAAGTTAAAATATTTGTGCAGAGAAACGCAAATCTATTTCACAAATCGTTTTTAATTGATGAACTCTTTCTTTTACAAAATATTATAATATTATGGAAAAAATGCAATTTCAACACAATGTTTTAACATTAACTTGAATGCAAATAGGAATAAATCAATTTTCTTGGAAAATTCTGCACTCGGCTCCACTTTTCTCATTTTTGACATATTTCTGATGAGGGTGTCACGGTCAACAGTCAAAACGATCGTCCTTTAAGAGCGTTTGGAAAGAGACAAGTCTTCATTTGTGCTGCTCTGGTGGGAGGGGCCACGTACAGAGGCATGGGAGACACTGCTATGCTAAGCAGAACAGAAAATTACCAATATTTTAATAGAAAAATATGATTAAAATATTTTAGTAGAAAATCAGCTGAGGGCCAGATTAAAGGTCTTGGAGGGCCGGATCTGGCCCCCGGGCCTTATGTTTGACACCTGTGGTCTACAACATCTGGATTTTTTGCAAATCTTCTAGTGTATTCTGATTCCTGACCTAGTCGCTGGAGAGAAATGAAAATGACCGGAGGCACTAGGTGGCTACATTTCAAAAGGACTTTACAGCTGATTTCCCATGAAGCGGTAGTTAACAGCTTCCTTTTACCTTTTGTTCAGTAGAGATTGACAATTCCAGAGCTGAAATCATCCAAATAATTCTAGTGAAGGTGTGTGGAGTTTAAAAACACAGTGGGGCACTTCCTGTATTACCACATGACATCACAAGGTAGAACAGGGTGTTTTCGGTTTGAGAGAAGAACTCAGCCTTTAAAAAAAAAAAAAAATGCAGGGTTTGTGTGTTGAACATGTGTGAATGAAACAAAACTCAACTCCAGGTGTGTTTGCGCTGAGGACAGAACATTACAGATGAGAGGATCGTGTTATACGGGCCCTTTAACGTCGCGTCCATGCTGCGGTAATGAAGAACGTCCGCTATAGGCTATTAGGGGCAAGGCTCTGGGCTAATCACATAAGCCCTCAAGGCCAGATGTCACTGCTTGGATTACCAATTCCTGTGCCTGGACTTTACGCTAAAAATAATTTGAATGATGTGTGTCGTCATGGAGATGCGTCAACAGAGTGAGAGTGAGGCGGACGCGGTAATGACGGACAGAGATGGACAGGGAGAAAACAGCCTGTCTGCTTCTTGTATGGAAAATTCGGCGTTACGTATCTGCCAGAATGATTATGGAGAGCAGAGTGAGGAAGGACCGGGGCTTTGCATTAAGCTCTGTTCATTTTCACGTCGTATTAAACTATCCAGCTAGTCTTTTATTCACAAAAATATGAAAATATATATGTATAAATCTAAATCTGTGTGTCTTTTGTTCATTTTCTTCATTATTTGTCTCCAAAACCAAAATGAAAAAACTTATAATGATTTGTTTTTTCAGTTTTCAATTTTGTGTTTACATTTTTTGTGACTGAACCAGGACTAAAACAGGTCCCGGACCAGACCGGAACCAGAGCGGGGCTGAGACCAGGACTTAGACCGGGACCAGGACCAGGACTGAGACCGGGACAAAAACCGGGACTGAGACCAGAACCAAGAACGTGACTGAGACCAGGACCAGACCGGGACTGAGACCGAGACCGGACCGGGACTGAGACTGGGACTGAGGCCGGGACTAGTCCAGGACTGAGACCGGAAGCAGGACTAGAACTGAGACCGGGACCAGGGCCAGGACTGAGACCGGGACCGAGATCGAGACTGAGGCCGGGACTAGCCCAGGACCGAGACCACGAACAGGATTAGAACTGAGACCAGGACCAGGACTGAGACCGAGATTGAGACCGAGACTGAGGCCAGAACCAGACCAGGACCAGACCAGGATTGACTCAGGGATCAGATCAGGACCAGGACTGAGACCGGGACTGAGACTGGGACCAGACCGGGACTGAGACCGGGACTGAGGCCGGGACCAGACCAGGACCAGACCGTGATTGGGACCGGGACTGAGACTGAACCAGACCAAGACCAGACCAGGACTGAGTCAGGGACCAGACCGGGACAAGGACAGGGAATGAGACCGAGACTGAGACCAGGACTGAGACCAGGAACAGAACCAGAACTGAGCCACCGGGACTGAGACTGGGACCAGACCTGGACTGAATATTATTTAGTCCTGGTTTAGTCCTGGTTCAGTCCTGGTTCAGTCCATTATCCGTTTTTTTCCATTATTCATTTAAACACAAAATCAAAAACTGGAAAAAAACAAACAAACAAAAAAACCAACAGTCATTATCAATTTTTTCATTTTGGTTTTGGAGTCAAATAATGAAGAAAATAGTTGTTTTTTTCATTTTCTTACTTTTGGTTTTATATTGAAAACTGAATGAAAGAATGATACACGGATTAGTCTCGTCTAATCCATCTAATGTTAACGGTAATGCTCTGCTGCCGCGTATTTGTTCTTTCTCTGACACAAAATGACAAAATGACAAAATGTTCCAGTGGTCATAATGTTGCTTAAGCTGCTTTTACCCGGTGTATTTCAGCAAATGTGTCTTGCCCCGGTGCAGGTATATTGTACAAGCTGTTTTTTTTGTCAGAGAATCAGGAAGTGCACAGTTAGCATGCTAGTACTTTGCCCTTAAATTTAATATCACGAATGTTTCAGGCCAACAGTAAATCGTCATATTACTTCAATTTATAGACGTTTGAAGCGTTCATGTTACGATACTTTCTCATCTGTGTTATAACGTCTTTCCTCTCTCTGCTCCAACTTGAGATGCCAGAAAGTGCTCCACTGTGTTTTTAAACTCCACACATCTTCACTAGAATCATTTGGATAATTTCAGCTGTGAAATTAATTTAATTTTCAAATTCGATTTGTATGTCTAACGATCTCCAAACTCATATAATCGAGTTGAAACGATTTATATTTTGGAATTTTTAAAAATATAAATAAGTAAATTTATTTAGTTTTTTAAATATAGAAATTGTAGAACAGCTGGATATATAGTTTATTTTGGACACACTGATGTTTTTCTATGTCTTATTTCATGTTCAAAGTATATTTTAATCATTTTAGGTTTTATACATCGCAACAGTGCTCTGAGGTACATATTTGTAGCCTATATTTATTTTCAATTTGAAAGTTCTGTGTAAATTATCAATAAGAAAGCTGTTTTTTTGAGAGATAAATGCTGAATAAATGCATCGTGTCACTACAAAATAATCGTTTGAATAATCAGGATTTCAATATGGACCAAAATAATCACGATAATGATTTTTTTCCATAATCAATCAGTCTTAATTTCCGCTCTGGAACTGCCAATCTCAAATGAACCAAAGGCAAAAGGAGCTGTTAACTTGAAAACTACCACCACATGACATCACAAGGTGGAACGGAGCATTTTGAGCTTAGGAGATGTAAACAGACTAATAATAAGAGGTGAACGAAACAAAACAAAACGCAACTCCAGGTCTGTTTTTGATGACATAACATGACTTAAAGCTCACAAGAGAACATAGAAAAAATTGAAATCTAAGCCAACAATTGTAGTTTTCTTGACTTTCCTTTCTTCTTTGGAAAATTCTAGCATCACATTGTATCTGCCAGCGTGATTATGGATAGGCCCAGGTTCCACAAGGCCAAAACCCAACCTCACTGCACTTCACATTAACATCGGCTCTCACTGACTCTCTGTTTGGCTGCAGACTTTACTTGACGTTGCCTGTGAGGTGCTCTGAAGGCCAAACATCCCAGATCTCAAACAATAACAAACCGATACAGCAAAAGAAACGCAAATCCATGTATCGTTCGTTCATTCGTTTTTCAGTATAAAACCAAAAATAACAAAACGAAAAAACAACTGTTTTCTTCATTATTTGTCTCCAAAACCAAAATAAAAAACGGATAATGATTCGTTTTTTCAGTTTTTCGATTTTGTGCTTAAATGGAGAATGGAAAAAACGGATAACGGACGTTTCTCGTTTCCGTGACTGCGATGCCGGACTTTTGTACTGCATACGGACTGAACCAGGACTGATCCAGATCCGGGACCACACCGGGACTAGACTGGGACCATAGCAGGACCAGGGCAGGACCAGGGCGGACTCTGAGCTTGGACTCCGAGCCTCCGTGGGGTCTGAGCCTCCGTGAGCCTGTCGTGGGCGCTGAGCCTCCGGTCTGGTCCCGGTCTTAGTCCCGGTCTCAGTCCTGGTCTCAGTCTCGGTCTCAGTCTCGGTCTGGTCTTGGTCTGGTCTCAGTCTTAGTCCCGCTGTGGTCCTGGTCTGGTCCCAGTCTGGTCTCAGTCTCGGTCTGGTCTCAGTGTCAGTTCTGATCTCAGTCTCGGTCTGGCCCCGGTCTGGTCCCGGCCTGGTCCCGGTCTCAGTCCCGGTCTGGTCTCGGTCTGGTCCCGGCCTGGTCTTGGTCTGATCTCGGTCTCAGTCCCGCTCTGGTCCCGGTCTGGTCTCAGTCTCGGTCTGGTCCCGGTGTCAGTTCTGATCTCAGTCTCGGTCTGGTCCTGGTCTAGTCCCGGTCTGGTCGTGGTCTGGCCCCGGTCTGGTCTCAGTCTCGGTCTGTTCTCGGTCTGATCCCGGTCTGGTCCCGGTCTGGTCCCGGTCTGGCCCTGGTCTGGTCTCTCGGTCTGGTCTGGTCTCGGTCTGGTCTCGCTCTCAGTCCCGCTCTCAGTCCCGGTCTGATCCCGGTCTGGTCCCGGTCTGGTCCCGGTCTGGTCTCAGTCTCGGTCTGGTCCCGGTCTGGTCCTGGATCTGGATCAGTCGCAGTCACGTAAACGGGAAACATCTATTATCGTTTTTTTTTTTTTCCATTTTTCATTTAAACACAAAATCGAAAAACTGAAAAAAACGAATCATTATCCATTTTTTCATTTTGGTTTTGGAGACAAATAATGAAGAAAACAGTTGATTTTTCATGTTCTTATTTTTGGTTTTATATTGAAAAACGAATGCATGAACGGTACACGGATTAACGCAGAGAAATATTCAAGACATTTCGTGCGGGCATGACGAGGACAATGTTTAGCTGTGTGGTTCAACACTGGTGCATTTCATAGGCCCGTGGTGAACGCTGATAAGTAATTAAACGAGTCGAGAGGTCAAGTGGCTGGAATGTTATCTCATGACGGCATACGCAAGCAACAATGAGACCAAAATATACACAGCAAAACAGCCCCAGAAACCATCACTCAAAGCTCTGTATTTTTATGTGGAACGTTGACCCACCAAACCCGGCTTTGTCTGTGCCAAGAGCAAAGACCTTCTCCTGAAAATCTCCCATTCAGGTTTAATTTTACTACCAGAGCCTATTGTTTTTTTAATCGGGCAATCCAAGGCCCTCTTAGCTCACCTTAAAACGCTCATATTACACTGTTTTCTCATCTATGTTTTAATGTTTCCTCTTTAGGGATGCATATACTTGATACACGGGCCACGATATCGATTAAATTTCGATGCGTTTTAGGCGCAAAAATAACTCATGTTGTTTTTTCACTGTGATGTTAATGCACTGGAAAAAATCTATATCTAGGTAAGATAAAATGACTTTATTTGAGTAGATTTATCTTGACATGTAAAATTATCGGTAACACTTTATAATAACTACACCTTATTTATCCTTAATAAAGCATGAACAAAGGCTTAATTAATAATGAACAAAGATTTAATTAATAATGATTCACGCTTAGTAACTACTTAATTACTACCTTACTTAGCACTTGCACTTAATTTGCCTGTGCTGTAAATAGTTACTCATAATTATTTCATACTTAATTACTCATGAACTAACCATTTGAGCATTTATTAATGATTATTAAGCTATGAGAGAATGATTTACTAATAATGCAAAGCAATGATAATTCAGGCAGCTGTTATCTATTAGTTAAGTCTTTATGAGAGCTTTTCTAAAGTGAAGACGAATTATGCTTTATTAAACATTTACTAAGTGTGAATCATTGTTTATTAAGTCTTTGTTCATTATTAATTAAGTCTTTATTCATGCTTTATTAAGGCTAAATAAGGTGTAGTTATTATAAAGTGTTACCAAATTATCTACCAATAGACATACAAAATGTTGGCTGCAAACTTGGGATGATTTAGGCAGTCAAAGGTTTCCTTTTTCGTCCGCGTTACCCTTGGATCAATCCTGCCCATCGCCTTCGCCTTTCACTATTTTTCAATTCCGTTGGGAAGGGAAACAGTTTGAACGGAGGTTTGCAATCACACAGATCTGATTCCCTTTTGCATTTATGGAGTTCGCAAACAAATTTCTCAAGCCGTTTTCCGCTGTTAGGATCCAACAACCACACAATTAACGATGTCTGAATCCCAAAACTAAAATATGACAATATCAGAACCAGAAACAAAAGCGATATGGTTCAAAAGACTTGAAAGGGTCAGCTTTGTCAATGACCGGAAGTCCGACATTCTTGACACGTGTATGGAATAAGTGTGTTTTTCTTAATTTAAGCAACATTAAATTTTATTTCTTATTTTAAGTGGAAAGAAAGAGTTGTTGTTTTTCTTGTTTTAAGTGCAGCAAGATGTATTTTCATAGTTTAAGTACAAAAAGTCTTATTCCACTGGCAGATCATTTTACTTGTCAAGTCCAATTTTCTCAAATCATGATGAAACTTTCTTAATTCAAGTCATCTTAAATTGGCTGGATTTTGTTTTATGCAGTGTGAAACATACATACATATAACACATTAAAGTAGAACTACAGTAAAGTTATAGTTTATATGTGAAGTGTTCATTTGTTCAATGATTTACAGCTCAGAATTTTTATTCAGTGAAAATAAGAACAGAGCTTTCTCAGGCTGTTTTATATTTTATAATATAGCCAGTCGACTCTTAATATGTAGTGGTAGGGGAGTAAAACTATCATACTTTTCCTTCTTTGATGATGATTTGATGATTTCTTTTTCTCCTGAGTCCTCTCTGCTGCTCTGCCTCGTCTTCAGCAGAGACAGTACGTAGCTCCTCCCACATTGTCCTGCAACTGACTGCTACAGTCTCCCATCCTCTTTCTGGACACTAAAACTATGTTATATTACACAGAAACGTCTCAATGGACCATTTTTAGAGTAAAACTTATGAGACAGGGTCTGAGAAAAAGATTGTGTATATCGTGAGTCGCGTCGCTTTGTCATTCCAGGGTCTATCAACGTAAAATAAAAAGTGATTGAAAGATAAAATCCACCTCTGTTAGAATATTTCAGCTGTAAATCTCTGTGGAGCTGTTTTCTTGCTGCGTCTAAGAAGGACGCTGCGATAAATGTTTTCCTTTTGGACCAAAATAAATGACAACACAGCATGGAAGGACACATGTATCGTTCGACACGTGCATTGAACGATTTGGTATTATTATTATTATATTATATCGACAGTGTTGGGGAGTAACAGATTACATGTACCAGAGTTACGTAATCAGAGTACAAATTATGAGTAACTGTATTCAGTTACAGTTACTGTTTCAGTGAGTGGTAATTGGATTACAGTTACTTGATTGAAATAAATGGATTACAGGGCGGTATTTTGCTGTTTTCACATTTTGGGCTATATTTCTTTTTTTTTTCTTTTCTTTTCTTTTTTTCATTGCTGGACGCTAAACCAGTCTAAACCTGGTCTAAAACCAAGTCTAAAACCAGGTCTAAAACCAGGGCTAAACCAGGACTAAACCAAGACTAAAACCAGGTCTAAACCCAGGTCTAAAACCAGGTCTAAAACCAGGGCTAAACCAGGACTAAACCAAGACTAAAACCAGGTCTAAACCAGGTCTAAAACCAGGTGTAAAGCCAGGTCTAAACTAGGTCTAAACTAGGACTAAACCAGGACAAAAACCAGGTCTAAACCAGGTCCAAACCAGGTCTAAACTAGGTCTAAAACCAGGTCTAAACTATGTGTCAAACAGGATTTAAAAGGACTAAATCATGCTGCGCAGACCGTGTCTCCTCCTCTTCTATCAATAATATATATATTTTTTACTTTATTATTATTATTATTATTATTATTATTTTTATTATTTTTATTTTTATTTATTTATAATATTTAGGTTAAGTAAAGTCTGGGCTTTTTATTTTCTTTTAGCAAACAAAATATCTTATGCGAAGATTTTCTAGTCTTTGCTTCTCTACAGGAAATCAAGTAATCCAAATTACGTTACTCACCTTAAGTAACTTAATGGATTCCATTACAAACTACATTCTGGGGTATGTAATCTGTAATCTGTAGGGGAATACATTTTAATAGTAACCTTCCCAACACTGTATATCGAATATCATTGCAGCCCTATTCCTCACCAAAAACAGACCTGGAGCTGTGTTTTATTTCATTTGCACGTTTAACGCACAAACCCTGCATATTTAGGCTGAGCTCTTCACTCAAAAAGAAAACACCACCTTGTGATGTCGTGCGGTTATACAGGAAGTGCTCCACTGTGTTCTGAAACTCCATACGCCTTCACTAGAATCATTTGGGTGATTGCAGCCCTGGAATTGCCAAACTCTACTAAACAAAAGGTACTAACTACATGACATCACAAGGTGGACCAGAGCATTTTGAGCTTTAGACATACACAGATTAATGATGCAACATTTCTGAAACATGCGTGAATGAAACAAAACACAACTCCGGGCGTGTTTTTTGACGAGGTAACAACATTCTAACATTTCTTAAAGCTCAAAGGACTTAATTTTGCGTAACAGAGAATCAGTCCAAGGCCAAATGGTCTCAATGAAGACAGAAAGGTTTAATGCCATACTGTGAAACATTCCAGACAAACCATTAACATCTTCATGAAGAAAAGCTTTTGATGGACCCTCCACCAGAAAAGTTACACAATGCACCTTGCATTGTGTAAAATGTTTAGGTATTTGTACATTTTACAGTGGATACTTTTTACTTTCTACTCCACTACATTTTTGAACAGAACTGAAAAGTAATGAGGGAAAGGATGAGGGTTTATTTTTAGTATGTTCATAATGTGAGCCAACGCAAATATACAAATGGTCCCGGTCAAGCAGAAGTAAACATCAAGGCCAAAAATTCAAGTTAATGCATCTGATATAAAAATGTATTGAACAGATACATATGTACTCTAGTTTATGAAACTGTTGACCTTTTTTTCTGTACCATTTTTGGTTCTAAAGTCACATATGTTTTAAACAGACCATGTATGAAACATGGAACAAAAATTATTTCCCAAATTTCAAAGACCTGCAAATCATGTAAATAAATGGATGTATTTCATCATATCTTGTGTTATTCCATCTTTGAACTGTTGATGAAGGTACAGGATTTAAAAAAAAATAAAAAATTTAAATTATAAAAATTTGCTTGGAAGGACTGACATATTTTATAGAAATAGTTTCCTTTCATTTTGAAGTAATATTAAAGGATTTGGAAGAAAAAAGCTGACAAATTATGTAAAATCGTGCACCTTCTACTTGCTTTCACAATTTTCCCTCCGTTACTTTTCCCTCCGTTACCATGACCTTTCTTAATAAAAAATCTCATGACTCAAAAAGTAAGAGGTTTTTCAACCTAATCTTGTACCATATGGTAGAAAACTATATGAAGCAAATATTCAAACCAGTTTGTTAAGGATATGTAAGTGAGAACCAAGAGTTATCACTGTTTGTATTTATTGCCCAAAAAGTGCTGCATATTTCATTCCCTCCGTTACCGACATGAGTTTTTAAATTTTTTGTCAACAACTTGAAAGAATATCACAGGTTTAACTTTACCCTGTTGGAGTGTAACTCTTTCCTACATTCTCATACTTTACTTATTTCAATAGTCCCTCTAGTTTCTGAATAAGAGCTATTTGAATGTAAAAAAATCTGCCCCTGTTTCCCTCCGTTACCGCTTGACCGGACCCAAATAAAAACAGCTGGAAAAAAAAAAAAAAGAACTTTTGAGGCCTTATAAGATGTCAAAATCTGAGTGAAATACTTTTAAAAACATAACTGGAGTTTTGTTTTATTTTCTTCACATGTTTAACGCACAAATCCTACGATATTTACTGCGATATTTGAAGATGCTGATATAATTACAGATGGGACACTTCTTTATGACATCACAAGGTGGACCAGAGCATTTTGAGCTTTGGAAATACACAGACTAATGATGCAACATTTCTGAAACACGTGCGAATGAAACAAAACACAACTCCGGGCGCGTTTTTTGACGAGGTAACAACATTCTAACGTTTCTTAAAGCTCGGAGGAGTTAATTTTGCGTAACACAGAACCCTCCAAAGCCTTTTGTTGTTTTCATCGGACAAACCCAAGGCCCACTTAGCATACCTTCAGTAACTGCGTGAGCCCTGTGCATAATTAAGCATACCAGAGCTGCATTTTCCCCTGTTTAGTGTCTGCATGTTGGAATGGTAGTAGTCCGTGTTTTAAGAGAGATTACTCCTCTGTCAGGGGTTGGTTAATCTTCCTTTTTCGGGGGAGGATCGGGGCTTTTTGTGCGTGCCGTGCAGACCGAGAGACGGGCTGAAAAGGGAGGCTGGAGTGGAAGGTAGTGGCCTCACATTCTCGCCCGTGACCTGCTTCTGTTTACTCTCCTTTATTAAACTCCTCATTTACACCGGGCTGACAACACGACAAGAGAGTATTGATGAGAAGGCCTTCACTCCGCACAAAACCTGCCAACTACTGCTTTGTAACTGCAAATAGTCTTTTAATATCAAACCTGGAGATTATTCAAGCGCGACTCACGCCCCACGTCCCAAAGTTCAGCGCTTCAGACAAATCATAATTTCTAATGTTCCCCAGTGTCAAAGGAAATGAATAGGCTGTAATTTATTATTAAGAGATGACCTTAAAGCCAAAAAGAGCAGATTCTTAAAGCGGACCCATTCCGCAAAACTGACTTTTCACAGCTTTAAATGATGTTGTAGTTGTTTCCTTTCATCATTCACTCACTTGAAGTTGTATTTAGAGTGATTTATGTATGTTTTTGTAATCTTTAATCGCATATTGCCAATCATTTATCTATTTTCAGAGCCTCTGGTACACGGTTTCACCTTGTAGAAACCGTCTGACCTCACAGAATTAGGATTTGTTCGCTCGACAGTAGGCGGGTACTTTTTTATTTAACCAATCGCTGCTATTTGGTCGTGACGTATGTAATGCACCAAATCCCGTAGAGGAAGAAGAGCAATAACGTCTTTCCCCTTGAAGAAATTCACCAAACATTTCCTTTGTTTCAGGTTTAAATCCTTGATCTCGGGAATCGTTGCCAACACAAAATGTCTGGCTCTTCGCTGATTGGCTGGTGCCTGGACTCGCATTTCCGGAGATTTTTGCGAAAACCGTCTAGTGTATTTTGATTCCTCACCTAGTTGCTGGAGAGAAATGAAATTGCTTCTCTACTTCCTTCCTTCTCCAGTTTTATTTTCTTAATCTGTGATACTCGTAGGATTTGGCGATTGCATAGTCATGTTGGTACAAATGAAAAAAAGATGTGCAGCTATCCATCGGAGGTGCCGACTCTTTGTTGTGGTGATGTTTACGGTGAAGTCAGCCCACTTGTTTCTTTTATTAAGTCACTTTAGATGACTATTGCGATTACATAATGATCCAGGAGTGTCATAGATTATAGCTATATCGCAGACACAATAATAATAATTACTGGGCACTCAAGGACACAGTACAAACAGCAATTAAGACACATAATTAAAAACAATCAAAGAGAACAGGACCGGTTCTGAAACATCAGGACATTACTGTTGGTAGACTGATTTAAATAAATGAGTTTGACCAAATTTCACTTGACAAGTAAAGTGATCTGCCTGTGGAATAAGACTTTTTGTACTTAAAGTATGAAAATACAACTCGCTACACTTAAAATAGGAAAAAATAAACAACTGTTTGCACTTAAAATATGAATCAAATCAATCAAATGTTGCTTGAATTAAAAAAACACACTTAGTCCATTGGTTCCATTCATTTTTCAAGTTGAATCTACTCAAATGAAGTAAAATTTTCTTAATTTCAGTCATTTTAACTTACCTACATATTGTTAAGCTACGGAGCACAATAGGTTTTCTTTACAGATGCATTACGTAACTTTTCTGGTGAAGGTCCACTACCTGTTGTCTCCATGGAGATGCCATTGCTTTGCCTGGAATGTTCCACTGTATGACATTTAACATTTCCATCTAGCATTAATTCATTATGAGAGTTTTTATTGCTCAAAAAGACAATAATTCCTTCTGTGAATAGGGGCGACTCTCCACAGATCTGAACTGTAACGTAGAGTAGTTTTTTAACCTGCTTGATTGAGTTATAATCTATCTGAGCACCTGGGCTAACAACCATTTTATATAATTTGGTCCAAAGCAAGAAAAATATCTGACGAAGGCTTTTTTGTGCCGAAACATTATATAACATTTTTAAAAAAAGCTTTTAGACATCGGATATCTGTGTGTGCTGTGCATTTTTCACTTTTATTTTGCTGTTCCTTGCATTTGCACCTCTAAAAGAACTTTGGTGTGCATTTTCAGTTTCATTTGAGTTATAATCTGAACTGTGGAACGTTCTAGACAAAGCTATAACATTTCCATGGAGACTAGCAGATGGCAGTCCCTCCTCTAGAAATGTTCCACAGTGCAGCTATCTTCAGTCTCCCAGAAGACTTCTCTTGCTATTCACATTTACAGCTTCAGGTTTACTGCTGTTGTTGCAAGACGCCATCTCCTCTTGCACTGGAAATCAACAAAAACCCGATCCAGCACTCAATGGATGAATGAAGCTATGTCCTTTTTGAAAGTAGAGAAGATTAGGTACTCCAAGAAAGATAACATAAAGACATTTTTAGAAAGTGGCAGCCATTTATTCACTTTTTTGAAACAGTCTAAACCAACCCCCCATCCACATCCTTTATTATTTTTATTATTATTATTATTATTATTATTATTATTATTATTATTATTAGTAGTAGTAGTAGTAGTAGTAGTAGTAGTAGTATATTTTTATTTGTTATTAATATCAGTGTTGGGAGTAATGCATTATAAAAGTAATGAATTACTGTAATACGTTGCTTTTTGCTATAACGCAGTAATGTGGCGTTATATCGAAAAAAATAATTTAATATTTTGCTCGGTACAAATGTCAGTAATGCACGTCACAATGCATTTCAACCTGGATTGAAATGGTGGGCTTTTCTTCGTACAAAATCTCTAAAATTACCGCGATATTAGTCCTGGTTCAGCTCTGGTTTAGTCTTAGTTTAGTCCTGGTTTAGACCTGGTTTAGACCTGGTTCAGCTCTGGTTTAGACTTAGTTTAGTTCTGGTTTAGACCTGGTTTAAACCTGGTTTAGTCCTGGTTTAGACCTGGTTCAGCTCTGGTTTAGACTTAGTTTAGTTCTGGTTTAGACCTGGTTTAGCTCTGGTTCAGGCCTGGCTCAGTTCTGGTTTAGTCCTGGGTTAATCCTGGTTCAGTCCTGGTTCAGTTCTGGTTTAGACCTGGTTTAGACCTGGTTTAGCTCTGGTTCAGTCCTGGTTCAGTTCTGGTTTAGTCCTGGGTTAATCCTGGTTCAGTGTGTGTATTCAGTGTTGTTTGAATGACATATCTACATCTGTTTGCAGATGAATAAAAACATGAAACCAAGAAATGTTCCACAGTGCACCTTTAAGTTTCTATCAATGCCCAGTCGACGGCTTAAAAGCAGAGAAACCTGTCCCACGGTCACCTAGGCGACCAGAGCGCGCTCCTTGCCGGTCGATGTCCTGTTCTCTGGTTATATTTGGCCTCCTCCCTGAGACGCTCTGTCTGCAGACTCCAGCGGAGACAGCGCCGTGACCCGTGTCTTTAAAGTGGACAGCCCAGGATCTGTGCGCCGACAGGGCAGAGGGGTAAAGCCCAGTCACTGCCTAATGAAATGACTTCAGACTGTCTAGACAAAGCATTATCTCACCCTTTACTGCACTTTCTGAACATCTTCGCGCAGATGGAACAAAGTGAGCGAAAAACCACCGCCTCCCGAACAGACCTGGATGATTACAGTCGAAGAAAGTACACGGTAAAAGTAGTAAAGCTGCACTGTGTAGCTTTTTCTTTGGTCCGTCACCTTCTTTTTTCTATGGATATTAGGGGTGTGCAAAAATATCGGAATATCGATATATCGTATCGTTTAATGTGATGATACAGTATCGATATCGTGGGCTGCTGTATCGATATTTCACCAAGAGTATTTTTAGGTGTGTTTTACAAAATTACTTTGTTACAGCGCTACAGTTTTGTTAATTGTGGAGTGAAAGGAAACTCATTTATGCGACACATTTGACATTTTTACTGTTTTGAGGATTAAAATGTTTGTGTTTCAGATGAACTCTGCACAAGAAGTAATTTAACAAAGCCTTTTTGTATCACAGCCACGATTTAGCCTTTATTTTTTACTGAACCGTATCGAATCGATTTGAAATATATCATATTGAATCGAAAGTGCACTGTATCGAGATATGTATCGTATCGTGGCCTGTGTGTCGAGGTATGTATCGTATCGGCAACTCCTTAATGATACCCAGCCCTAATGGATATGTCATTGCTCTGCATGGAATGTTCCGCAGTGTGACATTAAACAGCTCTACTTTACATTTACTCAATTACAATTGGTTTTATAGCTCAAAAATACCAAGAAAAACATCATTCTGACTGTAAGCGGCGTCGCCTCTCCACAGATCTGACCTGTAACTTCTGTCTGTCCACTTTGGTCTCCATGAAGATAGAAAGGTTTAATGACAAAGCAATAACATCTCCATGAAAAAAAAGCATTTGACGGAGCTTCTACCAGAAAAGTTACACAACGCATCTTTAAGTATTTGTACATTTTACAGTAGATACTTTTTACTTTTACTTCACTACGTTTGAGAGCAGGTATCTGTACTTTCTACTGCGCTACACTTTTGAACAGAACGGATAAGTAAAAGTATATTTATTATAGTGTGAGACCTGCTGAAAAGGCTGAGGGTTTATTTTAACACGGTCATAATTTGAGCAAACACAAAAAAAAATGCAACTGTTTCTGCAAAATTCTATTGAAATCTGTGTCAAAATTACTACGTTTGAAGCCGTATAAGACCTCAAAATCTGCACGAAATACTTCTACTTTTTCTCTTTAACTCATCCAGACCGACAGTATTGTATATGGAAAATGTTTGATATAACCGAGCATAACTTTCAACCATAAAAGACCGAAACTTACTTTAAAAGTCACTTAAAAAGCTGACAGTTGCAGCTTTCCACACATATTTCCGTCATTATCCTACGTGACATGAATGACATGAATGCAGCATGATGACGAAGGGAAAACAAGTGTCCAATAGGAACTTTGTTTTCCGCCAAACTCGTGGGATCCATCCATTTTAATTGACCCAAACTTTGCCAAAGAGTGTAGTGAGTCAAGATGATCGACTGCTCTGAGCGTCTGTGTTCATAACAATTGATAAAGCCGCTTTAAGTGCATATATTTCTCAAATAAACGGCAAATTACACATCTTGGACTGAGTAATTGTAGCCAGGCTGGCGCCACCTAGTGCCTCCACTCAATTTAATTTCTCTCCAGCGACTAGGTCAGGAATCAGAATACAATAGACGGTTCGCAAAAACCCAACCGGCCAATCAGCGAAGAGCCATATATTCTGTGTTGTCTACGATTCCTGAGATTGAGGATTTAAAGAGAATGTTTGGTGAATTTCATCAAGGGGAAAGACGTTATTGTCCTTCTTCCTACGGGATTTGGGAAAAGCTTAAAGTACCAGTTAGTCCCGTTAGTGCTGCTTTACGTACGTCACAACCAAATAGCAGCAATTGGTTAAATGATAAAAAGTACCCGCTTACCTTAGAGCAAACGAATTCTAATGCTGTGAGGATCAGACGTTTGTACGAAGTGAAACGAAGTAAAACTGCTATTTTTATTTAAAAGGTTTAAGAATTCACTCAGAATGTACAAATCCAAATGTAATATACACCGTGGAATCAATTGCACTTTTTTTTTTTTTTTTTTTTTTTTGAAGGAAATACGGATATTTTTAGTTAACTAAATTGACTTGATATTTCACACTTTTGTAGCTAAGGCCCTAAATTAAGCTTTTTTTATGTCCAAAAAGTTGTTTATACATATTTGCTTTGTGTTTTGTATGAAAGACTGTGAATTTTATCTTCGTTTTTTTTTTTTTTTTCCATTTGTATTTGTATTTCTGGTCCTGTAGCTTTTATTACAGCCATATGACAAAAATACAGCATGCAGATTGTGAAATAACAGGTTGTACTGAAAAAAAAAACGATGTATAACACTTCATAAAGGGGTAAAATGGGGAGTTTTAAAAGCAAAATTAAGAGAAAAATCCAGACGAGGGTAAATGTACTAAAATTGCCCTTAGGTACTTTAATACTTTTACTTAAATCGATTTCTTCTTGTGAAACTTTTACTTTTACTTGAGTACTTTTCTGCTCTGGTATGTTTAATTCTGAGTACTTCTTCTTCTACCAACGCCGATTTGTGATTATAGTATGTTTTTAAGGTACAGACGGCGCAATGTGGAGTTCAGTTCCAACAGATAATGACTAAATTACGATTGTTGAAACTCTATTATGAAAGCTGTAATTTCCGATAAGATGCTCACTGCAATCACTTCTGTTTGTCTTTGTTATAAAGGCTTGAACAGCTTGTACGCGCTGACAACTATTCATTAAGAGTTTCATAAGCAAACCACCAGAGTTCTGCAAAGTCTGCAACAACAAAACGAAAGAGACGGACAGAAGCGAGATACAAAACGAGATAAATGGGAACACGAGAACGCTGCTGACTGCTGAGTGTTTGTGATACACTGCAAAAAAAATTTTTTCGAGGTAAGTTAACTTGACTTGAATTAAAAACCAATGGAAAAAGTGTTTTTCTTAATTCAAGCAACACTTTCGTTTTTTCGTTTTTTAATTTTAAGTGAAAAGAGTTGTTGTTTTTCCTAATATTAAGATGTTTCTAGTAGTAGTAGTAGTAATAGCAGTGGTAGTTGTTGTAGTATTAGTCGTAGTAGTAGTAGTAGCAGAAATAGTAGTAGTCGTAGTAGCAGTAGTAATGGTAGTAGTAGTAGTAGTAGTAGTAGTAGCAGTAGTAATGGTAGTAGTAGTAGTAGTAGTACCAGAAGTCGTAGTAGTAGTAGTAGTAATAGTAGTAGTAGTAGTAGTAAAGTAGTAGAAGTAGTAGTAGTAGTAGTAGTAGTAGTAGTAGTAGTAGTAGTAGTAGTAGTACCAGAAGTAGTAGTAGTAGCAGAAGAAGTAGCAGCAGAAGTAGTAGTAGTAGTCGTAGTAGCAATAGTAATAGTAGTAATAGTAGTAGTAGAAGTAGCAGTAGTAGCAGTAATAGTAGTAGCAGTAGTAGTAGTAGTACCAGTAGTTGGTAGTAGTAGTAGTAGTAGCAACAGTAGCAGTAATAATAGTAGCAGTAGTAGTAGTAGTAGTAGCAGCAGCAGC
This sequence comes from Boleophthalmus pectinirostris, assembly GCF_026225935.1. Taxonomy (NCBI): domain Eukaryota; kingdom Metazoa; phylum Chordata; class Actinopteri; order Gobiiformes; family Gobiidae; genus Boleophthalmus; species Boleophthalmus pectinirostris. Next base: position 36,796,904 of record NW_026571152.1, on the reverse strand, counting down.
AGCAGCAGCAGCAGCAGCAGCAGCAGTAGTAGTAGTAGTAATAGTAGTAGTAGTAGCAGTAGCAGTAGTAATAGTAGTAGTAGTAGTAGTTGTAGTATTGTTATTGGATCAGACAGTAATATTTTTATAGGAAATAATTTCAGAAAATACGTGGAGGAATTTGAATATTTAGCTGCATTATCAGAGTATTAATATTCTAAAACTGCAGATTTTTTTCTCTGCTCCTGACTGTTTGTAGAATATCTTCCAGAAGACCGTTCAGTTCCAGCTAAGAAAAGCAATGCAAAAAAAGTTGGTAAGAAGGCTTTAAGTGTAAAAAGTTGTTGTTTTTCTTATTTTAGCGTAGTGTAGCAAATGTATTTTCATTTATTTTAAGTACAAAAGGTCTTATTCCACTGGCAGATCATTTTACTCATCAAGTGAAATTTATGTTCTCAATTTAAGTCATCTTAACTTGGTTAGATTTTGTTTTCTGCAATGTGGCCCTTTAATTAGATGTAATAAGACAATTTACAGTTTGATTTTGGCTTATGCTGCAAAAAGTAAAATCTAGCCAAGTTAAAATTACTTGAATTATGAACATTTGGGAGTAAATTTCACTCGACAAGTCATTGCGGCCTGAAGTCTGTTAGACCCAATAGACTACATGCTCTATAAAACACTTCATAAATGTTACTGTTAGTATGTGTGTAATTTTTATAGGAAACAATTTAAGAAAATATATAACTTACAATCATGGAGGAATTAGAATATTTTGCTGCATTATCAGAGTAATAATATTCTAAAACAGTAGAATTCTCTGTGCTCTTGACCGTTTGAAGAATGTCTTCAATGCCAATTTAAGTACCAAAAGGTCTTATTCCACTGGCAGATAATTTTACTAGTCACGTGAAATATTCTCAAATCATGATAAAACTTTCTTAATTTAAGTCATTTTAACTTGGTTAGATTTTGTGTTTGTCTGTTAGAGTCTGTTAGATCCAACAGACCAGTGTTTCCCAAACTTTTTTGTGGGAACCCATGTTTTAAAAGTCACAAACCTTCGCCACATTATTCGTAAATCACAAAATAAAGGTGGATTTGATCATTATTGAAGATTAATGAGGATACTTTACAATAAAAAACAGTCATTGAACCACCAATAAAAGGTATTCGTAAGTCGCCTATTTGGACATTAAATGCAATAGCCTATATGCTCTACAAAACACTTTAAAAAAAATGTTAGTATTAGTATGTTAGTAATATTTTTATAGGAAATAATTTAAGAAAATATATAACTTACAATTATCGAGGAATTAGAATATTTAGCTGCATTATCAGAGTATGAATATTCTAAAACAGCAGATTTTTCTCTGCTCCTGACTGTTTGTAGAATATCTTCCAGAAGACCGTTCAGTTCCAGCTAAGAAAACCAATGCAAAAAAAGTTCATAAGAAGGCTTTAAGTGCAATAAGTTGTTTTTCTTATTTTAGCGTAGTGTAGCAAGTTATATTTTCATATTTTAAGTACAAAACATCTTGTTCCACTGGCAGATCATTTTACTCATCAAGTGAAATTTACTCAAATCGTGATAAACCTGTCTTAATTCAAATGATCTTAACATGGTTAGATTTTATTTTTACAGTGCGGTCCTTTAATTAGATGTAATAAGAAAATTTACAGTTTGATTCTGGCCAGTGTTGCAAAAACTAAAATCTAGCCAAGTTAAAATTACTTTAGTACTAAGAATGTTTTTTTGTGTGAGTAAATTTCACTTGACAAGTCATTGCGGCCTGAAGTCTGTTAGACCCAATAGACTACATGCTCTATAAAGCATGTTATTGTATCAGACAGTAATATTTTTATAGGAAATAATTTAAGAAAATATATCATTTACAATCATGGAGGAATTAGAATATTTAGCTGCATTGTCAGAGTATTAATATTCTAAAACAGTACAATTTTTGTGGTTAAAAGTGCTCCTGACTGTTCTTGGATATGTTCCTCCAGAAAAACTTTTGCAGTTAAGAAAAGCAATGCCAAAAATGTCCGTAAGAAGGCTTTAAGTTTGAATTTATGCGTGAGAATGCGTCACGAATGAGCCCCAATATCGTTATCGTGACTGCAAAAGCTGGATCAGTGCGTCTCTAAGTACAACTGCATACGACTCTTATATCTTTCATATTAAACCCTTCATGTCTGCAGTTATCATGTCTTATTCATCAGCCTTACTCCGGAGGAATGCCTCTGTGGTGCAGGGTTCGGTCCAGAGACACAGCGTATGGGAACACATTGTCCATAACAGCCCTGTACCCTCTCCTGGCTCGCCCTCTTCACTATTGACCACCCCGGCCGCTTTTGGAGCTCTCTCATCCCCTGTTTATTTATAGAATAATGCAGCAGACAGGCTCAGGGGGGGGACTGTCACGCGGGCTGCCTCTCCATCAGCTTATACGCTCAAGTGCCTCTGTAACCCACTCCCATTACGCACACAAAACAACTAGAATAAGGACGGCCTATGCTAATACTGTTTGATTTGCGCGTATACTAACCTTGACGGCTTAAAGGTTCTGTATTACGCAAAAACTGACTCCCGTGAGCTTTAAGCCGTGTTTGAATCCCTTTACCGCCTCAAAAACATACAAGTTGTGTTTTGTTTCATTCACGCATGATTGAATAACCCATCTCCAAAGCTCAAAATGCTCTGTTCCACCTTGTGACGTCATCATATATCAGTAGTTTTCAAGTGAACAGCTCATTTTAGCTTTAGTTCAGTAAAGCTGGCACTGCAAAAAACAAAATCTAGCCAAGTTAAGATGACTCGAATTGAGAAAGTTTTATCATGATTTCATCTTTTTGTACTTAAAATATCAAAATACATCTTGCTACACTTAAAATAAGAAACACAACAACTTTTTGCGCTTAAAATAAGAAACTAAATCGTCTGTTGCTTGAATTATATGTTAGATGTTATATTTTTTCACTGTGGCAATTCCAGGGCTGAAATTATCCAAATGACTCTAGTGAAAGTGTTAGGAATTTAAAACACAGTGGAGCACTTCCTGTATTACAACATGACATCACAAGGTGGAACAGAGTGGTTTTCATTTGACAAAAAACAAAACACAACTTCACAAATGTTTTGTGATGAGCAAACTACATTATAACTCGGGGTGTGCAAAATATCGCCATATCATATCGTTTAATGTGATGATACAGTATCGATATGGTGGGCTGCTGTGTCGATATATCGCCAAGAGTATTATTTTGGTATATTTTACTAAATTATTTCATTACAGAGCTACAATTTTGTTGCTTGTTTAGCGGAAGGAAACTCATTTATGCAACACATTTGACATTTTCACTGTTTTGATTATAAAAATGTTTGTGTTTCATTTTAACTTTGCACAAGAAGTGGTTTGACAAAAACTTTTAGTATCAGAGCCATGATTTAGCCTTTATTTTTATTGAACTGTATCGAATAGATTTTAAATATATCATATCGAATCGAAAGCACACTGTATCAAGATATGTATCGTGGCCTATGTATCGAGGTATGTATCGTACCGTGGCCTATGTATCGAGTATGTATATGTATATATGTATGTATCTATGTATGTATCGTGGCCTATGTATCGTATCGTACCGTGGCCTATGTATCGATGTATCGTATCATATCTATGTATCGATGGTATGTATGTATCGTGCCTATGTATCGAGTATGTGTACCGTGGCCTATGGCCTATGTATCGTATGTATCGTACCGTGGCCTATGTATCGAGGTATGTATTGTATCGTGGCCTATGTATCGAGGTATGTATCGTACCGTGGCCTATGTATCGAGATATGTATCATCGTGGCCTATGTATCGAGTATATGTATGTATCGTGGCTATGTATCGAGATATGTATCGTACCGTGGCCTATGTATCGAGGTATGTATCTATGTATCGTGGCCTATGTATCGAGGTATTGTATCGTACCGTGGCCTATGTATCGAGTATGTATCGTACCGTGGCCTATGTATCGAATGTATGTATCGTGTATGTATCGTATCGTGGCCTATGTATCGAGATATGTATATGTACGTATCGTGGCCTATGTATCGAGGATATGTATCGTATCGTGGCCTATGTATATGTATCGAGTATGTATCGTATCGTATCGTGGCCTATGTATCGAGGTATGTATCGTACCGTGGCCTATGTATGTATCGAGATATGTATCGTATCATGGCCTATGTATCGTAGATATGTATATGTACCGTGGCCTATGTATCGAGGTATGTATCGTACCGTGCCTATGTATCGTATCGTGGCCTATGTATCGAGGTATGTATCGTACCGTGGCCTATGTATCCAGGTATGTATCGTATCGTGGCCTATGTATCGAGGTATGTATCGTACCGTGGCCTATGTATCGAGGTATGTATCGTACCGTGGCCTATGTATCGTATCGTGGCCTATGTATCGAGATATGTATCGTATCGTGGCCTATGTATCGAGATATGTATCGTACCGTGGCCTATGTATCGAGGTATGTATCGTATCGGGTATCAACTTCTTAATGATACCAGCCTTTTTTTTTTTTTTTTTTAAAGATCGCTCTGCCTTGAATGTTCCACAGTATGACATCAAAAGGTGGGGCACAATGTTTTCATTCTGAGAGAAGAACTCAGCCTAAACATGCAGGGTTTGTGCGTTAAACATGTGTGAGTGAAACAAAACGCAACTTCACGTACGTTTGTGCCGAGGAAACAGCATTAAAACACGGATCAGAAAACAGAGCGCAGTATGGGCCCTTTAACTGTGTGTGATTTATGCACATGGTAACCTTCACGGCTTTCGAATTAGCGACACCCGAGCGGTAAACGCGACACTCCCGAGCCCTTCCTGGAAGCCAAAGATACACCGCGTTGTGCTCGCTGCCAGATAACATGTTTGGTCAGTTAAAAACACACATTAAAGCGACGCACAGATGCAGCACGCACGCACTTCACGGCTCGGGAATCACTTTGTCTTAACGTGTCAAGTTGGGGCTCATCTTAAAGGAGCACTGTGTAACTTTTCCGGTGGAGGGTCTATCAAATGCAACCTTTATGTTACAGATAATACTCCCTACAACTGTACAGCAACTCACACTTACTTAACATCTAAAACGCCCTACAACTGTACAACAACTCACGTTTATGTAACAGATAATACTCCCTACAACTGTACAACAACTCACCCTTATGTAACAGATAATACTCCCTACAACTGTACAACAACTCACCCTTATGTAACAGATAATACTCCCTACAACTGTACAACAACTCACCTTATGTAACAGATAATACTCCCTACAACTGTACAACAACTCACCCTTATGTAACAGATAATACTCCCTACAACTGTACAACAACTCACCTTATGTAACAGACAGATAATACTCCCTACAACTGTACAACAACTCACCCTTATGTAACAGATAATACTCCCTACAACTGTACAACAACTCACCCTTATGTAGCAGATAATACTCCCTACAACTGTACAACAACTCACCTTTATGTAACAGATAATACTCCCTACAACTGTACAACAACTCACCCTTATGTAACAGATAATACTCCCTACAACTGTACAACAACTCACCTTTATGTAACAGATAATACTCCCTACAACTGTACAATAACTCACTCTTATGTAACAGATAATACTCCCTACAACTGTACAACAACTCACCCTTATGTAACAGATAATACTCCCTACAACTGTACAACAACTCACCTTATGTAACAGATAATACTCCCTACAACTGTACAACAACTCACGCTTATGTAACAGATAATACTCCCTACAACTGTACAACAACTCACCCTTATGTAACAGATAATACTCCCTACAACTGTACAACAACAACTCACCCTTATGTAACAGATAATACTCCCTACAACTGTACAACAACTCACCCTTATGTAACAGATAATACTCCCTACAACTGTACAACAACTCACACTTATGTAACAGATAATACTCCCTACAACTGTACAACAACTCATGCTTATGTAACAGATAATACTCCCTACAACTGTACAGCAATTCACACTTATGTAACAGATAATACTCCCTACAACTGTACAACTCACCGTTATGTGACATATAATGCTCCCTACAACTGTACAACAACTCACCTTTATGCAACAGAAAAGCCTGTGTTTCTGTCAGTCAAAAATGTGATATTTTTTATTCGGGATGTAACAATATCCAAATCTTTCGATACAATATTTCCACGATATACATGTCATGGTTCGATATTTATTACGATATTTTGGAGAGGCTGATTTAATTGTAGATAGGAAGTTTTTTTTGCTTTTAAAACACCCTGACAAGATTTCGGTGTGAATTATTACTGTGATAATCTCGAGAATTCAAGTAAAAAACTGATTTCTTCATGTTGTCTGCGCTGAAATGAATCATGGGATATGTAGTTCCCGATGTTTATAAGCATGAATTTAAGCAAAAGAACTTGTGATTCGATATATTGTGACACCCAATGGTATTACTGTGAAACTTTTGACAATACAATATCACGATATTTCGGTTACTGTTACATCCTTAATTTTTATGATTTATTTACATTTTATTTTGACTTGTACATAATAATTATGTCATATTTAACACCTGTTTTTTGCTGTTTTTGCAATTTATTTAGAATTTATTATTACCATTTATATATTTTTTGCTCTTTGTTATGATATTATATTGTGATGTGTGAGCTTCTCTGTCGAAATTATTGCTCTACAAGGGAAATTAGGTTTATCTAAGTCTAAATACAGCAAGTGCTCCACTGTATTTTTAAACTCCGCTTCATGACATCACAAGGTGGAAGTGAGCATTTTGAGCTTTGAAAATGCAGACAGACAAATAAGAACCACTCAAACATGTGTGAGTGAAACAAAACACAACTCCAGGTCTGTTTTTGAGGAGGTAATAACATTATAACGTGACTTAAAGCTCACAGGAGCCCATTCTGCATAATACAAGACCTATAATTCCGGATAACTTCGCCAGCTTTGATAACGTGCGCGGCTACGGCTAATCTTAAGCAAATGTGCAACATTCCCCTGGTTAACTGTCGGCAGATAAGACAGAGCGGCCGTCCACGCGGGTAAAGGTGATCATAAAACGGCTGGAGCAAGAAAAACATTTGGTTTGTTTATACTGCTGGGTCATACTAACCAAGCACTGAAGCAGAGAGAGAGAGGAGAGAGAGAGAGAGAGAGAAGAGAGAGAGAGAGAGAGAGAGAGAGAGAGAGAGAGGAGAGAGAGAGAGAGAGAGAGAGAGAGAGAGAGAGAGAGAGAGGGAGAGAGAGAGAGAGGAGAGAGAGAGAGAGAGAGAGAGAGGAGAGAGAGAGAAGAGAGAGAGAGAGAGAGAGAGAGAGAGAGGGAGAGAGAGAGGAGAGAGAGAGAGAGAGAGAGAGAGAGGAGAGAAGAGAGAGGGGAGAGGAGAGAGGAGAGAGGAGAGAGAGAGGGAGAGGAAAGAGAGAGGAGAGAAGGAGAGAGAGGAAGAGAGAGAGAGAGAGAGAGGAGGAGAGAGGAGAGGAGAGAGGAGAGAGGAGAGGAGAGAGGAGAGAGAGAGAGGAGAGAGGGAGGAAAGAAGAGAGAAAGGAGAGAAAAGAGAAGAGAGAGAAGAGGAGAGAGAGGAGAGAGAGAGAGAGAGAGAGAAGGAGAGAAGAGAAGGGAAGGAGAGAGAGAAAGAGAGAAGGGAGAGGAGAGACGGAAGAGGAAAGAAGAGAGAAAGGAGAGGAGAAGAGAGAGGAGAGAAGGGATAGGAGAGAGAGGAGGGAGGGAAGAGGAGAGAAGAGAGAAAGGAGAGGAGAAGAGAAAAGGGAGAGAGAGAGGAGAGAAGGGAGAAGAGAGGAGAGAGGAGAGGAGGGTAGATGGAGAGAGGAGAGGAAAGAAGAGAGGAGAGAGGGAGAGAGAAGGGGAGAGAAGAGAGAAGGGAGAGGGGAGAGGAAGGAGAGAGGAGGGGTGGTTGTGATCAGGGAAGATTTGTTGTTAATCAAATCACAAGGATTCCAACTGTGCACGGAACAAAACCCGACTTTAGCACTTTAAGAGACGTAGTAAAAGTGGAAAAAGAAAATGCTGTTACTCGTTATTCCAAACACACAGAAAGTAACGACTGAACTTCAATTTTACTACAGAAAAAAAACTAACAAACAAACAAATCAACAGTGGTCTTGTCGTCTTTCAGCTACTACAAAACCTACAAACACTGCTACATCGACTTAGACAAACTTTACTGATCCACAAGGGAAATTATTTGGACACAGCAGCTCACACATCACAATATAATATAATAACAAAGAGTAAAAAATATAAATGGTAATAATAAATTCTAAATAAGTACCAAAAAAGAGCAAGAGACAGGTGTCAAAAAAGACAAAATGATATAAAAGTATGTGTACATGTCAAAATAAAATAGAAAGAGAAGTAATAAAATGTTTATTGCTCCCCAAAAAAGCCATCGCAGTCTAAACAAAAGGCACTTCTGATCAAATATTTTGTCGTTTTTACCCACAAGCGTTCTCGTGTAAACAGGCCCTGATACTGATATTGAAACTAGATGCACTTTTGAATAGGTATCGATTAAAGATCCGATACTGGGGTCAGATATCACTGCAGATAATGAAAACAATTTTTTAGAGCAGATATCAGTTGCTCAATATTGGTTCAGTTGATATTAGAGATGTAACAATAACCAAAGTATCGTGATATCGTATCGTCAAAGTTCTCACAATAATATCGTGGACCATCACAGACAAAAAAAGACAGAGGGAACTACATAGACCATGATCCTTTGCTCCATTTCAGTGCAGACTACAAGAAGAAATAACAGTTCTAAGCACTTTTAAGTCTTTGAAGTCTTGTCAAGGCATTTTAAGAGGAAAAAAATCGCATATTCAGTTTTCGCTGTTTAGTCTCCACAAAATATCGCAATAAATATCGTACCGTGAGATGTATATCGTGAAAATGCTGCGTAAATATCGTAAGAGATTTGGATTTTGTTACATCCCTAATAGTGAACTTTCCCATGATATCGCAATAAATATCGTACCATGAGGTTCATACCGTGATGATATTGTATCGTGAGACTTGATTATCGATACCTAGTCGATACTCATGACGATTTACTGGTCATAATCAGCCCAGAATGTCTCAGAATTTTTTTTTACTTTTATTTATACAAAATGTTCTGTGGTTACTTGTGAGATAAATAACAGCTGCATAACACATTTGGTTAAGTTTTGTCTTATTTTATTTTGTTTTCTATTGTTTTTTATTTTGTTTTAAAGGCTACTTTCAGTTTATCCGCAGATACTTCAAGTTAAAGTGTCGGAATCTGTATAGGAACTCATAAAAGTATCACTAATTTAGAACAGAATTGGATCTTTCCTGTCTCTACTACAAATATTGTTAGACAAAATATTCCAACATTACTGACGATTATTGCTTGATTAAAATTAACATGCTGTTCTGAGTTTTTTTTATAGATTTTCAAGTGTGTCAAACAGTTATAATAATGTGAGAAGAAAGGAAAAATTATGAAAAGAATAAATCAGCGTGGAAACTCCTGTGTGAGACTGAGAAAAAGATGAAAAAATAAAAAAAAACTTGTTGAGCCGAACAGAGTAGCACCTGTTACCGTGAGGCTCCACTGGCTCGGGCTGCTCTCACTGCTCTGCTGAACGCTCTTCTACGGGGACAGAGACACAAACCTGATAAGAAGAAGCTAAACTCCCTATAGACTTATCAAACACACACAGTAACGACAGCCCGACACAGCACACTTCCTCTTCTGTCAGTCCACAAACACCAAACCACGTTCTAAAATGAGACTTAAAGGTCATTTATGAAGCAAAATTGACTCTTGTGTGCTTTAAGTCAGGTTATAATGTTGTTACCTCCTCAAAAACAGACCTGGAGTTGTGTTTTGTTTCATTCACACATGTTCAAGTAAGGCTGCACTATGTTTCTACAACTCCAAAGCTCAAAATGTCCTGTTCCACCTTGTGATGTCATGAAGCAAAAGAGCGTGAAACTGAGAAAAAATGACGTCAACGTTTCTATTTCATCCAGACAAAAGTATAATACATAGGGCTCCCAAAATTTTACCTAAAATTAACCTTGCATCGCATGAATCGTCGCATGTTGAGGGACTATTTTCTCATATATCAGTCCGCCGTTGCCGAGCTTTCTGTCAGGAAGTACAACTCGCTGCTGCTGCTCAGACATAAATCCTTCAAATACAACGTTGGTTTTACTTCTAAAATTATTCTATCAACACAAACATTCACATCGACAGTCTGGTGTAACAACAGATTTGTTTTGGGTGTTTTGTGGAGTGGGTAAGACTGTTTTTAGTGGCAGGATAACTATGGCCATTGACATGCACTAGCCTAGCACCAGCGACCTCTGCAAATACAAGGACTGGATGGAATATTAAAAAAAGTGTCTCCACACGTCTCCAACACTCTGGATCACTAGGAAATGAGGCCCTATGTCCAAAATTACAAACTGTCCCTTTAACAACTAGTTGCTACAATGAAGAAATATTTGTATGCCAAAAATATTGAGCTCAAAATTGACCTTTGACTCTTACTTGTCAGTTCCTGTACTCTGCCTTTGTGCAAAGGCAAAAGGCAGTAACTAAAACTATTATTATTTGCTTGATTTTCAATAGGCTTCCTATCCAGGCTGGCATCACCTAGTGCCTCCGCTCAATTTCATTTCTCTCCAGTGACAAGATCAGGAATCAGAATACACTAGATGGTTTGCAAGAACCCTGGACGTTGTAGACCGCGTACCGACCAATCAGCAAACATCTATGAAGCCGTGATGTCAAACTCAAGCGCCTGTCTGGGTCCATTTTGTGGAACAGAACAACAATAAACAAAAGGGTCAAGATGGATGTAGACGAAGACAGACATTCTGTGTTGGCAACGATTCCTGAGATCAAGGATTTAAAACGGGAACAAAGAGAATGTTTGGTGAATTTTATCAAGGGGAAAGACGTTATTGTCCTTCTTCCTACTGGATTTGGTGCATTACATACGTCACGACCAAACAGCAGCGACTGGTTAAATAAAAAAAGTACCCGCCTACTGTCAAGCGAACGAATCCTAACACTGCAAGGTCAGACGGTTTCTACAAAGTGAAACCGGCTGACGAATCAGGCTACAGACTTCCACTCATTATAAGAACACCTCACCAAAGTCGAGTCATCATGGTGTTTGAAATGACAGGACAGTTTGACAGACAAGTTACTTTGCTGTACAGTATGTACAGTTTGAATAAAATACTTTCACATTAAAGATCATTTAAGTATAACTGAATACAAGGTCTATTTATTTAATGTGTAAAGATCTTGTGCCAAGGCCGCAACGAAAAGAAGGAGGCGAGAGGTTAGATTTTAAAATAAAATCTATTTATGAACAAAATCACAAACAAAACACACACTGTTCCTGCCTTTTTACCTTTGCACGACTCCTTATTTTTGGCTCATGATACAAAAACACAGTACAGGAACTGACAAATAAGGGTCAGAGGTCAATTTTGAGCTCAATATTTTTCAAGATATTTATTCTCACCATAAAGAAGGTCTCAAATACAAACAAAGTGACTAACTCTTTTTTTAACCAACCACGATGTTACGATGTTTTGACTTTGGAGGACAGAGTAGTTTTCAACCCTTTTTACCTTTTGTTTAACAGAGATTGTCAACTCTAGGGCTGAAATTATCCAAATGATTCTAGTGAAAGTGTTTTATGTTTGAAAAAAGACCAACATTATAACATAGATCAGAAAAAACAGCGTGATACGGCCCCTTTCAGCCACATGAACAGAGTGAAGTACACGGCTGTACGCTGGTGGGGGATACGCATCGGTAAATTGATTTGTGAGGGGTCGACATGAGATGATTCTGACGCCAGAGCTCTGTGCACATGTGAGAGAAGCATTGAATTCAGTGTAGAAAAAGTCCACACCGTGTCAGGGAACAACGCAATGCCAAGTCTCAAACAGAATTCACAGCTTAAGAACAAGAATTATGATCTTACGTCTGTGAATTGTTTGTGTAACTTCTGCATGGAACTCCAACTGCAAAACATTTCTCCCTGCAGGTATAAATAAAGTTACATAAACCTGAAGCTGAACCTAAAAACAAACAGTTATCCCAAAATTATTGTATATTTCAACATAGAGAGCTAAGCCTGTCATGATAATTACTAAATCGACTTCAGTGCATAATAGAAGGAATAATATTTTTGCAGAAACAGATCTGGAGTTTTGTTTCTTTTCATGTTTGAGTAATACTTTATTATTAGTCTGTCTGCATCTCCCAAGCAGAATACTTAACCTTTTGTTCAGTAGAAATGGGCAATTCCAGCGCTGAAATCATCCGAATGATTCTAGTGAAGATGAATGGAGTTTAAAAACACAGTAGAGCACTTGTTTTTAGTTTGAGAGATGAGTTAAAAGTGCATGAATGAAACAAATCACAACTCCAGGTATGTTTTTGATACGAAAATAGCATAATATACATTTTTTACTTTTCACTTTTGTAAAAATAATAACAAAATGTATTTAAAAGGGCACACAGAGCAAAAAATATTGGCACTGAGTATTGATATAAGCTGATACCAATACTGGCCCCAAGCTGATACCAATACTGGCCCCATCTCAAACTAATCCCTATATTTCATTTTCCCTTTAGTTGGCGTAATTATTTATATTACCTTACAGTGCTATAGGAGAAACCATTAGTTATAAATGTATAGAAAAATATGAGTGAGCTGATGGCAGCACAGTCGGGTAATGAGCAGAGCCTGGAGGAGATGATGTTCACTGTGCGCTGACTCTGCCCAGACTCTGCCCTGATTCTGCCCTGACTCTGCCCAGACTCTGCCCTGACTCTGCCCTGGCTCTGCCCTGACTCTGCCCTCACTCTGCCCTGACTCTGCCCTGACTCTGCTCCGACTCTGCCCTGACTCTGCCCAGACTTTGCCCTGACTCTGCCCTGGCTCTGCCCTGACTCTGCCCTCACTCTGCCCAGACTCTGCCCTGGCTCTGCCCTGGCTCTGCCCTGATTCTGCCTGACTCTGCCCTCACTCTGCTCAGACTCTGCCCTGACTCTGCCCTGACTCTGCTCCGACTCTGCCCTGATTCTGCCCTAATTCTGCCCAGATTCTGCCCTCCCTCTGCCCTGACTCTGCCCAGACTTTGCCCACATTTTGCCCAGACTCCGCTTTCCCTCTGCCCTGACTCCGCCCTCTCTTTGCCCTGACTCCACCCTCCCTCTGGCCTGATTCTGCCCTCCCTCTGTCCTGACTTTGCCCTCACTCTGCCCAGACTCCGCCCTCCCTCTGCCCAGATTCTGCCCTGACTCTGCCTTCTCTTTGCCCTCACTCCGCCCTTCTTCTGCCCAGACTCTCTGCCCTGATTCTGCCCTCCCTCTACCATAACTTTGCCCTCCCTCTGCCCTAATTCTGCCCTGACTCTGCCATAATTCTGCCCTCCCTCTGCCTTGACTACTCTTTCCCTCGGCCCTGATTCTGCCCTTACTCCGCCATTCCTCTGCCCTGACTCTGCCCTGACTCTGCCTTGACTCTGCCCAGACTTTGCCCAGATTTTGCCCTCCCTCTGCCCTGACTCTGCCATGTCTCTCTCCAGCTCTGGGTTTGGGTGTGTTCCCTATAAACTCAATTAGCACATATGCTCAGTCTTATTTAACTTCCACCTGCAGCTGGAATTTTATGAGCATTTTTTACACAACTAGGCGTGTACGTTTCTAAATGTGAAGTCAAGTCACGTCAAATGTTTTTCTACAGCACATTTACAAACCACCACAGCTGACGAAAACGGACTTAGACTTAGAGAGACGATAATGATAAAGAAAGTACAAAGTAAAAATAAAACACAGAAATATACAAAAATATACAAAAATACTAAAATATCTCAGTTATACACAAAACATCGTGAGGAAAAATGTTATCTGTTTCATAAGGGTGAGTTGTTGTACAGTTGTAGGGAGTATTATCCATTACATAAGGGTGAGTTGTTGTACAGTTGTAGGGAGTATTATCTGTTACATAAGGGTGAGATGTTTTACAGTTGTAGGGAGTATTATAAGTTACATAAAGGTGAGTTGTTGTACAGTTGTAGGGAGTATTATCTGTTACATAAGGGTGAGATGTTGTACAGTTGTAGGGAGTATTATCTGTTACATAAAGGTGAGTTGTTGTACAGTTGTAGGGAGTATTATCTGTTACATAAAGGTGAGTTGTTGTACAGTTGTAGGGAGTATTATCTGTTACATAAAGGTGAGTTGTTGTACAGTTGTAGGAGTATTATCTGTTACATAAGGGTGAGTTGTTGTACAGTTGTAGGGAGTATTATCTGTTACATAAGGGTGAGATGTTTTACAGTTGTAGGGAGTATTATCTGTTACATAAAGGTGAGTTGTTGTACAGTTGTAGGGAGTATTATCTGTTACATAAGGGTGAGATGTTTTACAGTTGTAGGGAGTATTATCTGTTACATAAAGGTGAGTTGTTGTACAGTTGTAGGGAGTATTATCTGTTACATAAAGGTGAGTTGTTGTACAGTTGTAGGGAGTATTATCTGTTACATAAAGGTGAGATGTTTTACAGTTGTAGGGAGTATTATCTGCTACATAAGGGTGAGCTGTTGTACAGTTGTAGGGAGTATTATCTGTTACATAAGGGTGAGATGTTTTACAGTTGTAGGGAGTATTATCTGTTACATAAGGGTGAGATGTTTTACAGTAGTAGGGAGTATTATAAGTTACATAAGGGTGAGTTGTACAGTTGTAGGGCAGTTGTAGGGAGTATTATATGTTACATAAGGGTGAAAATAAGTAGCAAAAAGAATTAAATAATGCATAATTATATAAATGTGTACAAGTCAAAATAAAAAAAGAAAATAATTAATAAAAATATGTTGCATGTATTTATTTTTATTATATATTTTATAAGTTTTAGTTTAGGTTTTATTAATTGATTTTATAATATTTTCTATTGTTTTTATTAGTTACGTTTGTCTATGTCTAAAAATGTGCTATACAAATAAAGTTGGATTATATTTTTAGATTTATTTATTGTTTTTATCTCTTTTATTAGTTTAAGTACAGCTTTTAATGATTGATTTTCTTTGATTTTTATTAGTTTCTTTTATCTGGCATGTTCTGCTGAGTCGTTGCATCGCTATGAGCGTTTTGGAAACTGTTGTAATTATAAAATGTGCTGTACAAATAAAGTTGGAAGGGACTGTGCACACTGACAGGATAATTGACATGTCTTAAGTGTGTGCAGTAAAAGCATCTGCATACAAACACCCAGAGGGATCATCAGACACACCAGTACAAGCTCGAAATGACAACAAAACCGGTCTGACGAGCTCGGGCAACTACAGCGAGACACAACCAACCGGGAATTTTCACTTTACACTTATAAATCAGTCACACAATTTTCAAACACCAAGAGATGAGGTCCACAAAAACAAGAAAATATGTGATTTTGATATAATTTGTAATAAATATCTGTGTGTCGTTCGTTCATTTGTTTTTTATAATAAAACCAAAAATAAGAAAATGAAAAAACAACTATTTTCTTCATTATTTGTCTCCAAAACCAAACTGAAAAAACAGATAATGATTATTTTTTTCAGTTTTAGATTTTGTGTTTAAATGAATAATAGAAAAAACAAATAATGGCCCCGTTTACGTGATTTAAACTATGATGCCGGACTGAACCAGGACTAAACCATTTTCAGTCCTGGTCTGATTCCAGTCTCAGTCCTGGTCTCAGTCCTGGTCTGATCCCAGTCACAGTCCCAGTGTGGTCCCGGTCTGATCCCGGTCTAGTCCCGGTCTGGTCCCGGTCTCAATCACGACCTGGTCCTGGTCTGGTCCCCGTCTCAGTCCCAGTGTGGTCCTGGTCTGATCACGGTCTAGTCCCGGTTTGGTCCTGGTCTCAGTCCCGGTCTCCGTCCCGGTTTCAGTCCTGGTTTCAGTCCATTTTTCCGTCCCGGTCTGGTCCCGATTTCAATCACGACCTGGTCCTGGTCTGGTCCCTGTCTCAGTCCTGGTGTGGTCCTGGTCTGATCCCAGCCTTACTCTTGGTCTCAGTCCCGGTCTGGTCCCGGTCTCAGTCCTGGTCCTGTTCCCGGCTTCAGTCCTGGTCTCTGTTCTGGTTTAGTCCTGGTCTCCGTCCCGCTCTCAGTCCTTGTCTGGTCCCAGTCTAAGTCCTGGTCTCAGTCCCGGACTAAACCTGGTCGAACCCGGTTTAGTCCCGGTTCAGTCTGTATGCAGCGCAAAAGTCCGGCATCGCAGTTCGGATCGCATCAGAAACATCCATTTTTTTCCATTATTCATTTAAACACAAAATCCAAAACTGAAAAAAACAAATCATTATCTGTTTTTTTCATTTTGGTTGAATGAAAATAGTTGTTTTTTTTCCATTTTCTTATTTTTGGTTTTATTTTGAAAAACAAACGAACGAATGACGCAACCCATTTCTCACCAGATCTTCACTCTTTTTTTGTCTAAAAAGGTAAAGGTAAAATCAGTGGGAAAAATCTCTTGCGGCACAAGACAAATCAGTTTTCACCAAGAATCGCACGCCAGCTGGAAAACTCTTCGCTGGAAGTTGATTAAAGGTGTTGAGTGAAGTGTAGACAGTTCGGTTGCAGTAGAAATAGAAACAAAATTCAGATTCAGGACTGGAGAAACTCGTGAACTTTTGCCCTCCGCACT